>NC_044988.1:103476237-103821874 GCF_008728515.1 Papio anubis | reverse complement strand
TGGATTGTACGTCCATGTGTGAGCACATGTGTGTGGATGTGGGTGTGCATGTGTGTCCATGTGTGAGTGCATGTGTGTGGATGTGTGTGTGTGCATGCATGTGTGTTCATGTGCTTGTGGAAGTGTTTGTGCATGTGTGTCCATGTGTGAGTGCATGTGTGTGCATGTGTGTGCATGTGTGGGGATGTCTGTGGATATGTGTGTGCATGTGTCTGTGTGAGTGCTTGGGCATGCATCTGTGTGGATGTGTGTACATGTGCTTGTGCTTCTGTGTGCATGTATGTCTGTGTGAGTGCACAGGTGTGCATGTTTGCTTGTGCATGTGTGTGGATGTGTGTGCCTGTGCCTATGTGTGTGCATGTGCCTGTGTGAATACACATGTGCATGCATGTGTGCTTGCGTATGTGTGCACAGATGTGCATGCAAGTATATGCATGCGTGTGTGCACATGTGAGAGAGACAGAGGGAGAAGGTTCTTCTTTACAGGTATATGAAGTGCTTCCCCTTCCTTACAGAGGCTGCTCCAGCTCCCACAGTTAGTTTTTGTTGCAGACAATCTGTGGAAATGTGCTTGGCCCTGATGCCTGCGAGACAAGCAGCAGGAGAGACAGACCCTGGAGGAAGGCTGGGTGGGCGGGATGGCTGACCAGTGCTGCCAGAGCAGGGCCCCAGAGCGGTGGTCCCAACGGAGAGTACCAGAGCAGTCAGCAGCCTCACCTGTCTTGGGGTCTGTCCTGAGAAGGGAAAGGGGAGCAGCACTGGGGAGAACATGAGTTCTGGGGTCAGACTGACGTGTATTCAAATCTCACCGCCTGTACGGTGGGATCCTACAGCTTTCTGCATGGGACAGAACTGAAATTGGGGAAATAAATCAGACAGTACCCAGCAGAGAGCTCTCCACACACGTAGTGCTGCTTCCGGGAGCAGCTGTGGCCCAGAGCGGGACTACGGAGTGCACAGGGAGCCGCCCACTCGTGAGCCACAGTTTCAGCGACTGCCCTCACACCTCCATCTCCTGCCGGCTCTGTCATTTCAGCACCTGCACTCCTGCTTTCAGGGTTCTGAGGGGTTTTTCTGACTTTCAAACCCCCTTTGAAAGGTTAATTCTTTGAGACGGCTCATTCCATTAGCTCTCATTAGCTGGCTCATTATCCACTAGTGCTTTCATTACCAGCAGCCACTTTCATTAACAGGGAACACCTCTGCCAGGCAGGAGGGCAGCCCGATGGGAGCAGAAACCAGGGCAGGGTGACGCGGCCACCACTGAGAGGCACCAGGGCCATCAGGACGGGAAGGAGCCAGGGCCCCTACCCTGGTGGCCACGGAAATCCCTGTGTGCAGAGCCTAAGGGAGACCTTCTGAGAGGTGGGGAACCTGCCACTGCTGGGAGGCCAGAGCCAATAACCACAACTACAGCAAAGCCAGCTCCTGCTCATGGGACACTTCAGATGTGGCCCCCACATAGCCCAGGATACCTCGGAGGGGGTGGCGAACTTGCTCATAAAAGGCCACATGGGACCAGGCATGGCGGCTCACACCTGTAATCCCAGTGCTTTGGGAGACCGAGGCAGGCGGATCACCTGAGCTTAGGAGTTCAAGACCAGCCTGGGCAACATGGTGAAATCCCATCTCTACAAAAATACAAAAATTAGCCGGACATGAGGGTGGGTGCCTGTAATCCCAGCTACTCAGGAGGCTGAGGTGGGAGAATCCCTTGAACCTGGGAGGCGAAGGTTGCAATGAGCTGAAATCGCACCATTGCACTCTAGTCTGGGTAATAGGGCGAGACTCCATCTCAAAAAAAAAAAAAAAAATAAAATAAATAAAAAAATAAAAAATAAAAAAGGCCACATGGTAAATATTTTCGGCGTTGCAGTACATAGAGTTCGGTCATGGCTACTGAACTTCCATGGTAGTACAAAAGCGTCCATAGGTGCTAAGTGAACAAACAGATGCAACTGTGTGCCAGTAAAACTTTATTTACAAAACCAGACTGATATGGCCTATGGATCATGGTTTGCTGACCCCCTGTACTGTGGCATTTAACCTTCAGCACATCCCTGGAAGCATCTATGATGCCTATCTTGCCACTAAGCCGCCTGAGACTCAGGCGGATCCCACAACTGGCCATCATTACACAACCAGTGAAGGGAAGGGCAGCCGGGAGTTTCAGCAGTCACTGCTCCTGCCAGCTGGCTCACCTGCTTGACCCACTGCTGAGGCTGGCCCCATACCCTCTCCTTTCATTATCAACCAAGCTCCTTGGATGTCTCAGTGTTATCCAGAGAATCAGAGGCAACAGCATATATTTAGAGAGAAACCTGTCATAAGGAATTGGTTCTCCTAGCTTTGGAGTTTAGGAAGTCAAGATCTGCGGTCGGCAACCTGGAGAACCAGGAAGCCAGTAGTGTGCAGTCTGATCCATGTCCAAGGGCAGAATGAGGGAGGAAGTGGGACTCGACTCAGGAGGTGAGGCTTAGACATCAGACCTAATTGAGGACTAGCTAAAACAGGGATGGAGCCAAAGCACCTCTCCAGCAGACCCACCCACCACTGTGCCATGTCAATTTACTATTGCCATGCCAACACTCAGAAATGATGGCCTATTTCTAGAAATTTTTAATTTGCACATAATTAAAATTAGTATAAATATGACTGCAGAATGGCCTCTGAGCTGCTGCTCCAGACACACTGCCTATGTGGGAGCCCTGCTGAGCAAGGAGCAGCACCTCAGCTTCAACAGAAGTTGCTGACGCCACCAACTCACCCTTGAATTCTTTCCTGGGCAAAACCAAGAACCTTCTCAGGCTAAGCCCCAATCTTGGGGTTGACCTGCCTTACATCAAGAAGACCAACAACCCCACTCAAAGGTAGGCAGAGAATCCATTACCTCTCACCTAGCTTCTTTGTTCTATTCAGACCCTCAACAAATCAGAGAGGCCTGCCCACATTGGGGAGAGGAAAACTGCTACAGGTTCCTGTGTGAACCTCATCCAGGATACTCTCAGACACACACACCCAGAACAATGCTTGGCCAAATATCTGCCCTGGCCTCTGCCTCCCACTTTCGTGTGCGTGTGTGTGTGTGTGTGTGTGCGTGCGCGCGCACACGTGTCATCTCCTCTCTGCATAAATCTCAGTGTTTTCTGCACCTCTGTAATGCTGCATTAAGGATGCACCCTGTGCAGTCTGACCTCATCTTAACTAATTACATTTTCACGACACCTGCCAAGACCCCATTTCCAAATAAGGTCACATCCACAGGTACCAGGGTTAGGGCTTCAACATGTCTTCACGGGGATTTAAATCAAATCACCCACAACAAGCGGATATGTGAGTTTCTTGAGCGTCTCAAATACTGGCTTCAGCTCAGGGTCCCTGTGCCTGGCCCTGGTCAGGGCATATGACAGACGGGAGTGACTGCATGGCCTTGGCCATGGGGATCCACTAGCAGCCCCAGTCCCAGGAAGCCAGGAGTAGGATCGGGGTGGGACTCAGGGACTCAAGACACTGTCATGGCCAAGGCACCGGGCTGAGAAGAGAACACAGGGTCTCCCTGCCCACCCCCTGGCCGGCTGGTTAGTGACAAACCTGGTCAGGAGCCTGTGAAGGTCAAGGGCACGAGCCCCCTGTGCCCCGATGGAATGCCACTGGACTGTTCAAGCACAGTGTGGTGCTGTCAGGAGACACAGCGTGGCCGCCCTCTGCCGTTGGCCCCTGACTCCGAAGGCTGCTGCTCTGGGAGGGAGGCCCGTGGGATGATTGGCCTTCATGTCATGGCAGCTGGTCAGCAGCACTCAGGGTGAACCCTCTGCTCTCCAGCCACGCCTTCTCCCCTAGCGTGGGAAGCTCATCAGTTGATTCCAGCCCCAGCACTTACCAAGTTCCTTCAGTGGTCAGGTCTGTGCTGGGTGCTGAACCGACCGGAGGGTCCCGAGACAGGCACTGCCCTTCAATACCTTAGGGAGGTGCTGTGTGTCTCTGGGACATAACCACAACCAGGAGTCTCCAACCACCCACAGCAGCCTGTCTGTGTCCCGGACTGTGGGCCTGGGCTCCTGACTTCAGCCAAGGCCTCGGAACACATTCTTTGCTGGTCTCAGAACATGGGTCGTTGCTAACATTTCCCCAACGCCGACATCAAGCACCTCGGACATCTTCACCAAGCGTGCAGCTCCCCTCCTTGCACTGGGTCACCCTGAGCTAAGAAACATTCCTCTAGGTTCATGTTCTCAGGGTTTCCTGGTGGCTGCCCCGCCTAGGGGTCCCGCCAATGGCCTGGGCGTGTACCTGGGAGCCCTGTGGCTTCTCCCTGACAAGCAGGTAGCCTGTGCTCACTCTCTGACCATCGTTCGGTGGCACCGTGGGGGCCACTGAACATATCAAGGCCTCAGTGTCAGGTACAACCCAGGCATAGAAACTGTTACGGGGGCACTCGATCAGCGCATCAGCCCTATCTCAGAAAGGGGCTACCAGGGAAGCCTCAGGAGAGCAGACAGCATTGGAGCTGGGCCTTGAAGGTGATAAGAAGATCATCTGAACAGGAAAGGGTATCTTAGGCAGAGCTGCATGTGCAGACCGGCCCAGCACGGCCAGGAGGCTCACCCTTGGTCCAATCCACTGAAGCTGCCGGCATTGAAGGCCAGGGAACTTCTTACCTGTTGCACAGGTGAAAGGGGCTGGCGAGCCAGGTCCTCCCCTCTCACCCTCCTTTGCCCCATTCTAACAAAACAGAGCATGGCCTTTTCTCCCCTGAGTCCCCATCAGGCCACAGTCACCCCTACCTCACCTCAGCCCCAGTGCTGAGCTTCTGATACCAGGGGCTGGTTTCCAAAATCCAGGAGGAGGCTGGCTGTTCCCACAGCCCCCAGAGCCAGGGCAAACCGGCTGCTGTCTTTCCCAGAGTTGAGCTGGGGCTGTGGCTTCCACCCAGGGCTCTGACGGCAAGCTCTCTTCCCAGATGATGATCCACCCCAGAGTGACACAGTCGGTGTATCTGGGCTCTCCTGGGGACCAAGTCTCACCTGGCAACCTGGTGGAAACTGTGGCTGCTTTTTCATCCTCCTTTCTAATGGCTTGTCATTCACGCCCTTGTTGATGCCGGCATTGTAAGAGGTGGCCACTCTCAGGCTTTCAGCCGTGGCATCACTGGCCATCAGCAATAACAGGCTTCCCAGCGCCCAAAGCTCTGGGCCTGAGGCAGGTGTGACCGTGTCTCTGTCCCAGCGGCAGGAAGCCCCAGGCGCTCTCAGCATGGAGTTGTTGAGGACACTGGATGGCAGCTCCCACCTTGGCAGAAACCCTGTTTCTGTTGTTGCATGGTGTCATCTCACCTGGACGTTCCCTGAGCCTCGGAGTGACCCCTTCCAGCCCCCTTTCCGGCTGTCAGAGGAGGCTCCACAGTGTGGGGAGGGGCTGCAGAGCCCGGGGCACCACGCACAGCCCAGGAGGACTCTGGAGGAACATCGGCGCTGCCTCGTACCACGAGCTCATCTTCCTCCAACGCTGTCTGTGCGACCGGCGGGGCCGCACTCATCCCAACAACCCACGGAGGTGCAGCAGGCCCCAGACAACTCCAGGAAGGGGGTATCGCAGACAGCCGGTGGGGCAGGGCCCCTGGTCTGGACAGGCCCACAGATGTCGGCGAGGCTGTTGGGGGCACACGGCCCAGCCCCTCCTGCCCCACCCCAGCATCTGCAGCATGACAGCACCGGTGCTGGAATAATCCACCGCTCCTTGCCACACGCCAGGGTCTGCAGTGTCAGGGGTCACTCCGGGAGGCACGGGTGGAGATGGGCACCATAGTCACCGAAGATGAAGTGCCTGTGAGGCCTGGAGATACTACCCAGAAATCTTTCGCATCCAAGGACCTTGGATTTCTTTAGTCCGAAATAAGAAAAAACAATCGTATCCACACACCAGTCCACCCTGGGGCCGTTAAATTCAGGTGTGCCTGAAATGAGCTTCCAAGAGCTCCCTGGGGGAGGGCACGAGGCAGGAGCCCACCTTCCTTGTCCAACGGACTGCAAACAGCCTCTTGTGGGGACCCGCTGGTCACCAGGCCACACCACAGTTCTGTCTCCAGAACACGTGCGCCTGTGCTCCTCCCTCACTCCACAGCCTGCAGTGGCTCCCAGCTGCTCTTAGACACATTCCCCAACTTTCTACAGCCTAGAACTGATAGACAGTCTGGCACCCTCTCCCCACGTATGCATTTGTCCAGGGTCTCCAATCTTTCTCGTGCCACACACAGGACATAATAAGAGGTGCGTGGCACGCCAGGGTGAATGGTCGAGGCAGTGAGAGGGCAGAGGTGTGGGCTCTGCCGTTGAAATTCTGGTTTCTTTTCCCCACTGGGTGTGGCCTTGGGAGAAAGCTGGAGGCCACTTACATAAGGGGCCTTTCAGCTCCTGGAAAACACAAGCACTTTCCTGACCCACACAAATATCTTGTAGATGCTGTATCCTCTACTGAGACTGTGGTTCTGTTCATCTTACATGCATACCTGTACACATGGACTCATGTGTGTTCACCTCACATGCATACCTGCACACGTGGGCACATGTCTGTTCACCTCACATGCATACCTATACATGCGGACACACATCTCTTCATCTGACATGCGTATCTATACATGTGGACACATCTGTGTCCACCTCACATGCATACCTGTACGTGTGGACACATGTCTGTTCACCTCACATGCATACCTGTACGTGTGGACACATGTCTGTTCACCTCACATGCATACCTGTACGTGTGGACACATGTCTGTTCACCTCACATGCATACCTGTACGTGTGGACACGTCTGTTCACCTCACATGCATACCTGCACACGTGGACACACATCTCTTCATCTGACATGCAAACCTGTCCACATGGACACATGTCTATTCATCTCATATGCATACCTGCACACGTGGACACATGTCTGTTCACCTCACATGCGTAATACCTGTAAATGCGTGACACATCTCTTCATCTGACATGCGTATCTATACATGTGGACACATCTGTGTCCACCTCACATGCATACCTGTATGCATGGACACATGTCTGTTCATCACACATGCATACTTGTACATGTGGACACGTGTGTGTGCAGCATACACACACCCACACCCATATACACCCCTTTGGCTGGATAGTGCTTCAGATTTCAGTGCAAAGATTTTAGCCCAAACGCTGCTCTCTGAAGCAGATTTCTCTAACCCTTGGACGCTCTCAAAGCACCCTGCGTTCTCTTCCTCACAGCACCTCCTACAATTGCAGCTTAACAACGGATCCAGGAGAGGACTTGCACTCCAGCTGTAAGGAAGGAGCCCGTGCCACGCTGGCTCTCCTGCTCTAAACATCCGTAAGACTGGATGAAAAGCTCCGTGCAATGGGTTTCAGATTAAACAACACGCAGGACTGTAAGCTCTGAGAGATGAGACACAGACTGTGAGTCCTGCAGCCACTGGCTATCTACCGGGGCACCTGCTGGACCCTGGGGGTGCAACCTGGCTCTCAAGGTTCTCTTTTCTTTTCTTTTTTTTTTCTTTCTTTCTTTTTTTTTTTTTTTTTTGAGACGGAGTCTTGCTCTGTCGCCCAGGCTGGAGGGCAGTGGCCAGATCTCAGCTCACTGCAAGCTCCGCCTCCCGGGTTCCCGCCATTCTCCTGCCTCAGCCTCCCAAGTAGCTGGGACCACAGGCGCCCGCCACGTCGCCCGGCTAATTATTTGTATTTTTAGCAGAGACAGGGTTTCACGGTGTTAGCCAGGATGGTCTCGATCTCCTGACCTCGTGATCCGCCCGTCTCGGCCTCCCAAAGTGCCGGGATTACAAGGGTTCTCTTTTCTTAGCTGTGTCCCAGCTCAAGCAGAGGAGAGTGGCTTTGCTGAGCTGGGGAGGCGGGACTGGAGCTCAGGCTGGTGAGGAAGCTGGAGTTTGGGGTCAGAGCCCAGGAACAACGGGGCTGCGCAGAGGAGCTTTGGAAATCTGCACAGGGGCCCCAGATACGTGGTTGGGCATGAGGAAGCTGCTCCACGTGGCCTGCAGGAACAGCTGCTGGAGAGATTCCGAATGCTGGGAATCAGGAGCGCTCACCAGCAAGAACGGAGCAGACACGCCAGCAGGTGACTCTGGAGTAAGGGCTGCCTGCTCCAGGCACATTGGGAGAATTCATGGCCTGCACTGTAAGAAACGTTCCGGGAAGCTCTTCAGGATGAAGGAATGGACGAGCCAGATGGAAATTCTCATCTGCAGGAAGGAGTGAGGAGTCCTGCATGGGAAAAATGTATAGAAAACCAAGAAAGGGGTATTTTTTCTCCTCTCAGTTTCTTGAAAAGACCATGTCTGCCTTCTGAGATGATGCGCTGGGAAAGAGACAAGCTCACTTCTAGGGTACACCTGCTAAAAAGGCGGGGCCATATCTTCACAGCCAGGAAACGGAAGATGACGCAAACTGGAAATAACCCGCAAAACAACTGACCCACGCCTTCCATGAACACCACGGCCAGGCCACACGGGGTCCAGGCAACACGGGGTCCGGGCCACACGGGGGCCAGGCCACACGGGGGTCTGGGTCACAAAGGGGCCAGGCCACACGGGGTCTGGGCCACATGGGGGTTGGGTCACATGGGGTCCGGGTCACACGGGAGTCAGGCCACATGGGAGTCCGGGCCACATGGGGGTCAGGCTACATGGGGGCCAGCTGAGAAATGCTCCAGAATAAAGGAGGCAAAAGAGATAGGAGGTTTCAGTGTGATGGGTGATGCCCGTCTGCTTCCTGGACTGGGGAACGAGAGCTCTGCAGGAACCACGGGTTCCCCTGAACAGACACAAATCCACACAGGCCACAGCTCGGTGAAAAGCGACTCCCTCCTGATTCTGACGATGGCACTGTGCTTACGTGAGAGACCGCCCTCGCTCTCAGTCGCACCCCACGCTCACGTGAGAGACTGCCTTCGCCCTCAGGAAATGCATACTAAGCGCTTGCGGGCACGGTGCCAGCCACAGGGCTCAACCTACACTCCGCGCAGAAAGATATGGCACCTATGTGTGTGCACACACATGTGTGGGGAGAGAGAAAGTGCCTTGGACTGTTCCCCAAATTCCTCTGTTACAGTAAAATTACACAGATTTTTAAGGTAATAATCTCAATAAAAGCTATGCATGGGGAAGTTGTTTGTTTAATATCTGTTTTTTACTGGAGAATAAGCTTTAGCAAGCCGGCGCCCACCCTGTCTGGTTTGTTGTAGGGCGCGTATTTGTGGAGGAATTCGCCTGAGATTCTGGGTGGAGCCTGGAGGCTGAGTTCCAGCTCAGTCCAAGAGGCCTCAGTCTCTCCAGTGAGATGAATGTGCCCCCATTTTCCCCAGAAGACAAGCTGCCCTTGTTGGTGACCAGAACACTGGGCAACTGAAGGAGAGAGCCTTGTCCCGGTGCCTCATGGAGGATTATCAGAGCTGGAGTGAGCCATCGAAGGTGTCTGGCCCCTGAAGCCCTGACCGGAAGCAGCTCTTGAACCTAGGTGCCACATGGTCCAGAGGGCTGAGCTGGCCATCACCGCTCTGGGACTTGCAGGGAAGCTTGCATCCCAGAGTGAGAGCCAGCCCATCCGAGGAGGAGGCCCGGGCCGAGGAAGGGAGGGTGCGTTGGTGCTGGACGGGTTGGTGGTGAACATGGTGGTTGTGGTGTTGGTGGACGCGCGCGCGGCACGCGCGGCAAATCGACCAGTTCAATCGTCGATAAACTCATCGAACTCTATCAAATATCGAGAGATCGATCTTTCAAAACCGGTCGATCATTCAATCGTCCTCAAATCGGCATCTGTGCCCCTGTGTCTGGGCAAACACCCAGGGCATGCTCAGCAGGCCCTTTGCTGGACATTTTTTTGCTCGCAGCCCCACCCTTGGCTTGTACCTGACAGGAAGGAGCAGGGACCTAGGCGCTCAGTGGTCTCTCCTGCAGGCCCTGACATGTCCATGCAGGGTGCCTCTCTGCGGGGCAGGCTTGACGTCCAGTGTGCAAAGCTTGGATGTCGTCTCTCATCACGGCCCTGTGGACAACTGGGAGCAGGACCTGGGGCCCATGGAAGGATCACGCAGCAGGTTGGGTGAAGGGACAGTTCTGTCCAGCCCTTTGGGACTCTCTGTAATCCCAGCCCTCAAACCCACCGGGTACAGTCGCCTCGGGCTTGGGTGTTGAGACCCAGCTCCTCCATACGGATCCTGGCCCTTGCACTGCCCCCTGTGTCTCTGGACAAGTTCTCACCCCTCCAAGCTTCTGTTTTCTCATCTACAAAAAAGACATGTCACCATGTGGTTGTGGAATTAAAGGAGGACGTGGTGCCCAGCACTGGGCAGGTCCCTCTCTGGTGGCATGGCCTGAGCAGGGCTGGTGCTCGTACATTCATAGTTTTCTCAGAGGGCAAGGACAGCTTTCCCCAGCGGGCAGTCCCTCCGGATGTCCAGCCACCTGCCCCATCCCATCACTGGGCCTTAGCTCTCAGGAAGCCACAGCAGAGGATGCTGCAGGTGTGCTGAAGTTAGAGGTCTCGGAGCCGTCGTCAAACGTTCTCACCTGTCCTTCCTACCAGTGTTCCTATTCCTCGGAGGGAAGTGTCCATGTCCTTGGAAAGCCCGGCCTTGGGCCATCTGGCTCTCAGTGACAACAGGAGGAGTGAGGTGAGAAGCCACCACTGGACACGCTGAACTGCATTCTGGCCTCTGTCACAACCTGAGGCCTCTGGAGGTCGAGGTCCCTGGGATTACATGGTGCTAATTATTTTGGAGCTGGCTGGAACCCAGAAAGCTGCAGGCAGGACCCTGAGTCTCACACATGGGTGGAGGGCTTGACTATCCTTACATTCCGCTGGGAGGGAAGATTCCAGAATGAGGCTGTGGTTGTGTTGTCTGGGTCAGGTCCTTTGAAAGCCCCCCAGAAGGAAGTCCTTTCCAAAGGGAAGCCTTCCTGCTGGTAAGAAAGCAGCCAAGTTCCGAGATCCCTGCTTAGGGCTAAGCCTGTCCCAACACAATGGCAGTGAGCAGACCCCCCTGGCAGGTGGTTGGGAGGGGGTGGCCTGCTCCCACTCCTTTGTCTCCAAGGCCTAAGAGTGACCACCTTGTGACCCCACAGACCTTGTGTCGTCCCCCACCTCCAGGATCCCCATAGCTTTCCACGCCTTGGCGCAACCCAGTCAGTAGCACACATGCTGAGAAGGGTATGGACCATCTTCAAGGCCAGCTGTTTCAGCCACCCCCGGCTGGCATGCCCCCTCTGCCCTTCCCACTGTGGGACTGGACAGCTGGTTGGCTCTCTGAATGTCATCCCTGGAGCAGGGCTAATGACAGCCAACTGCAGCTTCTTCTCCAGAATAAAGAATGGGACTCAGCCAGTGCTTGGCCCATAAGTGCGTGATAAATAACAGCTATCACTATTATCTAGTTATAACAGCAAATGCCAAGAAAATTAGCAGGTGCCTGGTGCCACAGTGCCACTGATACGAAGGCCATTCCAGGATGCAGCTGAATCATCAGAGTCCAGTTGACCTGAAGGCCGAGCTGCTAGGCAGGAAAGGTCCCCGTGGGCTGGAGGGGCAGGGTGGGTCTCAGTGGGGTTTGATGTCTTCAAGGAAGCCATGAAGTGACAGATGAGGGACTTAGGGGCTAAGGGAACAGAGAGGCCTGGAGACTGTGGTACTTTGAACATGGTGGGGGTGCTGGTGCACCAGACGGTGGGGTGCATGGAGGACAGATGAGGGCCCAACCCTGTGGGAAGCCAAGGGCTGGCTGAGTTCATCCTGCTGCAGGCTGCGTGCCCTAGCATTGGGTTAACCCTGACATGCCCCGCCCTCCCCAGTGTCCGAGGTCTCTGTGCATGGCCGCTCAGCAGCCCAGCCCTGCCTGTCCTCCCACAGCCCGACCAAAGTCAGGTCTGAGTGGGTTCTGGGGGCTGTGTAGAAGGAATGCAAGAGTCACACTTGTGATTCCTGGCTGCATCCCAGACCTCACTGGCGCACTAACACCGTCCACAGGTGCACGCATGGGAAGCTCCTCCACTGTGTTGGACAGAACAGGCACAGGCGTCTGTATGATTCAACCACCAAACAAGCCAGAAACGAGTGCTCTCAAAACACTGGCGCTGTTGCAGCAGGGTTGGTTGGAGGCTGAACATTGATGGCAACAGTTGGTGTGATGGTTAATATTGAGTGTCAACTGGATTGGATTGAAGGATGCAAAGTACCGTCCCTGGGAGTGTCTGTGAGGGTGCTGCCAAAGGAGATTCACATTTGAGTCGGTGGACGGAGAGAGGCAGCCCCACCCTCAGTCTGGGTGGGCACTATCTAATCAGCTGCCAACCTGGCTGGGATAAAGCTGGCAGAGGAAGGTGGAAGGACTGGACTTGCTGAGTCTGCAGGCTTCCATCTTTCTCCCGTGCTGGATGCGTCCTGCCCTCAAACATCGGACTCCACGTTCTTCAACTTTTCGACTCCAGTGGTTTTTCAAGGTTTGAAGGCTGCACTGTCGGCTTCCCTGCTTTTGAGGTTTCGGGACTCGGACTGACCCACCACTGGCTTCCTGGCTCCTCAGCTTGCAGACGGCCTATCGTGGGACTTCACCTTGTGATCGTGTGAGTCAATTCTTCTTAATAAACTCCCTTTTATAGGTGCCTCTGTCCTATTAGTTCTGTCCCTCCAGAGAACCCTGACTAACACCGTCTGTCACCCCCTAATTCCATTAGACCCGATACCAAACCTGCAGGGGGCAGAGACAGTTGGGTGGCCCAGGCCGTGGCACTGATGGGCTTCAGGGCTCAGCTCAGGATGTGAAGCAACGAGGCCTATGTTGGCAGCTCCCGCCATGCCGGAGGTATACCAGCCAGGCCCTAATAGGTTAGTGGATCTATTATGAGCCATAGCTTGATGGAGTGGGGAGCCCCAGCAAAACCACAGTGGATGCTATTTCTCAAGGCTACAGCCAAGAGTTTTCCTTTCATCTTAATTCATTAGTTGGTGCAAAAAGACAGCAGCAGAATCTCTCAGGGACAGCAAGGACCTTGTGGTAGTCTCTGTATTTTCAGACCCAGGCCGCTCCCTCTTCACACTCAGCCTGGAGTTAGCCACGTTCCTGTCCTAGAGAGTGGAGGGACAGGTGGGCCGAGGGCCAGCAGAGTGGGCGAGGCCTTGGCCTTCAGAAACTCAACCCCACCCGGACACAGCTGGTGGTGGTGGGCCTTCTCAGCCCCGCGTCCGAGTGCCCTCTCTCCCTGGCCCTTAACTTGTCACCTGGAATATAGGAAATGTGGGCCCCAGTTTTCAGGAATTGTCAGAGACGGTGGCAGTAGCGGTACCTGTAGCTGCTGGCCCTGCAGCTTGCAAAGGGCCATGGGTCCAGCAGAAGGTGTGGGCCTCTGACCACCCATCTTCTGCCAGCCCCTCCCACCCTGGGCTGCGTGGTCTGTTTGCCAACTACAGGCATTGAGTTATTCTAAGAGCCACACAGAGGTTCCTGCGTCTGATTCTTAAACATATTCGCAACCATACAGTGACCCAGGGACCCAGCAGTTCCTTTGTTTGAGAAATTATCTTGGAACTAAATCAGCCAAGTGAGCAAACACTAAGCAGCAAGGACGTTTAATGCTGTGCTGCATGGCAGGGGAAAACTGAAAGCTCACAAGCCCTTCAACATGGAACGCACTGCTCTGGTCATACTTCTGTGCAGGGAGTCCGTGACAGAAGTGGGGGTCACAGAGGATGCCGTTTGGGCGCAAGGTCGGAGCCAAACCCTGCGCAAAACAGAGCTGTGTCTCCCCGCAGCCCGGGAGCAATACTCTGATGGAGGAGGTGCTACAGCCCCTGTTCCCCAAAGCAAAACTAGAGCTCGGAGGGTTCCCGGCCTCACCCTGGGTCACACCTGGCCGAATTTGAAGACCAGGTTCTTAATGGACACTCAGTGTGGCCAACAAAGTGAGCACATGGCACTACATTTATGGCTGCGGATGGATGTCCACAGAACCCTAGGTGGAAAAGAGCTGGCTCCTGGAGTGCAAGCACAGGGCCGCCCCGTTTAGTGGCAGACAGGCACATCTTTCTGCACAGACACTCAGAGGTCGGCTAAGCAGGCTCCCCATGTCCTTCTGCGTACTTTCTGCATTTTCTGATCCGTTTGTTTGCAATAACTATGTATTAGTTTTATTATCGGGGGAAAATAATAAAGCTATTTTTAAAGGCTGGCAATGGATACCTCGGAGATGGGGAGCATATCTGGCTGCAGCCGGCTGCAGATGAATCATCTGAGAACACTAAATTCAGCGGCGCGGCACTAGGAACTCAAATGGACTGGAAAGGCCAGGGGATTAAGACTCATCAACCCCTTATCCAGGGCAGGGACCTGAGGGGCCCTTGGAGGAGGGGCCCAGGGCAGAGGGGGTGTGAGCAGAAGGGAGGAGGGTGCCAGCCCCTGACAGCCATGGGACAGCTTTGTCACTAACATATGGGACATCCTTCTGCTCTCCCTGGCGGCCCCCTGACAACAAAGAGAAAACAGTAACCCCGACTTAAACTCACACATGTGCCTCCCTCTCCAGTTGGGGGGTGGGGGGGCACAAAAGCACCATGTCCTTTTTGAGAATAGCAACACGCGGAGGGAGCGCCGTCCAGCGTGGAAGGAAGATGCTGCCCAGCTGTGCCACTGCCCAGCAGCCTCTGGGCAAGGTCCTGCTTGAGCTGACTCCCCAGCAGCCGGGAAGGTCTGTGCCAGCCATGCACACACCCTTGAGCGTGTCCCCTGCCAGGACTGAGCACGGGCAGCCTCTGGACATCTGCAAATTAAAAAGAAAACACGCCTGTTCTTTCCGGCTGTGTGAATCAGCCCCGAATGAGACGCCTGTGTTTGATCAGGGTTTTCTCTCTCATTTGCTAAACTCCCATCCCTGCTCTAAGAACGGCACCCATCCTGCCCACCTCCCCGTATAAGGCCTCCCCTGGCAATGAAACGAGAAACACTTTTGACCTTATGTTTACTTGATGGATGGACCAAACACAGAAAATGACGCAGTCACCACCGCCGACGGCCACAGAGGGACAGGTGATTGCGGGAAATTAAACAGCCCTCCTTAAGCTATCCATCATGAGAACCTCATTCCTTCCCTCGGCCAAGGGTCGGCAGTGCTCTCGCAGAGCAATTCATCACTGGTGGGTCATGTTGTTGCAGGCCGTCACCTCTCCGGGAAGCCAGGACCGACCAGGCTCGGCTCACCCACCCGGAAATGCCTTTTAAGCGCCATCCTAAGTGGGAATTTAATTGAAGTGTAATAAGGCATCTAATATGAGATGAAAGGGCAAGGCCACCTGGAATGAGCCATCACTTAAATAATTACTTTGCTTTCTCGGTCACAGCTCCCTCACCAGTGGCCATGCGGTCCTTTAGCATCAGCGTTGGAGGTAGAGGCGGTCCTGGGGGCTCGCCAGGTCCTGTTTCCCAGCCCACCTTCTGGGGAGTGGGAGAGGTGGAAGACCAGCCTGGTGGGGAAGTGGGGTCACGTGGCCGGTCCTGGCCAATGAGATGCGAAGTCCTTTTTTGGGAGTGGGGGTCCTGGACCCAGGTCCTTCTGTGTCTCGCTCTTCCCTGCCCTCCCTGGGACGAACGCAGGCCTGGCACTGGGCTGACGGAGTCGCCACTGCCCTGGTCATGCCATGGAGGCCAGCACCTGTAGTGACCTGGCCTGGCCCCAGAGCAATTTCTATGTGCATGAAAGGAGCAAAGATTCAGGTCACCATAGCATAACGCAGACCAGACGGACACCCCACACAGGGCCCCTGCAGCCTTCGAGCTGGGAGTGCTGCCGGCAAAGAGGAAGGACGTGGGGCTTGTTTCACCTGCCTCCAGTCTGGAAGAGACCTCAGGACCCACTTCCAGTTTTTCCATTTTAGAGGTGAGGGCAAGGAATGAGATTCAAGAAGGGGGGCCGAGCCCCGCCACCTGGTAGCAGAGCCTGAGCCGAACCTGCTTGGCCCTCCCAACCTTCTCAGAGCTCCTGCCTACCAGGACCTGCCGTAGGAGCTCTCGGGGTCTTGGTGACCCAGTCAGAGCCACTCGGTCACAGGATCTGCTGCCTGCCTGGTGATTTCCCTGCTACCAGCTTCCCCCTCAGGCCACTGGTAAGGCTGGGACCTTCATGGGTAGAGAGGCCCGGCTGGTCACGACCACTGCCCTGTGAACATCATTGTGAAGTCGACGGCACCGACTTGTAAGGGGAGGGGGCAGATCCAGGAGAAAACTCACCGCAGGTGTTGTAGACGGTGGGAAGTCTTTCAACAGGCATCTTTGGACAGCCTGCTGTATGCACGGCACTCAGTGTTCTGTGAACCTTGCAATTGATCTCGAGGCCAGCCAGATGCCCGTGAAATATTGGGCACATTGGGCAGCAGGCTTTTATTTTGGTCTGAGTTCAGCCTGCTGTTATGACTTCCTCCTCTTTTCTTTTCAGGTTTCCAAAAGCCTGGGCCCGTGGTGAATCCTGGCTGGGAGGGACTTTGAGGGCACCCCTGGGCTCCTCCCCTGTGCCCTGCCCCCCCGCGCATGCCATCCCTGAGAGTGCCCAGATTATCCTTAATGCATCTCCAGGAGCGGCAGCGCTAGCTTTCCCAGTGCCTCCAGGGACAGGTCACTCACCCCTCCCGCCACCGCTCGGGCCACTTTAGACCCCTGGGAGTATTCAGCAGCGAGCCTGGCAAGAGCATCAATGTGGGTGGTTAGTGACCATGTGCAGCACTTGGCCTGCAGCAAGGGCCAGCTGCATGGGCTGGGCTGGAGTCAGGGGCTTGTCTGAACCTCATCAGGATGCAGAGGAGGGGTCTGGCCTGGAGGACCCACCCTGCACATCCGCCTCAGAGCCAGGGTGACCCTCTGCCTCTGTCCTTGAAGAAATGCATCTCAGGGACTCAATGTCCCTGATTGTCCCGATCCAGAGTCCAGAGCAGGAGAGGCTATCCCTCCCTCGCCTGTCCCTGGAACATTAGAACAGCCCGTGGGAGGGGCAACACTGTCCTTGGGAGACTTCAGTCCTCATCCATCCCACCCTGAACGTCGAAGCCATGCGACAGAGTTCAACCAGCTTCCTGTAAGCTGGCCAAGCCTTTCCACGCCCGTCTTTGGTGGATTCCCTTCTGAAATCCCCCCTCTTCCTCCCTTGTGGGCCTTCCCACAACTTCCACGCTCTGAGGAGCAATCGTGCCTCCTGGATGCCTCTCTGTCAGCTTTCAATGTGGAGAATAAAGACCTACAGAAGTGTTGGCAAGCCAGTTAAAAATAGTCCCATCTATTAAAAGGTGAAAACGTGGTGAGAAACACAGGCAGGGTGAGGGTGAATGTACTGCCTGCCTCAGCCCTGCCCTCTTTCTGGAAGAGTCAGCCCTCCCCAGACTCGGCGGCCCAATCAGATGCCCTGACCCCGCCAGCCTCCTCCAACCCACGGGAGCCCTTTAGGTGGCGGCCCTGGCTACCCAGTGAGTGTCTATCTCAAGCCTGTGTGGATGCCAGGTTGCTTTTTAATCGTGTTACCTTGACACGTATCAGCTTTTAAATCAAAGAATGTGTCTTCCCAAATGAATAGGCTTTTATTAGGCACCACGTATCGCTTTCAAAAGAAAACGTCACATGAACTCCAAGTATGTGCCGTGCGTTTGCGTTGATTCCCGTATCACAGCGTCGGCAGTCCGTTTTCTTCGCAGAGAAATTCTGTCATCTCTGACACCAACACCAACAGCAGCCGAGGGGTCCCTGGTGTGGGGAGGGGACCATCCCACACAGACCTCAATTGCAGAAGCAGTGATGAACAGAAACCTCGGGAGGGCTGAGAGCTCCGAGCAGTGGCGGGGAGGTAGGGCTGTGGATGAGGGCTCCGCTGCTCGCAGCCAGGTGAGGGGGGTCTGGGTGGTGCTGCAGCCCCCGTACTCTCCCATAGCAGGTCACGCTCCTCTCCTCTTATATCCACCACAGTTCACACAACTGCCAGAGCCGGGTTCAAGCCCCCAGTCCCCTGCCTGAGACCCTCCGAGACTCTGCAGCACCCACAGGCCATGCGTGGTCTGCCCACATGGTCCCTGATGCTCCCCAAAGCCCCTCTGCAGCCCCCGACACCCCACCCCCACCCATCTGCATGCCTATTTCCCAAAGCGAGTTGTCCCTCTGGGCCTCTGTGGTGCCCTTCCACCCTCCTGAAAATCCCTCCTCCAAGGCCATCCATGGTTCCCTTCCTCTCTGGAACCTTCCTTGATCCCCCCATGCCTGACTCTTTGAGTTTCCCCTTCCCCTGAGCTCCACATAGCACTCAGCAACCCCACCACTACAGCAGAAGCCACTCCCTACGCGGGCTTCTCTCTGGAACCTTCCTTGATCCCCCCAGGAACTCTTTGAGTTTCCCCTTCCCCCGAGCTCCACATAGCACTCAGCAACCCCACTCCTCAAGCAGAAGCAACTTGCTTCTTGGGCACCGGCCTTCTGGCCCATCTCTCCTGTTGAAATGCAGTTTCTTAGGGCACCAGGAAAGACCATCAGTGCTCGTTGACTGCAAGTTCAACGTGCTCACAGACTCCGAGCAGGATTTTGAACCATCTGTCAGTAGGTCTTTGATTTTCTTTTTTTTTTTTTTTTTTTTTTTTTTTCAGAATCTCGGGCTAAAGATCTATGCGTGCTGGGGCCACTTTCCTTGTCAGGTGGTAAAAAGCTCTTCAGCAAATTGAAGGTCTCCTCTCCCAGGCAAGCACTGGGTCCTTTCCTCCCCTGGAGGCTTCTCAGGCAGGACTACAGTTGGGAGGGCTGAGATGCTGCAGCAGAGAGAGAGGAAAGGAGGGCGCCACCCAGCCCTGCTCCTACACCTCAGCTGTCTCCCCCGTGAGGCATGCCCCGTGACACACCTGCCACAGGCCCACTATGCCATGATCCTTCTGCACCTGCCACACCTGCCATGTCACACCCACTCCACACCTGCTATGTCCCCACCGTGCCACACCTAGGTCACACCCTTGCCACACCCCCAAGCCCCCACCATGCCACGCCTACTGTGTCACACCCTTGCCACACCTTCCACCACCCCACTATGCCACGCCTACCATGTCACACCTATGCCACACCCACCAAGCCCCCACCGTGCCACGCCTTTGCCATGCCCCTACTGTGCCCTGCCACACCCCATGCCACGTTCCCCATCCCCTGGTTGCACTCTGTCACTCCCCCACTACGTCGCATCGTATACCCTCGCCACTTCAAGATCTGCCCACTGCTATGCCAAGCTCTGTGACACCAGGCCCCTGCCACACCAACCCCTACTATACCACCCCACACTCCCAGTATGTCCCACCACACTCCCCACCACGCCACTCCCCTACTATGTCACACCACACTCCCACTACTCACATGACACCCCCACCACACCACACCCCACTACGACACACCACATCCCCCACCATGCCATGCCATCCCACCGCACCCCCACCATGCCACGACCCACTACTCTCTCCAGGCCTCATGGCCGAGGCCCATCCTTATCTCTCCCTGGGGCAGGAGCCCCTCACTGGTCTCCATCTCTTGACGGGCCTTACTTACATCTTTCGGTGATTCCTCTCCACTGTGGCTGTGTCAGCCCGGTTAAGGTACACCCTGGACCTCACTTCCTGCTATAAAGGCTTCTGTGGATCCCCTGGAGCTGGGATGAAGTCCGTGTCCTGGGCTGCCATCCACAGACTCTACAGACAGTCCCAGAAGTATGAGCAGAGCCATCCTCCCTCCTCTGGCGTTCCCGGCCTGTCTGTGCCTGGACCCTCGACTCCTCCGTTCCCCAATCCTTATTCTTCCTCCACCCACTCACGAAGAGAGGCTCAGCCTCCATCTTTTCAAGGAGGCTCCCAACCAAAGGAAATGAAGTCGTCCCTGGGTTTGGGGGGCCGTCGTTGTGAATCCTCACAGAGCAGATTTGTCAGCCATTGCAGGGGCCAAGCCCTGTGCTGTACTGTACTGTACCTGCCCTGTACCACTAAGGAAGGAGACCACTACTACTCCTGCTGCCCTCCTTCCCTGACCTGGCCTAGTTCACAAGACAAAAGACAGAAAGCAAAAAGTTAGAAAGACACAAAAGGAAGATGAATGGCCAGACAACCTTGGCACCACCACCCACCCTAGGAGTTAAAAAAAAAAGTAATAATAATAACATCAACCCCTGACCTAAACTACTTGTGTCATCTGTAAATTCCAGACACTGTATGAAAAAAAGCATGTATGTAAAACTTTCTGTTCTGTTAGCTGATGCATGTAGCCCCCAGTCACATTTCCCACGCTTGCTCGAATTATCACGACCCTTTCACGTGAACCCCTTAAAGTTGTAAGCCTTTAAAAAGGCCAAGTATTTCTTTCTCGGGGAGCTCACCTCTTTAGACACGCGTCTGCCAACGCTCCCGGCCGAATAAAAAGCCTCTTCCTTCTTTAATCCGGTGTCTGAGGAGTTTTGTCTGCGGCTCGTCCTGCTACACCACCACCTGTGTGAGGCGGGAATGAGGGCCTGGCCCACAGTGGGAGGTTGATTTGAGTTTGCTGAGCAGTAATAACTCCTAAGGGAAGCTAGGTCTCCTCTGGCTGGGAGTGCTTGCGCTAAGGGAAGTCAGAATCCAGTGCACCCGGTGACAGAGGTCAGCACCAGCACCATGTGCACGGGCCCTCACTGCGCCCCTCTGATTGGCCCTCCAGCCTCTGGGTGTGGCCACCATCTCTCCTCTGCTCAGCTCCTGCGGGCTGCAGCCTCCTTGAGAGACGGTTATGATAATGTGGCAGAACCTGCAATGGTCCCTATAGGAGACGCACTTGAACCCCACTTAGCTGCCAGCTGTTTAAAAATGGAAGGAAGAGATTAAAAATGAGCGAGCGAAACGGCTTTGAATAAAGCCATCAACAGCCCAAATGTGCAAACTAATTCAATTTCTGCATCTTTCCTGCTCTGAAGTGTGCACACTCGAGAGCCACAAGTTTCCTCTGTCAAGGCAGGAGGAGCTGAAACGCACAAAGCGGACCTGCCTGCCTTCCTCAATGGCCACTCATAAATTTCCCAGACTTCATCCAAACACAGGCATCTCCGTTAGAGCTCCTCAAGGAAATGTCCACGTCCACTTGGTAATCACCCATACAACTGCTGAGGGCAGAGAGAGGCAAAGCTTAACTAACAAGTTCCTCACCGTGAGAACTGCCTGGGGACCAGCCGCTCGGCACCCACAGCCTGCAGGAATCCTCTGGCTCAACCCACACGGCGCTTCTGCTGCGGGCAGCTTGACCACCTATGAAACTCAGGTGCAGAAGAGAGCAGCAAACATCCGTCCTCCCAGTGTCCTGTTGGTCAGGAACTGGGGAGCGGCTCAGCTGGGTGCTTCTGGCTTGGGGTCTCCCGTGAGGTTGCAGTCTAACAGGCAGCAGAGGCCGCCTCACCTGAAGGTCTGCGTGGGTTGGAGGATCTGCTTCCAAACTCACTCGCCTGGCTGTTGGGAAAAGGCTCCGTACGACCCAGACCTCGCCGACGAACCACGCACGATGTGGCAGGCGGTTCCGCCTGCCCAGAACACGACAGAGAGAGAGAGAGAGAGAGAGAGAGAGGCACCCGAAATGGGACCCACAGTGCCTTTTGTAACCTAGTCAAGGGAGGGGCTAGCATGGCTTCTGCCGGCTTCTGCAGGCTTGAGGGTCGCTGGGGGCCATCCTGAGGCTGACTTCCGCATCGGTGTGGTCTCTCTGTGTTAAGATGAGGAACTCAGGCTCAGATCATGCAGCCAGTGGGGCAGAGGCAGGAAGGGACCCCAGTGGGCTGATTCAGAGGTGCTTGGACTCAGGGGCTGTGGGGGGAGCCCCATCCCTGTGGCTGCTGTCCACTGGGCCTGTGCAACCTTGAGAGAGTCTCCCAGGGGTCTGGGTCTCAGCTGCGGCATCTCTTCAAAGAGGACGGTAATTCCAGGGCCTGATGGTCCCAGTGCCCGAGGGTGACCCGGGGGCCAGTGTGGGGAGAAAGCGGAATCATTCCACACATCTGAGGGGTCCGTGGTGCCTGGCCAGGATAGGACCCAGCCTGGAAGCCAGCACCAGTCTGCACAATCCAGTGTGGCAGGCAGGGAAACTGAGGCTCAAAGAGCTACCGAACCTGAAGCCAGACCACCGGTGGGGCCGGGGGTCAGACCACAGGGACCCTGGGTCCCAAACACTTCACTGCGGGCCCCACACACAGAGGATGGAGGGAGTGACTCTAAGAGCAACAGAAAGGGCCTATGGTAGGGGCTGGTTCGGGGCCAGGCCTGGCTTTATCACCAGGACCCCCACGGCCACCATCTGAGGCAGACGTTGTCACTGTCACCCCACTTAGGTGAGAGGAAAGTAAAGGCCAGTGACTGTCCCAAAGTGGGAGAGCTGGAAGCTGGCCTGGGTCCCACCCTGTCCACCCTCAGCCACCGTGCTCCCACCACCTCCCCACAGAGCTTAGCGGCCACCTCCCTGCTGCTCTGTCCTTGTGTGTCAGGAAGACCAGCTGCTGAGACAAGCATCCCCGTGCCTCAGAGGCTTAAAGCAAAGTGCATCTCACTCGAGTAGGCAACAGCTCCCTGCTCACAACTGATCTGTCTCAGGGTCCTCGGAGCCCCTCCACTCAGCCCTGACGGGCAAGAGAGCAGGCAGCCGACCCACCGTGAGGGATTTGGGGGTTGCAGCACTTCTGCCCACACCCCGTTGGTCAAAAAATGGACACCCGACCCCTCCGGACTACACGGGAGGCCTGGGGTGCAGCCAGGTGCCCAGGAAGGAAAGAAAACCAGAATTGAGGGGCTCCCAGAGCTCCCGTCCACACTGTGCCCTCTGGGTCCTTCCTGTTTCCGCCAAGCCATGACTCGCTCGAGATCACAGGTCACAGTGGGCGGCAGAGCCAGAGTTTACACCGGCACCGCCCCTGGAACGTCTCAGGGGACCTCTGGTTGGTGGCACAGATGGTGGGCACTGGCGGAATTATTGAATTTCTCCAACTGACAGGGCTCTCTGTTTCCTCCATCAAACTGACCCCTCTGAACTTGTTGGGGAAGTCCGGCCGCTGAAGCTGTCCCGGCCGTGGCACCCTCCTCTGAACTTGACACCCAGGCATTGACGTGGGAGCGCAAGGAGCCCACACCCCAGTGAAAACAGCGCTGTGCCCTCCGCAGGGAGCAGGGCTCCATCCAGGCTGCCGGGCCCCCTCCTCCACACCTTCCTCCCAGCACCAGCCTGTCGCTCGTTCCTGTGGTTCAGAAGAGGCTCAGCAAGGAGCCAGAGGGAGCTTTCAGCCCGCAGATAAGTCACTTCACAACTTAAAACCCAAAGGAGGCCCTCACTTACCCGGAGTCAGGCCAAACTGCTGGCCCTCGAGGCCCCCAGCACTGCCTCTGGCTCCTTGACCTTCCTTCCCACCCCACCTGTCCCCCTCACTCCCTTCAGTGCTCCTGGCCTCCCCATTGCTCCTCCCTTGAGACCTTCGCACTTGCCATACCCCCAGCCTGGCATGCTCTTCCCTGAGTTATATGCAGCCCTCTCTTATATCCTCAAGTCTCTGTCCCCATGCCCCTTGCCCACAGGGAGGCACAGACCTCCTGTTTAAAATGAAAATCCCCCGCCCCTCACTCCCACTTTGCAACACACTCTGCACCTGGACACTTGCCAGCCACTTGTTTCTGTCACTGCCGTCCCCCTCTTTCAGAATATGCATTCTGGGATGGGGGATGTTTGACCACTGTGTCCCCAGCCCCCTGGCACAGGGGACATGACTACTATTTGGTTGTCAAATTAAGACACAGAACATTCTTCTCCTCATCACCATCTGTGAACCCCTCATCCGGACTGACCACAGGAAGATAGCAGGTGTGTCCCCACCACAGTGA
The DNA here is from genome assembly GCF_008728515.1 of Papio anubis. Taxonomy (NCBI): domain Eukaryota; kingdom Metazoa; phylum Chordata; class Mammalia; order Primates; family Cercopithecidae; genus Papio; species Papio anubis. Next base: position 103,797,965 of record NC_044988.1, on the reverse strand, counting down.
CGGGGACTGGGCTCCCCCGGCCCTCCCCACCCTCTCCTACCCCCAGTGGATGAGTAGACCCCTGGGCTGCACCCACATCTGAGGAAAGATGTTGCATCCATCACTTCAGTCCTTGTCTCCTACCCAAGGTCCCGGGGAGGCTGCCCTACAGTGGGATTTCTCCCTCATCAAAAGCTCTGCATCCTGACAGCCTGTCCCCAAAGCAATGGGCAGAAGGCCCCATCTCTGAGACTTTTCTTTCCAAACAAGTGACTTTGCTGAAAGGCCAGGCTGGGCTGTCACGTGGCTGTGGCCCTTGGGCAGCTTAGCATTTCACTGTATTCAAATGACAATATTCTCAACCAAGAAGAGGGTGCAGGTGGGGTTAGAGAAGCCCACGGGACCTGACAGACAGCTGGAGGTTCCAGCCCCTGCCTCTCATCTCTAGGAGAACCAGGGAGGCCAGCAGGGAATGGGCTAGCCAAGTTCACACTGGCCCCGTGGCTGCATTAGGATGGCCAGAGGCATCCCCAGGGCCAGAGCAGTCAAAGCTGAGAGGCGGCCCCAAGCAGTAAGAGGACACAGACTTGGCCATCGGGTCCCCTTCCCTGCCATTGCCTGGCTGACCAAGCCTTTCTTGTTATTCCAAATGTAATGTGACTGCGATGACCACAACACAGGTGTGGCCACCACAGTGCAGGGGTGCCCAGACCCCAGGTCCTTACATACTCATGTTGGTGCCCTGTGTCTCCTTTGGATTTGCTGTCATTCCTCTGGGTCTTCTTGTTCCCAGGGTTCAGTCCCCTGTTCAGCTTGGCCCTTCTCTTCCATTTCCAGAGGCTGCCAGGATCGCTGGCAGTGGGTGAGGCACGAGGCCAGGACACGGGCTCCAAACCTCGTCTCAGCCAGGGAGAGGTTCAGTGGCCAGGCTGAGGGCGGCCAGGGAGGGCTGCTGGGGTCTCTTCCTTAGCAACCTTCTGCAAACACAAACCAGCCCGCGGGGGGCTGCTAGGCCCGAGTGTCACCGAGTTTGAGAATCCTCACGGTCATAACCTGGATGCATTGTCTCTCGTCTTGCTGGTCACTGATACGAAGAGAATGTTCTTCCTTGACGCCATAGACAGCACCTCCGCTGTGCACCGAGACCAGTGCCTCACTTACAATGGGCCCTTGATACCCAACCTAGGACAAATACGTGTCGGGCCCTCCTGCTGCCCGGGTGCTGAGATTGAGGCAAATACAGTCAAGAGGGTGGCCGTGCCTTCCTGGAATCTGGCCACCAGCGGCGACAGCCACACCTGCCCAGGACCACTTACCTGCTGCACGGCTGGAGGACTCCAGTTGCCCAGTAACCAGTGCCACACAGTCTCTGCCAGGGTCTGGGAAGGCAGTGCCAGCACTGGCAAAGCCAGAGGGTGGGGTCCTGTGAGCTGCCACCCTGGCCATTCACCTCCCAGACCTGTAGGGGCCCTGCTAAGGACCAGTCCTGAGATGGATTTGAATAAGAGTCTATCGGGGGGCATGGAGCTGACCCCAGAGAGAGCAGAGGTCCAAGCAGGACGAGAGGAGGGGTCCCTGTGCCTGCTGTGGCTCCCACCCCCTTTCTCTCCCATCACCCATGTGCCCAGAGGCCCTTCCCTGCCCTGGTGGGACCACCTTCCCATCCACCTGACACCCCTGCTCAGATGGGGGCATCTTGGCTCAGCCCACAGCTGGGTACGAGCAGTCACCCCAGAGCACCTTTATTTTGCTTCCAATGAGAGCTTTGATGGTCTCACCGTCACCGACAGCGCCTGGGAGAGGAATCTGAAATCAGACACCACCCAGGTCCCTCTGCCTGGAATGACTGGGCATGGAAGGAAATTCTAACCACAGAATCAGGCGCAGCCCAGGGTGACACACACTGGGGAGAGGGCACCGTGCTGGGGTCCTGGATGCTGATCGGGGCACTGTCAGGGGTGTCATCGGGAAATTTCCGCCCCCCGTGACCCATACTTCTTGTCTAAAGGGTGATGGCAATGGTGAGTGAGACACCCTGGGACCACTGCAGACAATGGGTGGGTGGGTGGGCTCGGGGCCTCTGGAGCATGCTCTGTGGGTCCCTTCCCACAAAAGAGGGCCCTGTGACCAAGTAACACAGGAAATTCTCCTCTCACACACTCAGCCAGTCGGTGAGGCCAAGCATGGCCGGAACACCTGTGGCTGCCCTCATTTGCAGGCATCTCATTGTATCAGCCAGGCAAGGTCAGTAGCAAACAGCCCCCAAGGCCCTGCGGCTTGAGAAATTCCAGTTCATTCTCAGATGTGCTCTATGTCCATTGTGGGTCTGCAGAGGAGCTCAGTAGCTAAAGTGGCTGGGAAACCAGGTTGACGAATGCTCCCTCCTTGCACAAACGCCCTCGCTAATCTCAGAAGTGGGGCAGGAACAGGGAAAGTCACCAACCATTCTGGCTCCTAGCGTGCCCTTCCCCTTCCCATTTCCCCTTCCCATTCCCCTTCCCATTTCCCCTTCTGACTTCCCCTTCCCATTTCCTCTCCCATTTCCCCTTCCGATTTCACCTCCCATCCTTCTCATTTCCCCTTCCCATTCCCCTTCCCATTTCCTCTTCCATTTCCCTTCCTGTTTCCCCTCCCCATTAACCCTCCCATTTCCCCTTCCCTCTTCCCCTTCCCATTCCCCCTCCCATTTCCCCTTCCCATTCCCCTTCCCATTTTCCCTTCCCATTCCCCTTCCCATTTCCCCTTCCATTTCCCTTCCTGTTTCCCCTCCCCGTTTCCCCTTCCCGTTTCCCCTCCCAATTCCCCTTCCCATATCCCTTTCCCATTTCCGCTTCCCATTTCCCCTTCCCATTTTTCTTTCCCATATCTGAATTGCCAAAGCAAAGCACAAAGCTGTGCCCACCCCCCAGCAGCGAGGCGGTGCCCCCTCACCTGTGCCCAGACCGAGGGAGTCCTTGGCAATGGGCACTTTCAACCACGTCTGCAGCTGTGAATGTCCCTGAGATGGTCCCACAAAACAGACTTTGGGAAATGCAGCATTTGCTTATGAATAACCCTAAAGTGGGAGAAGCGTTTAATTCAGGATTTAAACCCAGCATCTCAGGGGAAGGTGATCGCCCAGTGTAAACATAAACAAGACTGCCTTTCTGCATTTCCCCCGGCACAGGCGTCTCCTCCAGGTTCGCAGTTTGCGCTCACATAGCTATTCATATGGAAAGCGTTTCCCCAGCCAATTGTGACATTTGGATACTGAGTCACTGTTTGAGTTCATCCCTGACATCCCACAAAAGACAGAAAATATTGTGGACATGGAGCCGTGCTTATATGTTTCCTGGAAGCAATTTTTAAACAAATGACTAACATGAAATAAAAACAAATGGAACGCAACTGCTTTCTCTCTCAGAGGGAGCAGGTGGAGTTGCCCCTTCAGACTCACAGCTGAGGAGTTAGACTCGCGCATGGCCGGGGAGGCTGAGCTTGAAGACGCTGTGAAACCGGAGTTATCCCAGGAAGGCAGCCTGGACTGTCCCTTCCCCAGCCTGGCGATGTTTCTCAGACCAGCCAAGGAAAGCCCCAGACTGAAAGGTTTCTCTGGCTACCCGGCGATCTAGGGCTGCCAACTTCCCTTTTCATGCCTCGGTTTCCCCTTCTGCAGTGGAAACGACTGTGTCATCTGCAGGGAGCACACGACCAGTTTCTTCTTTTCTCCTCTGTGTTTGTCAAAGTCTTTTCTCCCCTCTGCAAGACCCCACCTCCCTGTGAAGATGACAGTGGTATGTGCCATCCGGTCTACTCTTCGGAGACCCGGGTCGGGATCTGATCCTGGGCAGTAGGAGAGGCGACGGCCAGGGCCCCGTTGAACCGCGTTGTGTCACTGAGCTGGGCTGTGCTCTGTGCACTAAAAGTTGTACGGGTTCCCTCCTTGTGGAGGACAGACCTGCGGATTTTACAGTGCAAGGCCAGCACCCACTCACAGCAGCAACGGACTCGGGGGCTCAGGCAACGACTTATCTGCTCTTTCTCTTTCCCAAGCGCAGAGAGCGCAGCCTCACTTTCTCACTCTGCAAAGGAGATGGAATTGTCTCCAGCCAAATCAGACTTCTGGAAGGTTCCTGAAGTCACCTGGCTCAAGCTACGTTGCACCCTCCCACCAGGATGCTTTTACTCTTTCTCCCTTTTGTCGACTCCGCTTCCTCCTCTGAACAGCACCTTAGCCCATTCCCCAGGAAGCCTTCTCAGCCCCCGCCTGGCTGACACATACCAGGTGGCACAGGCACCAGAACCTGGGTGTGGGTGCGCCGCACGCACGGAGGTTCAAATCACAGCTCCACCCCTTGCAGTCGCTGCTCTGATCCTGTACCAGCAGGCAGGGAGAGGCAGGAGCCATCCTCACAGGCCTGCCTGGCCTCCCTCCCTGGGTCCCGTTTCCCCACCTCACTAAAGGTGGATCCTGGGCCTCTTCCTTTGGGGTTTCTGCCCTATCACTTAACTGCTGGCTTCACGTCTGTTTTGAGTACCTTGTCCAGGGTGGAGACGGTGTCTCCTGTGACTGTGTCTCTCTGAGCGTCACCCTGAGCCCCGCACACTGGAGACAGTGAGTGAGTAAGGGCTAGCTGGGTGAACAGGTGGTCCTGCAGCCAGAATCCCCCACTGAGGGTCCCACTTTGACGTACAGACCCCTGGGATCTTAGGCCTCCAGATACCCTGATCCCTACACCCCACAGGAACCTACACACTGCCCAACACCAAAGGGAGAGCAAGCCAGGACTCAGAGCCACTGCAGTCCATAACTCACAGGCCACTCCATTAATGACCCCTTGGCAGAAGCATGGTGAGTGCAGCCGCCTCTTGGAAGCCACCCCCCCTCCCCTCGCCCGTGTATACAGCACTTGGATTTGTTAAAATATTGAGCCTGTTAGGTGGAAAATGAAAAATGCTAGAGGAGCCGCTCTTCAGCCTGGCTTCGGGCACGTCACGGGAGAGCAAATGCAGTCTGGCCCGCCTCGCTGGCTCGTTCAGCCCAAGATTAATGGCAGGAGGGTCTGGAGAGGGGCAGGTCTCCAGGCTGGCCAGCTGGAAACCGGTGAAATACGACGGTTTGTCATCTGTGTACTTGTCATGTAAATGAGTGTCCTTAAAGGGCTCTTACATGTGTCTTGGCTCCCATGCAGAAAGCCGAAAGCCCCAGACTGAAGGAGACATTCATCATCCCGCAGGCGCAGCTCTGCAGCCCAGAGGCGCCACCATGTCCTTCAAGAGCAGATGCCGGGTTTCCTTCACCCTTCACAGAGGGAAGCGGGGGTGCCTGGGGAATTCATGTGGCCATAGCTGCAGCACTGGTGGGGTTAATCACCCTCTCCCCCACCCAGACCACAGATTCTCCCCCATGGGGAGGGTACCTGGGAGAAAGGAAGTCAGACTTAGGAGACGTAGCATGCCTGGGAGTTAGTGAAATCAGCCTCTTAGATCCATCTTCCAGCATGTTCTGTTGACAGGGACAAGAAGGCTGATTGTTGAGAGCTGCTTGGGTGTGGCATAGATTGGACGTCGGTAAGGACTTCCATCAGACCTTTCTTGAATGGCAAGGAGAGGTTTTGCAGCTGGGCTTCCTAAAAGGCGAGGGTCCCCATGCCTGCCGGACAAGGGAAGGTTGGCAGAACACGGAATGAAGACGGAAGGGATGAAGGTGGACAGCCGAATTTGGCTCCAGTCCTCTCTTCTCATGCTGTACCCAGGACAGATATCACTAAGCAATCGGCCACTCGTTCCTGCTGAGCCCAGCAAGGACAGCAGACACCTTCTCCACACAGCTCCTGGGCTGCAAGCAGTATAAACTGACTTCGACTAGCCTAAGCCGCACAACCTAGGCAACAATAGCAAAGGACGATCATGGGATTGGACTATCACGATTGGACAATCAGTCCAGGCTGTGGAGTTGCACCTGTCAGATGATGAATGCCTCCTTCAGTCTGGTGCTTTTGGCTTTCTGCATGGGGGACATGAGCAGTTCAATGTCCCCACCAACACTGAAGAGTGGGACTCAACAAGGACAGACCTTGGAGCAGCTCCAGGGATCCCGGGACCACCACTCAGATTCTGCAGAGGAGGGGTCACTGCCAGGATGCCTCTTCTCCAGCCACGTCTGACCCTTGTGTTTGTCCTCTCAAGCTCAGGCTCTGGGGAGGAGAATGTGGTCAGCTGGGCCCTTGTGCTCACCTCTGGCCAGGTGAGGGCACTGGTTCAACCAGCAACTCTAACCAGACAGATTCCAGAGGGAGTAGCAGTGAGGGGTGCCGGACCCTGAGGATGGGAGCTGGGCCATGTGCAGACAGCAGCAGCTGGCCTCTCTTGGCTTGTCCACAAGCTCCTGCCCAGCCCTGCACCTTAGACCTAGCCTCTGCTCCTGCCTGTGCTGGCAAGCTCTTCTGCCATTGTAGTAGTCCACTCTTGCACTGCTAATAAAGACTTATTAGACTGGGGAATTTATAAAGAAAAAGAAGTTAAATGGACTCACTGTTCCACATGACTGGGGTTGGGGTCACCATCATGGTGGAAAGTGAAGGAGGAGCAAAGTCACATCTTACATGGCGGCAGGCAAGAGAGAGCATGTGTGGGGGAATTGCCCTCTATAAATCCATCAGATCTTTTGAGACTTATTCACTGTCATGAGAACAGCATGGGAAAGACCCGCCCCCATGATTCAATTCCCTCCCACCGGGTCCCTCCCATGACACGTGGGAAGTATGGGAGCCACAATTCAAGATGAGATTTGGGTGGGCACACAGCCAGACCATATCAGCTATCAACCATGGAGGTAAAAGAAATCATGTCATTGGCATGCACTCCAGATCTAGGGGACTCTGGAGAAGAGTAATGTGTGGGCAACGGTGATGCGGAGGCCCCATGTGGCAAAGCGGGCAACTCACTCTTGGAGAACCCAGATCCGCAGGTAGCCCCCCGTGCTGGTTCACACAGTTCAGCCTGGGGCTTTGACCCCACTCTTTAGGCCTGTCCCATTTCTCCGCAAAGATTTAAACCCGTCACCTTAATGCTGTCTCACATTTTATCTACTTGTGTGATGGATTTGGATAAAACCAAGAAACAAAACTGTTCTGATTTTTTTTATATTACTTGATTTGGTTCCCAGTATTGTCTTTAACCTACTCTGATATTGGCATTGTTTGGCTTAAAATGAAAGTTGGGGGAGCCCAACCCCATGGATGTGACTGTGATCCAGCGTGTGGAGTCAGGCTGGCCCATGCGTTTCTTGATGGTTTTCCTATAGGTGTTTGTGTCCCTAAGCAGTGATTTTTCTGTGTTTGAAACCCTGTAGAAATACATTGCTCTGTGTCCTCTGCTGCTTCACTGGTCACTTAGTAGCAAGTTTTGAGATTATTCCATGTGGATGGGTGAATTGCTAGTGCATGCATGTTCGAGGCTGCATAGTATTCCAGGGTACAGCTGTATGGAACTCTATTTGTCTATTTGCTTCCTGATGAACGACAAAAAAAGTGGGAAGGGGAAAAACCAGTCTAGCTCAGCTCAGCCAAGGAATGGGACAGGGGAGACCTCAGTTTCCAAGCATTGTGTGTGTGCGTGTGTGTGTGTGTGTGTATGTGTGTGTGAATGTGTAGGTGATGCACACACACACGTACAGGCTCCTGAGTGATGATTGTGAGGGTGGACCAGCCTGGGCTTTCATCATAGGAGCTGCCAAAAGCTCACCTTCAACCAAGCCAGCATTCCCAGCCGGGCCGTGGTGCTTCCTGTGTTGGTGTTTGGAGCCTAACATCTTCAGTATAAAAAGCAGGTTGCCGGTTTCGGTTTTCGGTTTCCTTCAAATCTGTAATACACTTGTCAGATGTGAAACTGCATTGGAGCAGAGCACCACACACGTGTCATCCCACGGTGGCACCTGGTTATTAAATATTCGTGTCGGCTTTAACCAGCCCTGCTCATGACCTGCCCAGGGAGCCCGCTGATGCCTGGCACTGGGAGAGGCTGCTGGAGGCAGTGAGATCATGCCCTCTAGAAGGAACTGGTAAGCCCTGGGAAGCTGGAACTATAGGGTCACCTGCCCGAGGCCTCTCTCACCTGCACCTGCCCAAGGCATCTCTTGCCTGCACCTGACCGAGGCATCTCTTGCCTGCACCTGCCCGAGGCCTCTCTCGCCTGCCTTGCCTGAGGCTTCTCTCACCTGCACCTACCTGGGGCTTCTCTCACCAGCACCTGCCCAAGGCCTCTCTTGCCTGCACCTGCCCAAGGCTTCTCTCGCCTGTACTTGTGGGACCCTCATCCTTACTCACCTATGCTGTGGCCTCTGCCTTCGCTGGGCAGGATGAGGGCCCCTGGACAGGAGTGAGTTTCATTCCCCTGGGACTATCAGGCCCAGGGAGCCCTCCTCTCCCCTTCCCGGTTCTGGAATCCCACCTGGCATGGCTCAGAGGGACTAAGTCCTCTGATGCTGACCGAACCCCAAGGAGGGTCTGTCTTCAGTCTGCATCAGGTGACCTGGAGCCTGAGGACCTGGCGGCACCAGCCAGGCAGGCGATTTCTCTGAGCGCCTGAGGGAATGGGAATGGAGTCAGCTAAGGCAGGCAGTGGTCTCCACCACATGGGCTCAGGGGTCCAGGGTCTGAAGTTCTTAGACGGAGGGCAGGGCATCTGCAAGCTTGATGGTGCACACTCATCTCCTGGAGACAGCTTGTTAAATCGAGCCCCTGACTGCTGGTCTGGACAAGGTGAGGCTGAGGCTTCTGAACTGGGGCCTGGAAGGTCCTTTAGCTGACTGGCACCTTTGCTCCAAGTCCCTTCCCCAGCACAAATGCCATGTGCCACTCTGTCTCAGGGAACCTGCCACAGGTTTTAGGTGAGACAGCCTCGTGGGGACTCCAGGGCCCGAAGCCCAGGAGATGCTCAGCTGTGAGGACCGGGGAGACCACCAGGCCATCTCGCAAGATGGGAAGAGGGCTCAGCTTGCAGGTGACTCCTGCCTCCTGCGTGGCCTGACTGTCCAGAGGCAGAGACACCACCCCCACCCACCGCATGCCTCCCCCAGGGCATCAATCTCACTGACTTGAATGACAGGTGCCACTCCCTCTCTCCCCAGGGCGGGGCCTGTCCGGCTCATCCCTGGTCCTCTGCAGACCAGAACCCTGCTCTGTAGCTGTTGGAGGGGCGGGGGCAGAGTGTCCCTAATCCCTCCAGCTGTGCCTTCTAAGCCCCGCCTGATTTCCTTCCTCCCTCTCCATCAGTCTCCCCTAAGACAGCCCACCTCCTCCTCCCAAATTAGGTCTTCCAAGAGGGATGGATCTGCCACAGGTATGCCTCACCCAAGCTGCTGGGCTGGATTTGGGGGAGCTTTTGGCATCACCGCTGTAAAGGAGAAAGACGTTGATGACAAGAGCAGCATAGGCAAGCAGGGGAATATTCCACGGGTGCTGCTTTGTGTGGGAAATTACATATACAGCAGCTTAACACACTGATGTCAGAGCAAATAAATATACATGGCCACCATCCCCCCACCCCCTGCTGCCTTTCCCCAGCCCAGTGGTTACTCTGGCGCCTCCACATCTTTAATCTTACTGATTCATTCTCCTGCCTTCCGTGTGGCATATTAATGTTAGGTCAGAAAGTATTTCATCACTTATTCTGAAGGTCTTATTTCATTTTTATTCAAGAATGTGTAATCCTGAGAAAAAATAATTACATATGAGAGCAACAGTGCAGCTCTGTCCTGAATTCGCAGACTCATGAAATCTCAAAACTAGAAAAAGAAACTAAATCCAACCCTCTTGTTTCACACACGGGGAAACTGAGGCCCAGCAGTGGGGAGGCGGTATGTGGCCTGCCCAACTTGTGAGTCTGTGCCAAAGCCACGCCTGGCACCTTGTTTGCCTGAAACACATCCCCATATCTTCATAGACCAGGTGGGGACAGAGGTTTTTACCTTGGTCATTTCTTAAGAGAGCGAGCTTTCTGGGTTTGGAGGTGATTCAGCAGACCAGACAACCACCTCTCAGAGATGCTGTAATGATGATAACCACTGCCGTCCACCAAGCATTCCTGGGGCCAGGCCCTATGCTATGTACACTAATGTGCATCACCTTATTGAATCTTCAGCTGTTGTGACTGTTCCTGTTTTGCAGATGGGGAAACTGCGGCATGGAGCATTTTGGAAACTCACAAAGGCCACACAGATAGTGAGTGAGGTGTCGGAATTGGTACTCAAGTTTATCTTACTCCAAAGCTTGTGCCGTTAACCAGCATGCTGCCCTGCCACAGGGTAAGCTACGGTGCTGAGGTCATATGACACGGCTTCTAAGGTCCTACTCGGCTCTGAGAACCCACAGAGTACTTGAACATATGTCGAGGGCACTTCATGGTAGCCACAAAGGATGGAATTCATTTTCTAGGGCTGCTGGAACAAACTGCCATAAATCCAGCATGTGTCATCCCACTGCAGTGCAGGTCAGAAGTCCACGGGGCTTGGCGGGTCTCTCTGCTTAGAGACTCGCAAGACCCCATTCGAGGTGTCAGCAGAACTGTTTCTTCCTGGAGGCTCTGGGGAGAATCTCTTTTCTCGCTCATTCAGGTTGTTGGCGGAATTCGGGTCCATGTGGTTGCAAGATGGTCCTTACTTCTCTGTTGGCTGCCAGCCAATGGCCATCTCAGCTCCTAGAGGTCAGGCTTGGCCCTGGTTCTTGGCCCTTCCTCCACCTTAAAGACTGCAGTGGTGATTCAGCTCCCTCTCCCACACAGAGCCTCTCTTTCCCTGGCCTCTTCACCTCTTGGACTCTTTCCCCTTCTTCTTCCACTTTTAAGGGCCTGTGATTCCATTACGCTCACACAATCCAGGGAGGTCTCTCATCTCAGGGTCCATACCCTCATCACACCTGCAAAGTCCCTGTGACCATGCAAGGCAGCATCCTCACAGCAGGGACTGGGGCGTGGCCGTGTCTGGGAGGCTGTTATTCTTCCTACTCCATCGGTAAAGACGAGGGACCCTCTTCCTGGGCAGAACGTCAAGGGATACTCGAGAAGGCCCAAGGCGAGACTTTACACATATGCAGGACCCGGGCTTGGCCAAGCAGTCAGTGACCTACGAGGAGCCAGATGAGAAGGCTGGAGACATGGAGGCTGAGGAGAGATGCACGGGTGAACTCTCAGAATGGCCCAGAGGGTGAGCACATTCGTATCCAGACCCACAGTGCCCAGCTCCAGTTCTCTGTCCCGTGTGCCCGGTGCCCTAGGCTTTGCCATTTTGCTGCTGTCTGCCCACCAGAAGGTCTCCTGGGAAGGGGGCTATGCATCGTCACCCAGAGGACAGGATGAGTCAGGCCCTTCCCCAGCCTCTCTGGGGGGGGTCTGCCAGCGGCCCATGCACAAAGCGGCCTCCTTGGCAGGGATGAAGGCTGTGCATTAAGGCTGTGCAAGGGATCTGCAGTGAGGACTCATGCTGGCCAAGGAGGCCTGGCTTCTGCCCCTGTGTGTGCCCGTGTGCAGACAGCAGCAAAGTGTTCTCACCCTCTGCCATGGGTTGGACCGTGTTCACTTAAAGATACTGAAGTCCTAACTCCCGGTCCCTATGGATTCAACCTGATTGGGAAATAGGGGCTTTACAGAGAAAAATCAAGTTGAAATGAAATCATAAGGGTGGGCCCCAATCTAATAGGACCATGCCTTACAAAATGGGAAATGCAGATGCAGTCACAGACCTGCATGCAGGGAGAACACCAGGCGAAGGGGAAGGCCAAGGTTGGGTGATGCTCCTGCAAGCCGAGGGCACCAGAGGCCGCAACAATACCCCAAGATTAGGGTAGATGCCTGGGCCAGATTGTCCCTCACAGCCTGGGGAGGAACCCTCCCTGCCAACACCCTGATCTCAGACTTGGAGCCTCCAGAACTATGAGGTGACACAGGTCATGGTTGAAGTCACCCACTTTGCGTGAGTTTTTAAAGCAGCCCTCCAAAACTGACATAGCCTCCCAAACTGCTGCCAGCCAGGGGGTTCAGACTACACCTGGGTGGTCTGATAACAGGTACCCCCCCCCCCGCCGCCTGTTTTTCTTTTTTTGAGAAGGAGCCTGGTTCTGTCGCCAGGCTGGAGCGCAGTGGCACTATCTCGGCTCACTGCAATCTCTGCCTCCCGGGTTCCAGCGATTCTCCTGCCTCAGCCTCCCTAGTAGCTGGGACTACAAGTGTGCACCACCACACCTGGCTAATTTTTGTATTTTTAGTAGAGGAGGGGTTTCACCACGTTGGCCAGGATGGTCTCAATCTCTTGACCTCGAGATCCGCCCACCTCGCCCTCCCAAAGTGCTGGGATTACAGGCGTGAACCACCGCACCTGGCCAACAGGCACCCCTTTTAATGGAGTGGCCTCAACTTGCCCTCTGTGGACGGGGCGCTTGTGGGTGTGATGGTTCATATGAAGTGTCAACTAGATTGGATTGAGGGATGCCTAGATGGCTGGGAAAATGTTGTTTCTGGGTGTGTCTGTGAGGGTGTTGCCAGAGGAGATGGACATCGGAGTCGGTAGGCTGGGAGAGGAAGACCCACCTTCATTGTGGGTGGGCACCATCCCACTGGCTGCCAGTGTGACTGGAACAAAGCAGGCAGAAGAAGGTGGGAGGAGCTGGCTTGTTGGGTCTTCTGGTTTCTTTCCCCCGTGCTGGATATTTACTTCCACTCCTCCTGCCCTTGGACATCAAACTCTAGGCTTTTCAACCTTTGGACTCTTGGAGTTGCACCAGTGGCTTGCCGGAGGCTCTCAGGCCTTCAACCACAGACTGAAGGCTGCACTGTCGCTTCCCTAGTTTGAGGCTTCCAGACTCAGACTGGGCCACTGCCTGGCTTTCTCTTCCCCAGCTTGCAGATGGCCTATCATGGGACTTCGCCTTGTAATCGTGTGAGCTGATCAATAGATAGATAGATAGATAGATAGATAGATAGATAGATAGATAGACAGACACATAGATACATATATAGCAATAGATAGATAGATAGATAATAGATGGGTAGATAAATCGATGGATAGATGATAGATACATAGAGATAGATGATAGATTGATGATGGATACATAGATACATAGACAGATACATAGATAGATACAATACATAGATACATACATGGATAGACAGATAGATAGATAGATAGATAGATAGATAGATAGATAGATACACAGATAGATATATACATAGATATAGATACATAGATACATAGATACTTAGATGATAGATGGATAGATGATAGATAGATACATAGATAGATACATAGATATAGATAGATACAGACATAGAGATAGATAGACAGATAGATAGATAGATAATAGATGGATAGACAGATGGATAGATGATAGATAGATAACTAGAGATATATGATAGATAGATACATAGATAGATGCATAGATAGATATAGATAGATAGATATGTACATACATACATATATTCTACTAGTTCTGTCCCCCTGAAGAACCCTGACTAACACAGTGGAGATTTTGGATTTTCTTTCCCTAGCTTCCATTAGCCACCTAAACCTACTGACAGCCTTAGGCCTCTCCAGGCGATGCGTTGCAGTGACTGAAGTCAGGCGAGGGGCTTATGCAGCCAACTGCAGAGGAAACGGAATCATGTATTGAAGACTCATTCTTACGGGGCCTACTGGGGGCTAAGTTGCTGTCAGATGGGGTATGCTTCTGTAGCATGCAACCTATGCCTCTCACCAGCAGCTCATAATGTGATATTCAGGACACAAGGACAGATAACCAAGACGTGGAAGTCGGAGCCACACATGATCATCCACATGTAAAAGCTTTGCTTCCCATCCTCAGGCCTCTGCTATCTGCTGGTTTGGGGGTACTAGAACCTAATGCTTCCACCAAGGGGCCACAATGGCCATCTCAGATTATCTGTGCTGCCATGCAAATGGGCAAAAGGAAGATACATGCGGGGTGACTGAGTCTGAAAAGTCAAGGTAACTAGACTTGCAGCGTGGTGTCAAAGATAAAGCCGGGCACTGGAGTGGTCGGGACAGATTTCAACTAGTAACAGCTATTGTAATAGCAAAGATGGCAGCGTGAACGGAACTCGACTTCCATTTGTGCAGAGGCGAGTGGGTGTTTGAAAGGGAGAACGAGGGAGGAGAGAGGGGGTGAGCTTAGGAGAGTCAGCGAAAAATTGCTAAAAGCAGGAATTGGGGCTGGTCTGTGGGAAGCCCATCTGGGTTTGCTAACTGGTGCTGGTTGGAGTCAGGCCCCTGCCTGCCTGCCCTCAGAGGCTAGCAGACAGGTCCTGCTTTCAGGTGTTGGCTGAAACAAATGGGAAATTCTCTCGGCAGCCTTGAAGGCAGGCTCTTCGAGGTGGGGCTGGGGTGCAGCCTTGGGCCCTTGGAAGTAATGATGTGGAGTCTCCCCTACAGACAGAATCTCACCAGGTGAGCTGCTAGCTGAGGGCAGAGGGGCCTAGGGTGGGAGAGGAGCGAAGCCCTAGTCACCAGCACAGCCTCACTCAAGCACTGCAGCACCGGCACCCTACCCACCTCCTCGCTGCCATTCCCGTTCATGCCCTTATCCCACCAATATATTACAAAGCATGTGCCAGTGGTGGGCATGATGTAACAAGTCAGTAGTTGTGGGGGACTGAGAAGAGGACAGGACTGGAGTGGGAAGCAGCGGCTGATGAGATTTCATAACCCCTTCTGGGGAGGACTACGTGGTTTGCACGGGGTTTCGGGGAAGCATTCTTAGAGAACATCATGTGAAAATCGTCAGAATCAAGACAGAGTCACTAGGGTCAAACCCAAACAAAATAGTCAGGAGATTAAGAAAGCTCCCACGCCCCGCACACATCCCTGTGATAGGAGCTATCACAAAGGCTCTCTGAAGGGTTCTTACACACATATGCCTGTAGCCAGAACTTTTCCCGAGGACTTTCCAACCTGCAGCTTGTTACATGAGTCGTGAGGACAGAGCTGGCCAGATGCATGAGAACCCCAGCCTGACAAGCTGTCTCCACACATGAACTGACATCAACTCCTGCAGTAAGACCCTGTAGCCAGGGTTCTCTTTGCTTCAAAGCAGGTGAAGTGTGGTTCTCTCATCTGCCTTTAGGAGCTTGGCCTTGTCTCAGCCTCTTTGGACATGCAGGTGGTCCCCACAGCCCACAAAGCCCAGATTTGAAAGCCCCTGCAACACTTATGAATAAACTTAATATCTTTGGTGAATCGCTGTCTATTCATTATTTAGGTTGAGAGTAGATATGGACAAAGAGTGTTGGACGGACAAAAAAGTGATCTTTCTCATTTTTCAGCAGCTGCATTAGCCAGGATTCCGTTGCAGAAAACAGAATCCACTCCAGTTGTTACTGCAGGAAAACATTTATGGTGGGGCGCCGATGGCCTCAATAATTACAGGGGCAGGGGCATTGCTTGAGAAAAGAACTGTAGGCCAAGTTTCAGGGGTCACTCCCAACATCACACCACAGAGCTACCGTCTCTGGTGCAACCAGGAAAATTCGGGCTCTGGACGCACATCACCACGTTGCTAAGAAGGCTTCACATTCTGGAGTCAACTGGAGCAGAAAATGACTTCTGCCAGCTCCTGGACTTACTGCTTCTTCTCTGATCAACACTAACAGAAGGGGAGACTACAGCTGCCTGTTTACAAGGATAGCAATGGGACCGTAAGACCCAAAACCAAATGCCTGTGCCACTGTGCTTGCCGACAGAAACCAGGGCAGCCACAGAAATGTGGCTTCTTCCCAGTCTCCTGTGAGGACACCTGACTGCAAGGCCTTCCTCACACAGAACCCTTCGCTGGGGATGGGGTTCTGAGGTTCTGAGGAAGTCTGGGGATGCCGGTGCTTCTCCAGGCTCTGTGCATGGGAAGGAGCCTGGAAGGAGGGTAGACAAGATGTTAGGTAGAAGTCAATGGAAAGGGCCAACCCACCTTTTTGGCCACCTAGCCTCTGAGCCCTTCCCTTCATCAAAGGAACTGAAAATGGCAGACATTCTATGTCTGGCTTCCCTTGCAGCTAGGGTGAGTCACATGACCCGGATGTCACCAGTTGGAAGCTCCCACACCAGCTTTTGAATCACAGTGAGAGGCAATGCAGAACCCAGTTTTTACAGCAGGGCAGCAGCAGGAACAGCAATTCCAGTGCCAGCATCTCGAGCTCAGTGTCATGCCAGCTGCAGCAGGGAGGTGTGGCTGGGACTGCACGCTCCGTGGAGCAGGCAGGAACCCTGCCCTCTTGGGTGGGGCTGCAGCCACCCAAGTTGTGGCTACAGATGTGAGCCTCCCTGTGCTCTCGGAAGGTGGGGAGCAGGCAGGATCCCCACCCTTGCCGGGGCAGCTGCGACTGCCAAATCAAGGCTGCAGACCCAGGCCCCCCACTCCACAGGAGCCCCCTGGGTACAGCTGCAGACTCTGGGTATCCCTGCACTCTTGGGGATCCAGGAAGGCCCCTCTTGCCCTCACAGGTTCAGAAGTGTCTGCCCTCACTGCCTGGCTTCTTTCCACTCTCGGCACCTGCTCTGATCTTGGAGCAAAGTCAGGGCCAAGCCCGGGTGCCATAAAAACAGAGGAGGCAGAGAAACTACTGGGCAGAAGGGAGTGGGTCCCCAGTGAGACCCCACCTTCAGGTCAAGGAGGGCCTGAAGGCTGGAAGCTGGGCGGCCAGTTCCACAAACTAGGATGAGAACTTGTGGCGCCTTTTCTGGGCCCACCTATGGCCGCCCATTGACCAATCAGCACACACTTCCTCCCCTCTGAGGCCCATAAACGCCCTGGGCTCAGCCAGAGCTGAGCAGATGTTGGGATGGCCAGCTGCAGAAAGGAGCTACTCTATCTGCTGAGAGCTTTGGAGACCTGCAGAGACGTCAGGACTGCCAGCTGCAGAGAGGGGCAACTCACTCCAGAGCCTCCTTTTGGCTAGGAGCTGGGCAGACATCAGGATGGCCAGCTGCAGAGAGGAGCTCTCTTCTCCAGGGCCTCCTCTCTCTCTGCTGAGAGCTGAACACTTGATGGGATGACCTCCCTGCAGAAAGGAGCTACGCACTGTGGGTCTCCTCTGAGCTGTTTTAACACTCATAAAGATCCTCTTTGTCTTGCTCACTCTCCACTTGCCTGTGTACCTCATTCTTCCTGGAAGCAGGACAAGAACTTGGGCAAAGGCACCACTGGCCACAGACGTTTCTGGCCAGAACATTGACACTCCAAAGATGCCATGATAGTGTGAGAAGACTGTAACCTTTGCAAGCTGGCACTTCGGCAGGACTTAAGCACCAGTGCTGACTGCTGCGACGTCCAGCCTGGTTGTCTGGACTCCCTCGTTTTCTGGGAGCCCCCAGCATCCTCTCAGTTGGTTCCTTTGTGTGTGTTTGCTGCAGGTAGTGTTCCTGCTTCCAACTCTGAGCCCTGCTGGATGTGAGATGCTGTCGGAGGAGCTCCGAAGGTACCGTCAGCTGCGTGGACAGGGTCGTGGAGGGAGGGCAGCCCTAAAGACGCACAGCTTCAGAAAAGGCGTCCACTGATGCATCCCACACATGCTGTGTGCAGGCACGTGACGTGGCCTGGGGACCCCAAGGGCAGGGACTCCTGGAGGAAATGCAACCTGAATGTTTTCGATTCTGAAAAATCATTGACTGGAGAAGCCTTGAGGACATAGGCACTGTCTCTGTGTGGCCCAGCCACAGCTTTTTATGCATGGCAAATGACAGACTGTCTTTTCCAAACACAGGCTTTGAGGTGGGGAGGGCCCTGGCTGAGGTTGCAGTTGCTGTAGAAAACAAACTGTTTGGGGACCCAGATGCCCTTTCTGGAGGGAGCTGTCACTTTTGTTGGAGGATAAGCTGCCTCTGCTTGGTGGCAGAAGCTGCACTGAGTGGCACTAGGCCTGGGCAGACCTTGGCCCTGAGTCCACTGGCTTCTAGTTGTATTTGGCCAATGGGGAGTTCAGGCTGGAGATTGGAGGGAGGGAGGAGAGCAGGGCCAGGGATCGTCACCCCTGAGCCCTCCCTGTGGGACACCATGGGTCTGTCCCTCAGACCAGTGACCCTGTTTTGGCAGGCAGCTCTCCATGCTCCTTCCCAGGTCCTGGGGGTGCCCCCTGCTTTGTGCCTTTGGTCAGGGGTGGTGACAGCTTGGCTGCTGCTGGCCTGGGTCCCTGCACTCTCTCGTGTATGTCCCTTTCTGCCTCCCAAGGGTCTGCAACGGTCCCTTTCCAGGCCTGCACCTTGCAGGGATTTGAGTGAGCCACCTGCCACCTGCCTCCTGATGGGATGCTGACTGATGTGGAATGGGCCCTGAACGAGTTTTGCAGTGAACAGAGACCTCCTGCCTCCATTCAGGGAACAGAGCCAGGGGCACGAGCAAGGGATGGAGGGGAGGGCAGCTGTGCAAAGAACAGGAGTTAGAAGGGGAGAAATTCCAGGTTAGGGTGGGAAGAGAAATTGGGTCAGGCAGTGGAGACATTTGAGTGGCAAATTAAGGAGTTTCAACTTCCTGTTGCCAGGGCTGGGAAGCCACTGTCCACATTCTGGGGGGAAGTCAAGTTCCACCTTCAATAGTAAACGTGACCTCTTGTCCCCAGATAGAAAGTGCCCCTGCATCCATCATGCCCCAGAAATATATCCATGTGATTCCAGCACCAAGATTCTCCCTCAGAATCCTCCTCAACACAGCACTCCATGCAGCTGCTGGAAATCCATCCTGAACAGCACCAAATAAGCCCCGTCCTGGCCAGGTGCGGTGGCTCACACCTGTACTCCCAGCACTTTGGGAAGCTGGGGTGGGCAGATCATTTGAGGTCAGGAGTTCACAACCAGCCTGGCCAACATGGTGAAACCCTGTCTCTACTAAAAATACAAAAATTAGCCAGGCATGGTTATGGGCGCCTGTAATCCCAGCTACCCAGGAGAATTGCTTGAACCCGGGAGGTGGAGGTTGCCATGAGCAGAGATCGCGCCACTGCACTCCAGCCTAGGTGACAAAGCAAGACTCCATCTCAAAAAAAAAAAAAAGACAGCTCTGCAGTGGCTCCCACAGTAGCCTGCTTTAGCGGGACCAGGGCATGCTGAGGCTGCCGGGGTTCAATGTCTAATGCCTACTAAGCTTTCTGGCACAAAACAGGGGCTCGCTAAGATGGATCAGCGGGCCTGGAGAGTTGCCTGGTCCCAGAGGAAGGGGGTGGTCCAGGGCCCACTGCAGGCTGGGAGTAGGGCACAGAGAAGCACCCTTGTCTGGCTCTGCTTCCCAGAAGAATGAGCAGTGACTCAGAGCTTTGGAAGCCCCCCAGGGCAAAGGGCTCTGAGTACCGCTGGGAGTCACTGGCGGTCAGCGAACGTGCTGAGGCCATTTTGCCCCTGACAAGTAGAATCAGCAGCATTGACGGGTGAGCTGCCTGCCGGGGACATTCAGATCCGGGAGACATTGGGGTGGGGGTGGGAGGAAGCCTGGGGCCGCCGGGGAGCATTACCACTCTGGAGAAGCTAAATGTCTTCTGTGGCGAATAAAAAGGGCCTTTGATTGACATATGGGATGAAGCCAGGAGAAGAGGAAATTTGAGCCTTTGGCCTGATCATGTGGGCCCTGAAGAAAAGTAAAGTCTCCGCATCCCCATCCCAAGTGAAGAACTGAATGCAGGTCTAGGGGCTCCAGCGTCCTCCAACGACCCTTTCCTCACCCCAAAAACATGCACTCCCTCTCCAGTACCACCCCTGATTGTCACGAGCGGCAGGCCCTGGCCTTCCAGCATTCCTGTTGCCATTCACAGTGACTTCCCCAGACCCAGCACCTTTCCCAGGCCAGCAGCTGTGTGCCTGGCTCACAGTCTTGTTCCCACTGACTCCAGAATCCTGCTGGGTGGGTATCACCCCGCCCCCATTCTACAGAATTGGAAACTGAGGCTCTAATCCCAGCACTTTGGGAGGCCAAGACGGGTGGATCACGAGGTCAGGAGATTGAGACCATCCTGGCTAACACGGTGAAACTCCATCTCTACTAAAAATACAAAATGTTAGCCAGGTGTGGTGGTGGGTGCCTGTAGTCTCAGCTACTTGGGAGGCTGAGGCAGGAGAATGGTGTGAACTTGGGAGGCAGAGCTTGCAGTGAGCCAAGATCAGGCCACTGCACTCCAGCCTAGGTGACAGAGTGAGACTCCATCTCATAAAAAAAAAAAAAAAAGAAAGAAAAGAAAAGAGGTTAAACACTGATTTACTGGTAGCACTGACCCGTAAGCAACAGAAAAAATCACGCACAGCAACCCCATATTCTTCTTTTTTTTTTTTTTTTTTTTTTGAGACGGGACGGAGTCTTGCTCTGTCACCCAGGAGCAACCCCATATTCTAATATCAGGACCCCATGGGTATTTTACTTTACATGGTATGGGGGAGTTATGCTTCCAGATGGAATTAAGGTTGCTAATCAGTTGACCTTGACAGAGATAACGTGGGCCCAGTGGGATCATAAGGGTCCTTAAGAGCAGAGGAGGGAGGCAGGTCAGGGAGTGTCAGGGAGATGGCAGCGCGAGGAGCAAGGGTTGCAGGCAGCCTCTGGAAGCTGGACGTGGACCCTCCCCTGAGCCTCCAGAAGGAGCCAGGCCTGTGGACACCTGGATTGCAGCCCAGGGCGGTTTATTTTGGACTCCTGCCCTGCAGAGCTGTGAGACAACATGTCTGCATCGCTTTCAGCTCTGAACCTAGTGGGGGTTAGTGCAGCAGCCACAGGATACGCACAATAGCACAAAGTCTAGGCTTGGACCCAGCTCCATCTGAGTCTGAAGCTTCCTACACACAGGTACCAAGCTCTCTGTGACACAAGGGAGTGGCCAGGGAGGACAGGGAGAGAACCCGGGAGCCACCGCAGCCTCGGCACTCGGCTGAGAGCCCAGCAAGGGCCCCAGGTGTTGGATTTCCCCAGCCTGGGCCTTCCCCCTGTGGTTACTCAGGGTGGCACCTAAACCCTGCCGGAAGGGACTCTCCACCTTGGCAGGTCCTGGTCGCTCAGGGCCAGAGACCTGCTGTCCACTCACACTCCCCTCCCCCACACGTGTCAGGCTCCCCGCTCTGGCCTCCGTTTCCCCATCGGGAAAGATCCTCTCAGGCCTGCTGATCTCCTGGGTGCTGGAGCCCTGGGCTCAGACTTTCTAATAGGGACAGGGTAGCCCCAAGCAGGGAATATGGCCCCCATGTCAACCTCCACAAGGATGTTGCCACTGGGTTTAGGAGGCCAAGTGTTTGATGTGCTTGCCCTCAGGCCTCTCCTGCAACTTGGCCCAAGGCGGCATTGGGACCTTGGGCCACTGTCCACCTGTCCACACCACGATCATCCTCAGGCCCCCCTGTGGTTATTCCTCGTGAGTCACAGACCCTTTTCAGAAGCTACTGAAACTGGTGCCCTGACCCTGGGACCGCGCTCTGCACACAGGTTCTGTCTGATTCCAGGTTCCCTTCCCCTGGGCCCCAGAAGCCCCACGTCAGGGTCTGGGGAGGAAGCCATGGTTGCCCATGCTGGTAGGTAGTCAGCAAGACGCAGTGGCTTAATAGGATCCTAGATTGTGTTGGGGGGGGGGTGTGGGCTGGGAGTGGGGTTGCCCGATAAATGGCCTGACACCCTGTGGAGTCTGAAGTTCAAATAAACAACAAATCATTGCGTTGATGTCAGTTTGCCCCAAATATTGCACGGGACATCGTCGTACGAAAATCTATGTATTGTTTCTCTGAAATGCGAATATCACTGGGCAT
Organism: Papio anubis; assembly: GCF_008728515.1. Taxonomy (NCBI): domain Eukaryota; kingdom Metazoa; phylum Chordata; class Mammalia; order Primates; family Cercopithecidae; genus Papio; species Papio anubis. Next base: position 103,776,244 of record NC_044988.1, on the reverse strand, counting down.
CCAGCGTTGTTTGGCATTGTTCTGTTTCGTTCTTGCTAAATCTGGCAGCCCTCGTGGGAAGGAGATTGAGTGTGAGTGAGGACGGGGAGGGGGTGCATCTGGAGCTTGGTTTTCCAGTGACATTTCACAACAGAGAGAAAAAGCACTGAAACGTGGGACACGTTGAAATCGACACATAGAAGACAAGGAGGAAAGCGTGATAAGGTACGGATAGCCTTTCCAATGGCCTAAAAGTCTCCCCAAACACACACGATTCAAAGGGTGGTGCATGCCTTCCGGGGCTGGCTGCTCTTGGCAGGACCTCAGGCTTTTGTAAAAGCACTTAACTCTGCTCCTATCTGTTCTCATGAGACGCAGCCAGGCCCTACACTTCCAGGCTTGTAAAGCATCATTCAGAGGTGTTGTCAGCTACCAACATAAATTGCTCCATTCCCCGTGCAGCGTGGCAAAGCTGGCGTGTGCGGGACTCGAAGTCCTTATAAACCCACCAGCATCTAAAACACAAATTCAAAAAACACTACAGACAAACCTAACACGCTGAAATTGAAATCCTATACACAGCCGTCAGCAGTCCCACCCCACTGCCAGACATTCATTAACCTACAGCCATAATGAAATGCCAAGATGCCCGGATGAGGTCTGAAAATCCTTTCTGCTTGGCACAAAAGAAGCTGTCGAGGAAGTTTTCGTGTTTTGATTTCTTTCCCCCTCCCTGACTATATTTTAGGTGAACCCTTTGGAAACTCACTAATGCAATCATGTTTTCTGAGGCGTCCTGGCTCCTCCCCTCTCATCTCAGCTCCCTTTTCTCAGCCTCCTTCCCTCCCTCTCTCCCTTCTTTCCTCCCCTCCTCCTTCTATCTCTGTCTTCCTTTTCTTTCTTTGCCCTTATAAACTTGGTTTCTTTTTATTTTTTTTATTTTATATTTATTTATTTATTTATTTTTTGAGACGGATTCTCGCTCTGTCGCCCAGGCTGGAGTGCAGTGGCGCGATCTCGGCTCACTACAAGCTCCGCCTCCCGGGTTCACGCCATTCTCCTGCCTCAGCCTCCCCAGCAGCTGGGACTACAGGCGCCCGCCACCTCGCCCGGCTAAATATTTTTTTTGTATTCAGTAGAGACAGGGTTTCACCGGGTTAGACAGGATGGTCTCGATCTCCTGACCTCGTGAGCCACCTGCCTTGGCCTCCCAAAGTGCTGGGATTACAGGAGTGAGCCACGGCGCCTAGCTATAAGCCTAGTTTCTGGGGTAGAGTGAAGATAGGCCTTGGACGTCGGGGAAAGGTACCTGTAACCCCGGGTGGTTATTCAAGGGAGATGTGAGTGGACCCCAGTGACCCCAGCTGGGGCCAGGTCTGCTGCAGGGGCCGGGTTGTCCTGGGCAGGGGGCTGGAGACCTCGCCAGGGATTAGATCTGCCTTATCAGTGGCTTCCAGTTACCTGACGACTCTTACCTGCTCCGAGGTGGTTTAACGACAGATCCGTCCTAACCGCCCTGTGCCCTCCCCTAAATATAACCTCTCTCTCAGCTGGCACTCCCAGGCCCCTCCTCCTCCGGGATCATCCAGGGAACTTACACCCAGATGGCAACACCTACTTCCCGGGGACCTGAAGGAGTTGGACGCTCACTCCACGGGGGCTCCGGCCCTGCAGCGGCTCCAAGGCTCTGCAGCTCAAGCGACCGGGTGGGAATGTGGGTTTATGGTGTCAGCTCCATTCCTGGGCCAAGAAAGCACAGTGTAGTCACGGACAGTAACCTGCTTTGAAGAGTTAAAAGGAGACCAAGTCCTCCCCGACTCCTCTAGGGGGTGGTTACTACGGTGACCGAGGGGGCTCCAGTTCCAGGCCTGGTGACGCTGCGTGAGGCCTCTGAAGGGGGAAGCACATACGCTGTTTGACACACGTGTGGCTTCCCAGTGTGATAATCGTTCATTATTAAAAACGGTGATTGGGGCCGGGCGCGGTGGCTCAAGCCTGTAATCCCAGCGCTTTGGGGGGCTGAGACGGGCAGATCACAAGGTCAGGAGATCGAGATCATCCTGGCTAACACGGTGAAACCCCGTCTCTACTAAAAAAATACAAAAAACTAGCCGGGCGAGGTGGCGGGCGCCTGTAGTCCCAGCTACTCGGGAGGCTGAGGCAGGAGAATGGCGTGAACCCGGGAGGCGGAGCTTGCAGTGAGCTGAGATCCGGCCACTGCACTCCAGCCTGGGCGACAGAGGGAGACTCCGTCTCAAAAAACAAAACAAAACAAAACAAAAAAAACGGTGATTGGCAGTACTGCTCTCCACGTAGACTGGCATATCATGAAATAGACCGTAATGTATTATAGTGACTGGTCATGGTCTGGCCACACAGCAGGTGCCCTGCCCAGGACAGCTGGGGTTGAGGAGTCCGTGGACACTCGGTAGGTGCACCACCCTCAGCTGTGGGCAAAGCTGGGCGTGAGCAGGACCAGTGGCTGCAGCCCAGCTAAGAGCCAATTTCCCAAAATGTGCATTTTGCCTCCATGCTTCGAATCTGAAGGAAGCAAAGATAGCCCTGGGGAGCGGCTTTTGTTTTAAGGGGAAATTTAATTTAAGAGCACATGACCTGGTTTTGTCATTTGGCTGTGACCCGGAGAAACTGGCTGAGCAGTGGTGGTGTGGGCTGTGGGGTGGGGGCATTCTCAGGCCCCGGCTCCTGCCCTCGCTGTGCCTCCAGAGCGTCCTCTTCGGGGCAGGCAGTGCTCTGATTCGCAGTCTGGCTGGAAAAGCATCCCCAGAACCAGGATGGTTCCATCAGTTGGATTCCTTCTCAGCTCTCACTCACAGCTGCAAGGACTTCCCCTTCTTAGCATAGCTCTGAAAAAAAGTCTGTGTGATTCTGCCCCCTGCCTGTTTTTCCCCAAATCGGGGACCCCAGCAGGCAGGAGTCCTGCCCCTTTCATCCACCACTGTGTTCCCGGCTTCTACTGCCATGCCCACACCTCCCGGCAGAGATTCGAAGTTGCTCTGCTGGATGAGTAAAGCGGGGAATTAACAAACTTCCCCGGCCCCTGTGTTTGTGAAATAAGAAAATGTGTGGTTTGATGTCAAACCCAAAGAACCCCAAACCAGAGAGAGAAGTCAAGTCTGTCAAAGATTCCTAATTATTCATCATTTCTGGGCCACTGGTTAGAGGCCAGCCTGGGACACTGAGGGCTACCCTGAGTCCTTCCCAGGCCTGGGGTACATGGCCTTGTGCGTTGTGGAGCAATCGAAGATGCTCAGGTCGCGGCCCAGCATCCCCCTCCAGTAACCTGTGCTGTTTTTCACACCCGCCGAGAAGGTGCAGTGGTCCCATCCCATAATCAGGAAACCCAGGCTCAGAGACTGGGAGCCAGAAAAGCTGGAGGCCACACGGCAGGGAAACGACAGGGCAGACTGCTGGCCCCAGGACCCAGGCTAAGAGTCCCCATGCTGTTCCAGCTGCCCCCTCACCTAGGCCTGGTGGCACCCCAGCACCCCTCCTCTTTTCTGCCCAGATATCCAGGCCCAAACCATGGAAAGGGGCTTCTTTCACTGCCATGCCCAGAACTTAGAAAACAAAACCAGCCCGAAGCTCAGTAAGTCGGCATCCATGGAACATTCACTGCTTACCCAAAGGGTGGTGCCGCACCCCGGGAACTGTGAAGTTGGCCCTTGGGAAGGAAGGAAGGAATGAATGAATGAATGAATGAATGACTTCCCCCCTCTGCCGCCATGAGTGACTGGGGAGGGCCCAGGTCCCACAGACTGATGTCCACACTCTGCACGTGGCGTATGGGAGCAGAAAAGCCATGAAACAGGGTGGATTCCCTCCAGATTTTAGCCTCTGTGGGGAAGGAGGGCACTGCTGAGACACAGGCCCTCTGACCCACCCTCAGGAGCGACCGTCCCAGTGCCTGAGGGTCCTGAGCTGGCCCCCATCTGCCATTAGATGCCAGTTCCCCCTGCTCTGACCAGGGCATCCTAAAGGCCACAGCCAAAATCATCCCTGGGTCTGGAAGGTCCACCCTGGTGGCGGAGCTGGAGATGAGGGCAGGTGGGACAGTGGGGCTGCTGGGGCCATCTTAGCTGCCTCCATGGGCCCCTCTTATGGGCTACTGATGGAACAGTGGGGAGCAAATCTGCAGCTGGCCCAGACCCAGCACCACTGGACCCAAACCCTGTCACCTGCTACGAGTGAGGAAGGAGGAGGATCTACTGCCTCTGTTTCCCCTTGTTGCTCAGTCCACAGGGTACAGACGCGAGGTGTCTGAGCTGGAAGGTGATGTCCGGAGCCCCAGCCCAACACCTCGTGGACCTGGGTCAACCTAGCTCAGGCTCTATGAGCTGTGAGGCCACCGGCAAGTCTCCGACCCTCTCTGGACCTGGGTTTGTATCTGAAACAAGAAGTACAGGTTTCTCACGGGCTGGCAGAGGAGGTGCCATCCTGAGCTGGCACCTGGCTTCCATGCGTTCTCTCATGGAAGAGGAATGGCGCCAGGCGGGGCAGACATGTGGGAGCTGTAACCCAAGCAGGACGGCTTTGGGTCTGCTGGGAGCCCACCCTCGTGCTGGCAAGCACCCCAGGCATCCACACGCTGGAGGGAGGTCTGGGGCTTCCCGTGTGGGGTGCGACCTGCCCCCGAAAGGCAGTGCAGGAAGGCCCCTTGGAACTGAAATCTGCAAGAGGTGCTGAGTTGAGGAGACACAGCGGGCGATCCAGGGTGGGTGAGCCAGGGTGGGAACGGTGTCTGTGAAGGCTGGAGCAGGAGGGCACCCGGACCACTGGGGGACCACAAAGATGGGAGAATGGCCAGGGCCGTGGTGGGCAGTGATGGTACGGGCCTCGAGGCCAGTGAGTATCTGGCCTCTGTTAGGACAGCCAGGCCTGCTAAGGAAGGACGGATGTTTGGTGCCCAAAGACGGCGTGTCTGTGACTGCAACCATGTTACAGACCCTTGGTGTGTCTCCAAATGGAGATTGTGACTCAGCCTCCAAGGGTGACCATGGGGGTGAATGAAATCCCCATGGAAGGGGCCCGGTCACTACTGGCTTGGCACAGGTCCGGCGGGGACAGTGGGTCTGGCTGTGGACTGTCAAGACCCTGGAAACAGGTGGCCTGGGCTCGAATCCCAGCTCTGCCCCTTGTTGGCTGTTGCCTCTTAGGCCACGTCCCTGACCTCTCTGAGCCTGGAAATAACAATGGCTCCTCCTGTCCAGGGCGAGTGTGAGAACTGAATCAGTCGGTGGAAACGCACCAAGGAAGCCTCAATAAATATTGCTGTTCTTACACCTATTGTTTGAAACCCAACCAGCCTGTGTGACACGGGCATTCCTGCCCTGGGAGGCGAGGAAGGACTTTGGAGGAGGCACCTGCTCCCTCCAGACACACTCACGGCTTCTGGGACTGGGTCTTACTCCATATGTGGGAGGCCCTGGAGCCAGAGCCCAGGGAGTCTGTGGGCATCAGATTGTCCTTGCACCACCCTGGGCTGTGCTCTCCTTTCCCCAGTTGGGACACTGGAGCTTCGGCCCTGGGCCTTACAAGGCTGACCCTGGAACTAAGCTCGGAGGAGAAAGCCAGACCCTCCCCGAGAGAGCCAGACCCTGACGTTTGATGGGATGCCGACAGCCCTGAGGCATCAACAGCTTGTAGGGAGCAGATGCGGGGCCACCAGCCACCAGCAGACGTGGCAGAGGGGCTGACTCGCCCAGTCCTTCCCATCCTGCCTCCTCTCCTGGGAGCATGAGGTGGGCATTCCCAGGAGAGATGCCCCAGACCGTGTGCTGGGGAATTCCAGCCCTCACTCCACAGCAGCCTGGGAGTCCGGCTGTCTCCCAGGTTACCGTCACAGGGTGCACCTGAGCAGCCCTGACTCCCACACCGCCAGGCCTCCTGCAGGGAGCAAGGTTCCAGCCACAGTACTGGGCCCCTGGGGGCCACTGGCCTGAGACAGGAAACAAGTTAGCGACTGACTGTGCCGCTAGGGAGGCGAAGCCTGGCCCGGCAGGGGCTTCCGGCGCTGAGGCGGCTCAGCCCAGGCACCCCATCCACCACAGCTCAGCTGAGAAGCTGCATTTCTGGCAGTCGCAGAGCAAAGGGCCCCAGAAATGCAGCAAGGACCCGGCCTCCCCTCCTCCCAGAAGGAAAGGCAGGGCGGCCCTGAAACACAATCGTCCCCAGTTCCAGGCTTCCTGATCTTAATGGATAGGAGGTATTTTTGTAGCAATAAAAATAGATTTAATAACCAGATAGTGAAATTACTTTTTTTTTTTTTTTAGGAAAAAAAAAAAAAAGGTAGTAAATATTCATTGATGTTCCCTGTGAGATGGCTGGGGTCATGTTTTGGAAATAGATTACAACACGTATGCGTCTGCGCTGCACGGCACGCGGCCATCCAGAGGCGCACATCCATCCATCCGCTTATTGGAAGCAGCGGCCTCCGTCTGAGCCGCACATGATCTCAGCGCTCCCTGACACAGGGCCCTCCTCAGTAAGCCACAGTGGGATGAGTACAAGCTCCTGGGTGGCAAAGCGTGGCAGAAGGCGCTGGGGAGGGAGAGTCTGGGTGGCTGCTGGGATCTGGGGGCCACATCCGCTGTGGGCTGGGGTCCCCGAGTCAGACTTTCCTCCATTTGGTGAGTGAAGGAAGCAGCCAATAGCAAACAGGCCCCACCCCAACCCGGGGAACTCCTGAAGGCAGGCCCTGGCTTGAGGCCCCCTTAGGCAAGGATTCCAGAGTCTAAATTGCAAGAAGAGAAAAAGCCATCTCCAAGCCCTGCCTGCCGAGTCCACGATGTCTCATCCCCCCGGGAAAACATGCTGTGTCTGATTTGCATTTTCATTCATTGAGCAAATCTGCCTTAAGCCCCTCCGAGGCGTGGGCACTGTGAGAGACGCCTGGGTAGGAAAGCAGGGGCCCTGGTCACTGGGAGCCCAGAGTCCAGCTGGGGCCCTCGGGCAGCGTGAGTGTGGCCAGAGATGGGCAGGATGCAGAGAAGGGGGTGTGCAGGAGGGCCAGCGTGCGTGGGCTTTCCCCTGAAACAACGGGGAGCCCCAGAGGGTGTTGGAGGAGCAGGGGAGTGAGAGGGAGGGGTGCTCATTTGATTATTCCTGCAACTGTGTGGGGAGGAGTGGGGGTGGGGGAGCAGGCAGGGGGAGCAGCCTGGAGGGCGGTACACCACTCAAGCAAGCAGGGAAACTCTAATGAAGGACCCACCCCAGGGGGGGCTTCAGGGGTGGGACCCCTTCTCTGAAAGTCTCCTGAGGGGAGACACGAACAGGCCTTCTGGCTCTTCCAGCGTGAGCTGGGTCCCAGGAGGAGTTCCTTTCCTCATTAGGGCTTGTAACTAAGCGACGAAGCAGCAACCAGGCTACAGAGAAGATTCTGGGTGTGGAGGGGCCAAGTCCCTGCCTTCAGGACGGCACACCCAGATGGCTCCACCCCAGGAGCAGGGTGTGCTGGTCCTGAGGGCACCCTCTGGTCCTGGGCTGTGTCTGCCTCCGTCTCGGGCACCCCAGGCCTCCCACCCACCTATGGGCGCCCTGGCTCTAGGCGTGGGGCTTTCTGACGCCCTCTGTCCACACTAGCAGGTCTCCACCCTGTCTCTTAGAACACGGCCCTAAATACCTTACAAAGCTAGCATGTGACCGCTACCTGTCCAGATAATGCTCCCTACCACCCTTCCCAAGGGGGAGTGCGGTGGCCAGGCCCCAAGTCACAGGCCAGACTGTCAGGTTGAGCCAACTCACACTCCCTGGGTGCTTGGCATAGGTAGCACTAAAGGTCATTGCTCTGGCGGATTCAACAGCAAGGGGTGCGGAGGCATGTGGGGAGCCCCTCCCTGTCAGGGGCTGCTTGTTGCACAACTCCAACGGGGGCCAGCCACAGAGAAGGGAACATGAGCAGAGGCCCTCAGAGGTAGCAGTAAGGTATTCCTACTCTTGTTTCAAAAAACCTGGGGGCAATATTTATCCATCTTATTTGCAGTCCATATGGTGGTCCTGCAGCTGCAGACTAGCCTAGTGGGGCTCACACTCAGGGGCGGGGCTTACCCCAGAACCCACATGTCCATGCCGAGCCCACTCTGCTCCTGCCTTCTCTTGCAGAGCCCCACCCCCTGCAGAGCCCCCACTATGAGGACAGTGCCTGACGACTTGCCTTCTGCCCTGCTCTAGCCCTGCAGCCGACCCCAGCCCCGCTCCAGGCATGAGCCAGGCCCAGGCTCTGCTTAATTCAAGCCCCCAGGGAGCTGCGTCCCCACCTGTCCTCTCCAGCCACCGCAGCCTTCATCAGGGAGCAAACGGTGCAGGCTGGCAGGCAGTGGTTTTGTTTTAAGACCAGCCAGCGCCCGGCTCCTGTGGAGCGCGCTGAATAAATTTCCCTTTATTAGACACAGACTCTCCCATTACCGCGTCTTCCCCTCATTATTCCTGCATCAGCTCGGGCATAATGGGCTCCAGCCCCACTCTGCAGTCAGGAACCTGGTCCCTCAAGGATGCTGTCAGACACGGCATCGTGCAATTTATAGAAAGGAGCGAGGCAGCAATGGGTGGGCACTGGGTGGGCACCCCTGCTCTTCCTCACGCAACAGCCCATGCACCCCGACGAGACTTGGGCCCCTCGAGCTTGGTTTACAGTGGAAAGAAGGAGGTGGAGCCACAGGCTGAGCTCCCAAGTGTACAAGCAGGGTAGGGCAGGGAAGGTGAGCCTCAGGAGCTGCTAGCTGGACGAGAGGCCATCTGTACTCTCCTGAGGCCCCACATCACATGCACACTCACACACACACCCATGTGCACTCACACTCATACGCACACACTCATATCACACTCACCTGCACACGCATGCTCACACTCCCACATATGCTCACACACGCACATGGACACACACACACATGCTCACACCCCACACACATGCAAACACTCATATCACACTCACCCACACATGCATGCTCATACACCCACATATATCACACTCACCCACACATGCATGCTCATACACCCACATATATCACACTCCACCCACACATGCATGCTCATACACCCACATATATTACATACCCACACATGCATGCTCATACAATCTATTACATAATGCTTCTCCTCCTTTCACACACATGCACATGGACATGGAGCGGTCGGGTTCCAGGTCAGGTTCATCGCACGTATCCGGACGCCACGCATTAACTCGCAGCATCGTGCTCATATGCCTGCGTTACTGCCTGGCAGCGCTCACCGCAGTCAGGATCCGCGTTCTGGGCTCTTTCCGCATTGCGCACACGGCGCGCACTCACGCGCACGCGCGTTCACCGCACCAGTGGGGCCTCACACTGATGTGCCCTTATGCGTTCACGCACGTTCTCACGCATCGCGGACAGGATCACGCGTTCACATGCCGCATCGTGGCTCACGGCGTGCGCATCCTGGATGCGCGCGTTCGCATGCACGCACGCAAATAGCGTACCCCACGTGGCGCGCACGCACGCATCCGCCCCATGATCGCACGCATTGCGCACTCACCCGTTGCACAGTTCACGCACCGCTGATCACGCGTGCGCTCATGCACTCATGCCCTCCACGCCCAGCTGCGCATCGCACGCACGTTCACGCGCGCATGATGCGCATCTCTCTCACGCTCTCCGTTTTGGTTCACGCGCCATGCTGCGCGCGGCTCCGCACCGCATTAGTTCAGCGGCGCATGCCCGGGGCGGCGCGCGTTCACACACCTATGCACACTCACACACACACATTCACACACACCAATGCACACTCACACCACACATTCACACACATCAATGCACACTAACATGCACACACACATTCACAGACACCAGTGCACACTCACGCACACACACTCTTGCATGCACATTCACACACTCACATTCACACACATGCTGTCCTCTCTTGGCAGCACCACCTCCTTCCCTAGATCCCCTGGCCCTCAGTCTGGGTTCAAGACCCTCTACCATCCTCCTGCAGCCCCTGGTTCCCCACCAGAGCCCCCCGTATCCTGGAGGGGATATCCCAAGTTCTGGTGTGACTGGGCCTCTGACCTGATCTGTGTCCTGGGCCTTAGTCTCCTCTACTGCCCAGTGAGATGGGGGTGAAGCCCAGGCTCTCCAGGTCTGCCCCTTCCCATCAACCCAAACCACAAGGCTTCTGTATGGCTCTTTGGCTCGGCATCTGCAAGGGTCATGAGGCTGGGGTGTTATCCCGGCACTGCTGCCCACCCGCTGGCACCTCCTCCTCCCTGGGCCGGGGATCTGGACGTTGGTGCCTCTTTTGTTCTCTTTGAAGCTTCTCCAGTTTGGGGCCACGATCCTGGGAACAGACCACGTTTGGTGGGGAAGAATCTGTCTCAGCAGCTCTGCCCACAGCCAACAGAAGGGGCTTCAACCTGCAGGATGGAGCCAAGATCAGGGCAGGAAAGGGAGGCTGTGCGTCCCGCAGTCTCCTAGCCTCAAGCAGCCTATGGCCCACGGCCACGAGCTGACCCCCACTGGCCCCTACTTGGCCCCAGAGCATCTGATAATGTCTGATGTTGCATCTGCACTGTCAGCTGAGCTTATTGGGAGCCTGCCAAGGCCCGAGGCCCCGAGAATCCACTGAGAGTCAGCCAGAGACACAACAGAGCAGACATAAGACAAGACGCGTAGGGCCCTCTTCAGCCTCCTGGCTCAGGCTCTGGGACCTCTGGGGCCCCCCAGGAGGGAAGTGGGAGCCACGACAGCTGCAGAGCCACCCTGTGCCCACGTGCCCTTTCAGGGCAATTTGCAGCCCGCTTTCTCACTCTGCAAAGAACGGAGCCTGAGTGTCAGAGAACGGGCAACACAGCGTCCACTCTCAGAGGAGGAAAGACCAAGGCAGGCTCTGCCCTAGGACCCCCTCTCCACCTGTCCTCCCTCAGCCCCGCCCCTACCCACTCAATCCCCCACCTGAACATCCCCCCACCAGTGCTGACACCCCAGCAGGGCAGCCAGAGTGAGAGCAGCGTGCAGGCAGAGAGGGCATGGTCCGTGCAGCAGGGGCTCCCTCATCTCCCCTGGGTCAGGGACTGCAGATGAGACAGGGAGGTCAGGAGAAGGGCAATTAAGCGGAGACCCCAGTGACAGGGGAGAGAAAACCATGAGGGTACTGGGGGCATGGCATGTTGACCAAGAGCCCAGCTATGCAAAGGCCCTGAGGCAGCTGTGAGCATGGGTGGTTGGTGAGGAAGGTGAAGTGGTGCAGGGTGATGAGCAACAGGAAGCCTGGTGGGAGCAAGTGTGCAAGGGTCCAGCCAGGAGTCCAATGTCACGCTCACTGCCGTCCAGAGGGCCCCAGCCCCACTGCCGAAGGAGGCCACCTGCTAACTGCTCCCAAGACAGGGAGCCGAGCAGTCAGCACCTGTCTTGCCTGACCTTTTAGAATTCCTCTTAATAGAGAAGACAGGGGAGCAACCAGTACATTGAAAGGAAAGGCTTTTTCCCTCGTCGGCCAGTGGAGTGGGGGAAGACGCCTTCGAAGTGGACAGGCCCACTCTGAAAAGGAGCCAGATAGCAGAGGAGGTGCTTTCCCTTTTCTTTTCTTTTCTGGGAGAAAGTGCACCCGTCATCTCCTTGTGCAATTCTGAAGATCATCAGCCTTCACCCGCGGGCCGATGGGATTCTTTACAGGACAGAGTGGGTGGAAGGACACGGTGCGTGGGGAGGATACAGAGTGGGTGGTAGGAGAGGGTGAGTGGGGAAGGTGGGTAGATAGGGAACAGCTCAGACAGGAACTGAGCCTTGCTTCTCTCCTCGGGGACAGGGAGGACGCAAGGATCCATCGTGGCCGAGCAATAGTGACTCAGCTGCTGTCGGGGGCTCCAGGCTGGGTCCTGCCTTGGCACACAGTGGGGAACCCGAAATCACAAGCCTGGGCTTTGTTCTCACCTACAGGAGGCCGGCCGGGTCCCCGTGTTGCAGGTGGGGCCCCTGCAGCATCAAGCACTCATGGGACCACCTCCGGGACCTGCCTCTGACGGCCACCAGGTAGCATGGCCGAAAGTAAGAGCAAACCCCACTGTGCAACTGGAAACTGTTTCCAGCCAGTCAACTGTTTGGTGTCATGCTCTAATAAAAAAAGTTCAGGAAAAAGCACCCACGGGCCTGGATTCCACACCAGCCTGCTGGGTGCTGGACTCCACGCTGGCCTGCTGGGCAGTGTAGGCAGCCCGCCTCCTCTGCCACAGGTACCCCCACCAGCTGGGGCTCTGCTCTGCTGCTCCAGAGTGAGAGGCAAAGCCGGAGGACCCCTAGAGTCCACCAAGCCAGAGGAGCAACGAGCTCCAGGCGGGTCGTGGGTGGCCTCAGTTTCCTGTGAGCCCTTACAGGAGCCAATGCTGCCTTGGATATGACAGCAGCCACTCTTCCCTGGGAGAAGCAGGATGTCCTGACTATAGACACACACAGGGGCGCAGGCATGACGAGGAGCCCATGCAGAGCCTCTGGCTCCATTCCCTGCGGGCTGAGGAGCCTGGGGCATAGCTGCTATTGAAGGAGAACAGACCATGTAGGCACCCCGCTGCCTCTAACTCCTCAAGAGTCTGCACGCTGGCATTCCTGACTCCAGATGGGCAAGTGAGGGCAGACAGGGCAGGTGGGAGGCCCCAGGTCCCACAGAGGGAGAGGCAAACCCAGGTCTGCCTCCCAGGAGCACCCTCCCTCCACCTGTCTCCATCTTGAGGTTAAGCTGGGCAAAATGAATGAGCATCAAGCTGTCATTGCTCTCTTTCCCTCTGCCAGCCCCTCTCCAGAGTCGTGTCTGGTCCCTTTCTGTCCTTTCCTGTCCTCAGGTCCCTTGGGAGATGGAGACGCCTCTTGGTTGTTGTGAACTGACATTCGACTTGGGGCCACCTCCCTCCTGCTGTGCGCACACCCTGGTCTTGCAGTCACGTTGCTTCCTCCCCAACTGCACAGCTCACGTCTGCCCCAGGACCGCTCTCTGCTACTGTGCTGTCCCTGATACTCTCAGGGTTCGTTCCCTTGGGCCATCTGGGTCTCTGCTTCCCTGAGCCTCTCAGAGTCAACTCAAGTGGTTTCCCTTGTGTAAACCAGGAGCAGGCAGTGGAAATGTTTACCAAGACCTCCTGGCCATGGGTTGAGAGGAAGGCACTGGAAGTGAACACGTGCCCCTGTGAGGATGCCCACGGCTTGGCCCAACTCCAAGCATGTTTTTTTTTTCTCCCAGGAATCCCAGGATGGGACCTGAGGCAGGTGGAGTGCTCTCCGGGCTTTCAAAGATGCACCACGACTCAGCTTCCGCCGTATCCTCCCCTGACACGCAGCCACCAAGGAGCATCTTCCTTGCAGGCCATCCATGTCACTGCGAACAGGTGACATGCATAAGTCACCCTGAGACCCCCACAGACCCCTGGAGCGGGTGCCTGGGGAAACACAAGGAGATGAGCCACAGCTTTGCTCATCCAGATGCTCTCCCTCCCTGCAGAAGTCTGAAGGGTCTGCACTGCCTGAGTGGTGGTGCCATGCTTCAGGGGAAGAGAAGGTGCAGACCAGCAAGGCTGTCTCACCTCATCTGTTCACTCCACAAGCATGTGCCACCAGCCCCCTCTGCACAGGGGCTACACTCAGAGGTCCCAAGCCCTGTGCCCAGGGGACTCACCATCTACGAGGGACAGACCATGGGACAGGAGGTCCATGTGTCACACATCACCGGGACTCATCCCTCCCCAGCGTGACAGCCACCTATCCCATCAGTGTGCAAGGTCCCAGCCACTCCTAATGCACTGGCTGGAAAACGCCCCTCCTACCCCACACCACGAAGCATTTGGGGTGACAAGCAAGAGACTGAAGCTATTGGAGGGGTCACCGCCAATCTGCTGGGGGTTCTTCACGAAAATGTAAATGTTTTAATCGAGATGATGGACTGAGCAAATGCATGTACTTTTCTTCCCTCCCCAAATTCCGTCAGAGAGAAACTGATTTTGAAACAATAAATCTGAACTTTCTTTCATTTCCAGCCATGATAGAATAACAGAGACAGGATTGATGCTCTTGCCTTAAGCAACTGAAACAACCAGGGAAATAGATGAATAAGTGATTTTCAGACAATTTAGGCAACAAGTAGCACACAACAGTGATCCCAGAGAGCAGGCAGCAAACGGGTGAGCCCCGCGGGAGCCCCCCTCATGCCTGGAGAGAGTTTCCAGATGAGCGCGGGGTCCTGCTGCCTGGAGGAGCCACAGCCCAGGGTTCAGGAACTCTGAGATGTGGACATTCACGGTGCTGGGTGCTGGAGAGGAGGAAGCTGTCCTGAGAGTGAGCTCCAGAGGCTGCAGAGAGACCCTGGGAGCCACTGGCTGTGCATGCCGCTGAGCAGGCTGCGGGGGCCAGGGAGAGAACAATCGAGCAGCAGACAGAACCATCGCCAGAGCTCGCATGGGAGATCGGGAATAACTCAAGTCCCCTGCAGGCAGAGTGGAGAGACGTCCTAGCACAGCAGACACTGGGAGAGGGACTCAGCGGGGGGCCCACCTGAGGAGTGGGCTCAAATTAGCCCCAGACCAAAAGATCATTCCGGACAACACTAAAAAGAAAACTTCAAATAGATCAAACCGATTCCAACGTTACTGTGTCCCAGGACACAGCCCCAGAATATTTTTCAAGATATAAAAGTATTCAGAATCAAACAATGTAAAATTAACAATCTCTGGTATCAAAAAATGACCAGGCTTGCAAAGAAGCAAAATATGCAATCCTAATTAGAGAAAAATAAATCAATAGAAACAGACCCAGAAATACCACAGAATTTTCAGATGAGGACATTAAAAACACCATTATTAGTACATTTCATATCCAAGAAAATAGAGGAAAGCATGAGTGTGATCAAGAGAGAAATTAAAAATATAAAAAAGATCCAAATAAAACTTCTAGGGATTAAAATCAACATTTGAAATGAAAAAATACTAAATGAGGTTTAACACAGACATCATAGGACAAAAGATTAATGAATTTGAAGATACAGTAATAAAAACTATTCTAAATAGTTTTTATTGAGAGAAAAATATTTTTTAAAATGAACCAGTCATTAGTAAATTCTGGGACAACATGAAGAGTCCTAGCATCTGGAATTGGAGCCCAAAATAAAGGCAGGGGTTGGGATGGGCACAGAAATCATTTGAAGAAACAAAGATAAAAATTTTTCCACGTTCGATACAAACTATAAACACACAAATCCAAGAAGCTCAATAAAACCCAAAGAGAAGAAATGTGAGAACACCACACCACAGGGCTGAAAACCAGCCAGTGACTGAAAACTCACGATAAAGAGGAAATATTAAAGCAGCCAGGGGGAAAGGATATTACGCACAGAAGATCAAAGAAAGAGTGAAATTTGATTTCTTGTAAGAAACAATGCAGGGCCAAAGACAACAGAGGAACAAGTTTAAAGCACTGGGATTTTAAAAGCTGTCAACACAAGAGTTGTAGAAATAGATGCCCAGTAAAATACATTTCCATAATGTAAGTGAAGTAAAGCTGTGTTCAGACATAGAAAAGCAGGGGGAATCCACCATAAGAGCAACACTGTGAGCGGTGTTAAAGGGCATATTTCAGGCAGAAGGAAAATGATACCAGATACAAATGTAAAACTTGACAAAGAAAGGAATGGGGCCAGAAATAATAAATACGTGGGTAAATTAGTAAGTGACGATACGTATTATCTTAAAATTTATTTAAGATAATTGTCTAAAACAAAGTTAAAGTATTGTGGGACTTCTCATATGTGTTCAGATAAAATGCATGGCAACAACCCTATAAAGAATGAGAACAAGGAAACTTACACTATCCATGGAGTAAACTTTCACTACATATGAAGTGGTGTGACATTTTTAGCTAGAATGTGATACGTTAAAGATGTTTATTATAAACCTTGGAGCAACCACAAAAAAACCACCCAATAATAGAGACCAAATAGAGTCATAAAAATATTCAATTAATCCAGAAGATTAAAAAGAACAGATGAGAAAAACAGAAAATAAATAGTATGATGATAGATTTAATCACAATCATATTTGTATTTACATTAAATGTTAATGGTCTAAACATTCCAATTAAAAGGTATAAGATGGTCAGATTCAACAAAAACAAGTGAGAGTCAACCATGTGCTATTACAAGAAACACAGCCTAAATTTAAGACACAAAGATGTTAAAAGTTAAAAGATGCAATATGATATACCCATGAAAATTCTAATTAAAGGAAAGCTGGATTGCCTATTTTTAACATCAGACACAGTGTATTCCATAGCAAAATATCTTATCAAGAATAAAGGGGTTATTTTATAATGATAAAGAGGCCGACTCCTCAAGAGGACATAACAATCTGAAATGTGTGTGCATTTAATAAGCGTTCTCCAAGGCACAGGAAGCAAAAGCTGGTAGAATCAAACGGAGAAATAGACAAATCCACACTATAGTTGGAGATTTCAACAACACTTTCTAAATAATCGATAGAATAAGTAGACAGAAAATCATTTAAGACATAGAAGACTTGAACAACACTACCAACCAACTCAACCTACTTGACACTGTAAAAAGATTGAAATAATAAAAATGTGTTTTGACCACAACAGATTTAAATTAGGAATCATTAATAGAAGGTATTTGGAAAATTCTTAAATATTTGGAAATTAAACAACACATTTCTAGATGGGAAAAGGAAGAAATTGCAAGAGAAATTAGAAAATACTTTCAGTTAAATGAAAATTTAAAATGCAACATATCAAAAGTCTTGGAAAGTCACAGGCTGCCAAAGTTCACTCAAGAAGACTTAGAGAGTGATATCTATTAAATAAATTGATTTGTGATTAAAATTCTCTCCACACATACACACAAACCCTCAATGATCAGATGGTTCCACTGGTGAATTCTATCAGATTAACACCAATTCCACACCAACTCATCCAGAAAATAGAACAGGAGGGAGAATTTCCTGCCTTATTCTATGAAGCCAGCATTTCCCTGATGCCAAAACAGAAGAAATTACAAGAAAAGAAAACTATAGGCCAATATACCTTGTGAACATAGATGCAAAAATTCTCAATAAAATATTAGCAAATTGAAACCCACAATACATAAAAAGGATAATACACACCACAACCAAGGTTTTATCCAGGAATGCAAGGTTGGTTTAACATTTGCAAATCAATCAATGTAATTTATCACATTAACAGCAAAAAAATGAGCATCTCAATAGACACAGAAAAATCTTTTGACAAAAATCTGACAACTACTCATGATTAAATTATCAGCCAACTAGGAATAGAAGGTGGCTCCCTCAACATGATAAAGGACATCTATGAAAAGCGTGCAGCTGACATCACACTTAATGGTGAAGGACTGCTTTGGCCCAAAGATTGAGAATGAAGCAAGAGTGTCCATTCTCATTCCTTTCATTCAACATTGTATTGGAGGTCTTAGCCAGTGCAAGAAGGCAGGAACTAGAAATAAAATATACACAGATTAGAAAGGAAAAAGTAGAATGGCCTCTATTCATAGACAGCAACAGGATTGTCTAGGTAGAAAATCCTAAGGATTATTTTGAAAGCTACCATCTCTAGTAAGTGAATTAATCAATTTCCCAGGACATGAGTTTGCTAGGGCTGCCTCAACAAAGGGCTGCAAGCTGGGCAGGTTAAAAAAGATAAATTTATTATCTAAGAAAGATAAATTCATGGTCCTGGAGGCTTAAAGTCCAAGATCAAAGTGTCAGTGGGCTTGGTGTAATTCGAGACTCTCTCCTTGGCTTGTAGATTTGCCAAATTATGGCAAATCCAACAGAACAATAACCAGAGGTCATAGCAAGCAACTGAGGGTGTAGGGCGCATGCAATTAGAATAATTCAAAGAAATTCAAATTAAAGCAGTGACATAATATTTTGTCTCCAAATTTTCCATTTTTTTTTTTGAGACAAGGTGTTTCCCTGTTGCCCAGGCTGGAGTGCAGTAGCATGATCTCAGCTCACTGCAGCCTCCACCTCCTGGTCTCAAGTGATTCTCCCACCTCAGCCTCCTGAGCAGCTGGGATTACAGGTCCACACCACCACACCTGGCTAATTTTTTTTTATTTTTTGTAGAGATGGGGTTTGGCTCTGTTGCTCAGGATGGACTTGAACTTCTGAGCTCAAACAATCCACCCTCCTGGGCCTCCCAAAGTGCTGGGATTACAGCCATGAGCCACTGCACCCAGCCAACAAAAATTTTAAGTAGAGAAAAACATCCAGTCCTGGCTCCCGGGTGGGGAAGCGACCAACCAGGGTTGCCCCACACAATGGAAGTGTACACGTGCAAAGCCTATTTATTAAACAATTTCACGGTGTCAACAGAAACGGACAGTGAGCACACCCTTCAGTGGGGCAAATTCATATCTAGGACTCTCGTCTATAGCAGCAGCCAGCCAGGTGCACAAAGATGAGTGCATTTGCCTCCCATTGCCACTGTAACAAATCACAAACTGAATGGCTTTAAAAAGAACACATTTACTCTCTTACAGCTCTGAAGATCAGAAGTCTAAAATCACAGTGCTGGCAGGTCTTACAAGAATGCTTTCAAGGGTCCACCAGTTGATCCAGGATCATCTTCTATCTCAGGGTCTGTACCCCTAATTGCATTTACCAAGTCCCTTTCACCATGCAAGGCAACATAGTCACAGGTTCTGGGGATGAGGGTGTGGACAGCTTTGGGAGTGTGAGGGCAGGATTCTCTACTACACTGGTGATCCAAGCACGTTATTTGCAGCATTATTTGAAAAAGTGAAAAACTTGATGAACCACATGCCCAGCAACAAGGGAACCAGTCCATAAAAACACAAAAGCTGCTTCACATTAAGAAGAATGAGGCCGGTGCTGTGGCTCACACCTATAATTCCAGCACTTTGGGAGACCAAGGCAGGCAGATCTCTTAAGCACAGGAGTTCGAGACCAGCCTGGGAAACATGGTGAAACACGTCTCTACTAAAAATTCAAAAACTAGTCAGGCATGGTGATGCATGCCTGTAGTCCCAGCTACACGGGAGGCTGAGGCAGAAGGGTCACTTGAGCCTGGGAGGTTGAGGCTGCAGTGAGCTGTACACTGCACTCCAGCCTGGGTGACAGAGTAAGACCCTGTGTCAAAAAAATAAAAATAAAAGGAAGAAGGATGAATGGAACTTGCCAATCACACTGACATGCAGAGACTTCTGAGCCCCATTGATGAGGCTGGGCTGTGCTTTATCTGATCCCACTCGATTGGAATAATCTTGACGATGATGATCATGATGCCGATGCTGCTGCTGATGATACGCTTACCAGTGGTTAATATGGAGCAAGTCACAAAGGAAAGAGACTTCCAGAGTTTACTCTACAGACATTTACTTGAATATTTCAGAATAAAAACATGTGTGTTCACTGCTTGCGTAATAATAACATGAAGGGCAAATGAAGTATATTGTTTGCCCTCTGCAGTGCCAAGCTTCTCCCAGTTTCCCGAGGATGGGATTCTTGTCCCCACTCCATAGACAAGGGCCTGAGGTTAGAGGGGACTCACATGGCGGGTGGTAGAACTGGCTTCTACCCAGATCTCCAGCTCCACGGCCTGCAACTGTGGCTGCTGGGCCCCCACCACCTACTGATTATTTTGGAACCCTCTCCAGGACTGCAACCCATTATGTGTTTCACTCTTCCTCCCAGCTTCCCAGGACACAAGGACAAAGACCCCCGCTCCCTAACCAAACCTCAGCCAGCCTCCCCGAGCCTGCTTTTTGAGGCCTCACCCATGGGCCTCATCTTCAGCCACACAGTCTGGTTTTAGCAAAACTCCTGCTAGGTCTGCTTAGCAAAGGTCCACCCACCCTTGATATCTGAGGCCAAGAACCCTCGTGGGCTAAGCCCTCACTCTGATTGTTGGCTCACGTTCCTGATCCCCCATCCTGGGTATCAAAGTCCCTGACCTGGCTGTAGCAATAATCCCCAGCCTTTGGTGTCTAACCTGGCTCTTCTTCATAACTTTCCACCCCGACCGTCACTCCACTCAATGCCTACGAATCCCAGCTGCCCTGTGGCATTCAGAGTTGAGCCTGGTTTCTCCTCCCCGCTGCGATTGTCTTGACACCCATTGCAATAGCTCTGAATAAAGCCTTCGTTGCCTTTTTTTTTTTTTTTTCCGAGACAGAGTCTTGCTCTGTCATTCAGCTTGGAGGGCGATATTATAATCCTGGCTCAGTGCAACCTCTGCCACCCAAGTTCCAGCAATTCTCCTGCCTCCGCCTCCCAAGTAGCTGGGATTATAGGCATGCATCACCATGCCTGGCTATGTTTTTTGTATTTTTAGTAGAGACAGGGTTTCACCGTGTTAGCCAGGCTGGTCTCGAACTCCTGACCTCAGGTAATCCAACCGCCTTGGCCTCCTAATTCCTTGCCATTTTAACAAGTGTCAGATTAATGTTTTCTTTAACAAGGTCCATAAACAGAGGCCACTGCAGGAAAACAGCACAGTCTGAGGTCCCGCACGGGAGCCCAGGGCAGCTCTGAACAGCTGCAGCCTCTGATCACACCTTAGCGGATCATGTGAGTGCCTCAGAAGGCAGTCACCAATCCTTTGCCATGAGAACATGTTTTCCAGTAAAACCACCATCTTTTACCCCAAAACGTTAGCAGATGGAATCAATAGCTGGTTCAAGAAAACTAAGAACTCTCAATTTTTTACATTGTAAATGTGTTCATCCAACCAGATGCTCAGACCTGTGTATTCTAGATTTCCAAATAATCGGGTCTGAATTAATGAGATTTTACTCTGCTTTGAACATTTTTACCCTAATTATCTGAAACATATTTTTAAAAGCAAAACAGGTGACGGGGATGCGAGGAAGCAGGTCAGCAGGCAGGCTTGCGGGCGCTGGGCCTGGGTTACTTTCTACACTGCAATCCATCCTCATTGTGTTTGTTGAGCCCAGAACTGTGTCAGGTTCTCTGCAGGATATAGAGAAGCCAAAGGTGTGTCCCTTGTCCTTGAAATGCTCTCAGGTATAATAAAAGTACAAGCACAGATCCTCTGCTGAGCACTGACCGCCCTGGGAGCTGAGCTCCCCCGGCCTGCGGGTTCTGAAGGGTGAGGAAAGCCGATCGGAGCTGGGCCTGCCATGTCCCCAGAGCTCAGGCACATGGATCCCCTCACCCAGGCTGGAAGGCCTAGTTTTCTGCCCAACCTGGTGGTACCTCTCAAGCTCTCAGAGCAGGCCATCCACATGGAGATTGCCTGGAGTTCAGGCCCTGAGTGGGGCCTTTGAGGGCATACCTGGCGCCCAGTGTCATTAGCTGCCATGCTGCTGCATGTGGCCCCACTGTGAGTACAAGTCGGCTCCCGTCTGCCTCTCTCTGCCCCATCTCCCAGCTTTCCCCCTCACTGCCTGGGCCCCTTTGCTTCCATGGTGCCCTTTAACATGCCAGCAGCCCCTTCCTGCCTAAGCCATCCCATACGCTGCTCCCAACTCATGGAAACCTCTTTCCCGTTCGTTGCCTAGTGAACTCCTATTCACCCCACAAAGCCTCAGCTCAAATGCCCTCATCTGATAGGCCATGCCTTGTGGCACATTCTTCTTCCCTCTCTCAGCATGTCCTGATGTGTGATGGTGTATGTGTAAGACTGTCAGTGTCCTTGGCCTCTCAGACTATACGGCAGCATCATTAGAGACAGGGATGCATCAAACCTTGCATTTGGGAGAGAGCCTGGCTCTGCAAGGGTCAAGAATCAACTGCCGTGAGTGCCTAAGCATTCCCTGCGGACACAGAGGACCAGGAGCGGACTCTGCAATGCCTTTCTGGACAAGGCCTTAAGTGGCCTTCTCAGCCCCCAAAACTATGTTCCACCTGCTGCTCTTTGAGGAGCTCACTTACATCAGTGCTGGCTCCGATACAAAGGGGCAAGCCAGCTTTCTTTCTAACTTAGGAACAGGAAGCTGTTCTCTTATCAGAGAAGTTCCAGCACCAGGAAGCAGGTGGAGGAGGTATTTTGGGGTTTGCAAGAAGCCCTCAAGAGCCTGTGAAATCACACCAAGTAGGCAGCCACCTACTCAACCTAAATATAATGCCGGGCTCAGGCTGCCAGAGCGGCCTCCAGTTAACCACCCCCACCTGGCAACGTGGGGCCCCAGAGCGGGGAGCCGCGTGTCCGTCCGGCAGGAGCCCCCCTGACCACCCCTCTGCTGAAAGTCACTCCCAATGTCCATCCCTGTTCCATCCCAATGTCCGACTATTCCCAAGGCCTTCATCCTCATGGGCGGTTGGGAACTGGTGTGATTGAGAAAGGTTAGTTAGCTGGGGTGTTGATGGTGTATTCACGAGACATAAAGAAAGCATGCGAAATAAATTCCTTTGACCATGCCTCGGAGGGTCTGTTTTAAAGCTTCCGGGGTCCTTGGAGTGGTTCTTTTCTTGGGCTTTCTGGATCCCTCCCTTTATTTCATGACCTCAAGGGTGTTCAAGGTCATCTCTTTTAAACCTCCATCAGCCTAGTAAAAGGACCTCAGAGTTGGGTGTCTACAGGGCTGGGGCCAGGCCCACTCTTCCCTGGCTGCTGCCCGGCCATGGACAAGGCACCAGCCTCCACATTCTTCTTGCTGAAACAGGAGCAGCAGTCGTCAGGCCTGGGAGAGGCTGTGAGGAAGAGACACCGCCTGGTGCACGGGAAGTACCTAATAAACCCTGGCGGGGAAGAGCTTGCTTCATCAAGTTTCCAGCATGAGATCATTCTGGTCCATTTTATTTTCAAGCCTGACAAGTCAGCGCTGAATCTCCGCTTTAACGCCTTCCGTGGCTCTCTCCGGGGCAGCTCCTGCGTGGAGATGATTGGATGCTCTCCTGAAGGAGAGCCCAGCCTGCCACCAGGCAGCAGGCCCCCAACCGGGTCAGAAGGAAAGGACCAGCAGACTGGGGGAGGGGATGTAAAGGCCGCTAAGCCCAAGGTGAGCTTTTTTCCATATTATAAAAATAACGGGTTGCAGTTCCCTCAGAAATGGGGAGATCCACTCAACCAAGAGTACAGCAGATCCATTAGCCACAGCCAAATCCATCTGCAGGGGCTGAACATCTTGTGGACTGACAAACAAGGAAACCTCAGGGTTCCTGGCAGGGTGCGGGCCATGGCCTGTGGCTGCCCTGCCCCTGAGTTTGAGCTGGCCGAGAGCCAACCATCCTGAGGGCTCTGGGTGAGATGATTCTCAAGGGCAAATCTAAGTTCATTCTGGTTCCCACCGACAAATCGCCCCTCGCTCTCTGCAGCGTGACAGCTGCCGTCTGCACCTTTGCTGGAGATGAGCGATGCCTGCTGGTAGTTTCAATGCCAGGCCTGCCTCTCTCTTTGCTTCTCCTAATGCTCCGAGAGGAACCAGCCTGTGAATTTCACAGAACTTCTCCCGGCATGCGCCATGAAGCTGCACAGGTTTGAGACACGCCGGGATGGGTCCCCCGACGCTGCAACCCACCAAGCCCAGGCCTGCAGGGGGAGCCATGGGGCAGCCACAGGCGAGGAAGGTGCTGCCAGGGCTGCTGGGGCCATTGCCAGGAAAGTTTGGTACTTAGTGGGAAAGCGTGGAGATTAATGTGAGGGGTTGGGAGAGGCTGTTTCCCATCCTGAGTGAACCTCCTGAACCCCCAATGTCTGGTGGGTGTCCTGGGCCAATCCGCCCTCCCCACTCCTACTGCCTCCTCCCCAACCTGCCTTCACGCCACTTCTCTGGCGCCTCTGCCACACCTGGGCTCAGGCTCTCCCGACCGC
Source organism: Papio anubis (assembly GCF_008728515.1). Classification (NCBI taxonomy): domain Eukaryota; kingdom Metazoa; phylum Chordata; class Mammalia; order Primates; family Cercopithecidae; genus Papio; species Papio anubis. Next base: position 103,752,473 of record NC_044988.1, on the reverse strand, counting down.
CAGACCAGCGCCCAGTGGCCTTTCATCATCCTCCTCACTGCCCCCTCCAAGGCCACCCAGGCAGGACCCTCCCTGAAGCATAGCCTTAGCGTGGCTCCTTCCCCAAAGCCTCAGGGCAGCCTGTGTGACTTCCCACCTCCTCCTCCAGAGCCTGCCCAGGCTCCACCCTCATCCGCTGCTCACGGCCATCCACTGCCCAGCCCTCACCTCCTTTCCAGCCCCTCCACTGTCCCCTGCATCCTGGACGTTCATTCATTCATTTGCTCAGCCTTTGCCCTGCATGAATCACTGCTGACTCTAACCCGGGTAACCCCTGCGCAGGTCTCAGGGCACCGCTCCCCTCGCCTCTCACCTTGCCCCACCTGCCATGTGTGCCCCTGCCTCGGGGCCCTTGTGACCTCTGCTGTCCCTGCCTGCTGGCTACTGTCTCCTCCCTTGGACGTCTGAAGCCGGCGGTTGGTGATGAGTGTCGAGGACTCAAGCTGAGCCAGTGTCAGTCGGATCCCAGAGGAAATCCCAGCCCCACAGCTTGCCCTGGGGGTGGCCCTGGGCTCTCCGAGTTTCCATTTCTTCCTGCCTTGGAAGGAGACTGAGATAGCAGAACCAGGGGCCTGGCTCCAGCCTGGCAGGCAGCAGGTGTCCAGGGAAAGTTGTGAGATTTCAGCTGCTGTCAGGAAAATAGTCTCCAGAGAGATGATCTTGGGGGCTTTTTAGGGACCCGAGGCCCATCTATGGTCAGCAGCCCAGCCCAAAAGTGCACAAGGGGGACCAGGGCAGCCCGCATGCCCGCCCTGGCAGCCCAGGCAGCACTGTAGAAGGGCTGGTGGGGCATCTGGAAGGTCCCTGGGCTGCAGGTTTGGATGCCAGCATCTTAGCCATGACCCTGCAGCACTAAGCTGGGGTCTTGGGGCCATTCCTCCTTAGGGGAAACAGCATTAGACGGAATGATCCCTGAAGTCCCCTGCAGCTCTCCCTTCCTACAACTTGCATATAATCCACTGCAATCGCTGTGTTCATTTGAATACCTGTAGTGGCGCATGACTCACTCCCTCCAGAGACACCCAGTGAGTCTGCCCAGATGACTTTTTCCAGCCACTCCGGGCTGAGTGTTCGTGGCCTACCTCTGTAAGGGAGCCCCTGTTCGCAACCCAGAACTGCGCTCCCTGCACCCACAAACATTCGTCTTTGGGATTCCCAATGCCAGCCTCAATCTCCGCAGGACCTCTGGAGACAGCCTGGGAATCTGGGAGCTGCAACCCCTCCCAAAGGTCAGAGCCCGTGGGCACAGCTTCCGGCAAGGCCGCTGTTCACTTCCCATTGCTCCAGCAAAACTAGGCACCTTCTTTCACCAGTCTGAGCCTGGACAGTGATGCAGACCCCTGCACCTGTGGGTCTCCCTTCCTGCCACCCACGTGGCTCAGTATTTAGGTGGCACAACGTTCCATTCGCACACCGCATTCTGACTCCAACTGCCTCTCCACCCTGTCTCCTAGCAGCCCAGATGCGTGCAGCGCCAGCCAGACAGGCAGTTCTCCGGATCATGCCTCAGAGTCCGGGCAAACAGATCATGGGCTGCCCTCCCCAGGCCGGTCTCTGGGACCGACTCAGCAGCTATTTCTTGGCTGTAGCTGCACTTTGACTCCAATGGGCCTAGGGCAGTGGGCGACTGCCATCCACCACCCTGTCTAGACCCCGCCTGGAGGGCAGCTCTGCACGGGAAGGCTGGGGCCCGTGCGCGTGGTGGGGGTTGCAGCTCCCACTTCCCGAGTCGTGACTCACTGAGGATCCAGGCTGTGCAGTTTTATTTTATAGTGATGGGGCTTTTTCTTCCCGCCGTGATCTAAAAAGTTGCTATAATTCTGCCAGCGTGTCTCACCATGTCTCCTGTGCTGGAATAAAGGGAGAAAACACTTTTTTTTTTGTTTTTCAAAAGGGCTATTAGCTGTTAGGAAGCAATCTTTCCCTGATTGGAGGTTCTTTTCGCCCGGATTCCTGAGTCCCCTGCTCTGCTGCCTGGTTGCGAGCCCCCCAGCCAGCGAGTGGCACAGCGTGCTTGGCTGGCCTCCCAGTGGGTGATGGATGGTCTGCCTGGAGCTTTGGGGAGCACCGACACCCAGCCCAGCAGGCCAGGCGCCGTGGTCCCTGCTCACCAGCGGGTCTTCATCCCAGGCTCTGGCAGCGTGAAGTGAGCAAAGCGTCTCTGAAGCTCGAGCATGGGGTGTGGGCGCTATTGCCTCAACGCCTTCGGGACAGCACCGTGTCCAGGTGACAGTGCCGTGTCCAGGTGACAGCCAGAGCTTTGGACCACATGGTCAAGACTTTGGAAGCTGGCGCTGCCCCAACTCCCCACCCTGCGTGAGGTAGGCAGGCCGCTCAGCTTCTGTGAGCCTCGGTCTCCTAATCTGAGTCACACGTGGTACCTGGGGTGGTTGTGAGAACAAAATGAGATGCATCACAATTGGTCTGATTAATATTAATGAGTACTATTAATATGAATACTCACTAGACCATGGCCCATCCAGGCAAAACCCTGGTGGAGCTGAATTCCAGGATCCTTTCTGGAGCTTGGCAGCAGCTGGCAGAAAGGCAGGTGGGAGGACGTGCTCGGGCCAGCCTGGGTCCCCTTGCCTCCTGCCGAGCAGCGCTCGCTCTAACCCTGGGCTCTGCCTGCTTGTCTGCCAAATGCCTGCTCCAAAGGCAGGTGTGGTGACTGTGCAGCTGGCTCAGGGCAGCTCTGGGAACAGTGCCCAGCCTTCGCCGAGGCTCTGGGGACACTCGAGGGTGCCCGGTGGGGCCTTCTTCTGAGCCCTTTGGTCAGGTCACACCATCTGCTCCTGGGTTCAGCATGTGAAGCCCAGCGCGGGGTGTTTGCTCTCTCTTGTCCATCTCTCCCCAGCTGGACACAGCTCCATGGAGCCGAAGCCTCATCTCCCATGCCCAGCGCAGGGTCAACACTCAGAACATGCTCAGAAGGTGGCACTGGCCGGCCCTGGCCACAGGCCGGCAAGCCATTCACATCAGATCTCAATAAGCTGAGAATCGTAATCCGGTGTCCCTCTCTTTTCTCCTCTTCCCCGAGGCCACCAGGGCACTGAGTCTGGACAGGAACATTCCCCATTCAGGGAAATCACTGTGACGACTTGGCTGCCTCGCTAGAGACTGCCCCGCTGCCCCTTGTCCCAGCTCAGTCTGTCCCCTCCGTGATCCTGCCCAGGGAGTCTGTCCCCAGGACAATAACATCAGAAGCCCCAATCCTGTATCCCTCACCAACCACGAAGGACAGAGAGCGGGTCTCCCGGGTCCAGGAATCTCTCGGGGCTCAGATCCATGCTCCGTGGCTGCTGGAGCGAAGCACCACGAACTGTGTGGCTGAAAATAACAGAAACGTATCTCCACAATTCTGGGTGCTGGAAGTCCACAACCAAGGTGTCATCGGGGCCACAGCTCCCCCAAAGCCTCTAGGGAAGGCCTTTCCTCTACTCGTCTGGTTTCTGGTGGCCCAGGCGCGCCCTGGCTTGTGGCCGCTTCACTCCAGCCTCTGCCTCCGTCTCTGCATGGCCGCTTCTCCTTGTGGCTCTGGTGTCCTCTCCAGCAGTTCACTGTTTGGGGCCCACCCAAAATCCAAGATGCTTCCAGCTGGAGGTCCTTACCTGATTGTATCCGCAAATACTCTATTTCCCAATAAGGTCTCATTCTGAGGCTCTGGATAGACATGAACTTGGGGGACCCTGTGTACCCCCACCACAAGGCTCACACCTTGAATCCCCACAGGGCTGGGGACAGGGCAGCCAGTCGCCAACCTGCCAGGATCAGGGCCATGAGATCTGCTGAGCTCATGTAGCCCAATCCCTCCACTTACATCTGGGGAAACTGAGGCCCGGGTAGAGGGGGTTTTCTCAGGTCCTGGCAAGCTGCTGGCACAGCTGGGCTTTGCTGGGTCTTCAGATGCTGGACAGAGCCTCTGTCCTCAAGTTCTATGTGAGCAGGAGAGGAGCAGTGCATCCCCAATGTTCCATCTTCCTGGGTAAATGAATAAGCAGATAATCAATGGTTTTAGGGAACATCGCTGGGGCAGCAGGAGAACAGGGCTGGGACAGACGTCTAGAAGTTGCCTTCACAGAGGACACACTGAGCAGAGCTGTGGGGGCCAGTGGACACTTCAGGGCACAGGTTGCATGGAGAATCGTGGCCCACCATGAGGCCCAGGAGGACAGGAACTAGGTGGGAGGTACGGAGCCGGGAGGCCCAGGAGGACAGGAACCAGGTGGGAGGTACGGAGCCGGGGCTGGGTGTTCTTGGTGTGGGGACTCAGGGTGCCCATGAAGTTCAAGGAGAAGCACAATGGAGCTGGTGTCTATTCCGGGGGTGGCTGGGGACGCTCAGATTTCTGAAGCACTCCTCTCAGGAGACCAGGAGGCTTGGTTGGCAGGAGGCAAACATCTCTTCTTCCTTCTTCCTTCTGCTAATCCCCCCCACCGTCTAGGAGCAAATGGGGAGGCCCAAGGGTGGGCACAGACCTCCTGTGGAGCCCTGGAAGCCTGGGCTGGCCTGGCTGGAGCCTCTCTTCCCAGAGTGTGGGCAAAAGAAGTGTGACTGGGATGGTAAAGGCAGGCGTGGGACCTGAGAGGCCAGGGGCAGGAGAGAAGCCAGGAGAGGTGTGTGGGCCACATGCAAGAGAGGAGGAAGAGGGGAGGACAAGGAGCAGGGACAGAGAGGAGAGACCAGGAGGAGGAGGAAGAGGGGAGGCAGAAGAGAGAGGAGTGGGGGGCAAGAGAGGAAGGAGGAGGGAGAGGAACCCCCGGGGCATGTGAAGCTCCACAGGCCTCGGGCGATGGAGAAGCCCTGGGGCTGCCAGCCCTGGCCCCCCGAGTCCCGGCACGTCCCAGCGGAGCCTCAGCATCACCCATCATCCTGCAGCAACAACTCACCCAAATCCCCAGCAGCGCGCCCTTCGCGGGCTTCCCCCCGCGTCTTCAGGAGACTGGAGGGGGCCCCTGTGTGCGTTCCTCTCCCCACCCTCCAAGGGGGTTTCTGTGGCTGGCAGTCCTATTTGTTTTTTTTTTTTTTTTTTTCCATTCTTGAAACAGACTTCGCAGAAGGGAAGGAATATTAACAAGGATGAGAAACCCCAGGGCTAGGGGGTGGGGAGAAGTTAGAGGCCGGGGAGAAGTTAGGGACCGTGGAGAAGCAAGCGGGCTTGTGTTGTGTTGATTTCAAGAAGCCTGGGGTAGACGAGAGGCATCAGCCATCACCCGTAAGGGGAGTGGAGGAAGAGGAGGGGGTTTAAGGAGTGTTGATGGGTGCCACGTGCTCCCTTCCTGGTGTCAGGAAAGTCCAGTAAAGAGCTGGAGTTATGCCAGCATGAACCCTGCAGCACTGGGTTTCTCTGGGGTAACCTCTGGGCTGGGATGCCGGAGGCCTGACTTTCTGAGCGCCTCCTGCCAGGCACGGTGTGCTGGGAGGCGCCACACGCTAAGGTGCCTCCTGGTGCAGGGGTGTGTCGGGCACACTGGGACCGTCCGTCTACAGCCTCTGGCACGGTGCCATCCGACCTGAGGGCCACCCGTGACATCGACCCCAGGCCAGATTGGCCCAGCTGTGCCGCATGGAACCCTGACAAAGACTCTGAGCCCTCATCGCCACGCCTCTCGGGAGGAGCCTGCAGTGGGCTGACTCCCAGGCTCCAGGACACCGGTGCAGGGCAGACATTGCCATGAAGGGCCACTCGGCCTGGCAAGGGAGGAACTGTTAAGATTTCTTTTTGTGGTTCATCCACCCTGGAATGCAGGAACCAACCTCCTAGGGTGTCAGAGGACGATTAAATGAAGTAGAAGAGAGGACAACAGAATGCAGGAGTGACAGCTCTCCCACGCTGTCCCCAACCAACCACAAGATCACTGTGGAGATAACACAAATAGTGCAACCAGTGCCTGCTCAGACCCTTCCTTTGCTCCATCTGGGGTTGGCATGTTGGGAATTCATCAAACCAGGGCATCAAACCAGGCCTGTTTCTGGCCTGGCTGTTTGGGAATGAACCCAGGCCTCAGGATGTCCACAGGCACGCGTGTGCACTGCAGACGCCCCGTGGGTCCCGGCCACTCCGCCTCTCCCTTTTCCAGAAGCCGTGTGTTGGACTCCCGTCCTGCAGGGCCCGCGTTGAACACCAAAGGCCGGGTAACGGGAGCTATACCGAGGCCGGCAGAAAACCCTGGTGGGAGGAGCTAACACAGGAAGCAAGGCCCCAAGCACTTCCGAGGATGGAGTCCACCCCTATGCACTCTAAAAGACCATGGAGGGAGGGCTGTTCCAACCCTGGGACTGGACCGAGGGGAGCACCAGCCAAGTCCTTGCTGGGGACAAAGGGCTTCATGGAGAGGCAGGAGACGGACCACCACCAAGGAACAAAGGGGTCCCTTTCCCTGGTGGATGCCAATGCAGGAGGCCCGTGCTATTTCCTCTACCTATGGCAGGAGCAATAGGCTACTGCCCCAGGCTGTGGCCACGGTCAGTCCCAGAGGCAGCCCTGAGCTCCAGGGTGGCAGGTGCTCTGTGAGTGTGCCTGGGAGGGTAGAATCAACTGGAACAGCCTTGCTTTGGGAGACAAAGCACTGGAATGTTGAGGGGTTCCCTTGCTCACTCAGGACGAGGCCTGGACGCCCCCACCTGCATATTGACCTGGCAGCTTCCGCACTGACGACGCGCACAGCCCTACCTTCCCACCACTCGACACCTGAGAAGGCAAAGCTTCAGAGTCGGTGGCCAATGGCCTGACCTCTACAGGACGGCGTCCGGGTGCCCAGCACAGTGGCCACGCCACCCTGAGGGCCTCGGGCACCCCACCAGAAGCCGAAGCCACTAGCACTGAAAAGAAAGTCGTGAGAATCGTTGTCGAGCCTTCCTGGGTGCCCCCCACCCCGTGCCAGCCCTTGAGGGCACCGCAGGCCTTCCTTCCTCCTATCCCCATCACGGTGCTGGGAGGAATGGTTTGCTACTTCCCCGCTTCACAGACACAGAGACTGAGTCATGGAGAGGGGCAGTCCTTTCCCAAGGTTGTAAGCAGCTGAGCCAACCTCGGACCATGGCAGCGGCTTCAGAGCCGGACCCTCCAACACGAATCCCCTCAACCAAGGGACTCGTTCCTGCTTGGAGCTGAGCCTCGCAAACAGCAGCCATCACCGTGTCTGGCCCCTGCCTCGGGGCCACCTTTGGACAACGTCCTTGTCAAAGAGGAGGAGGCCTGGGCACTCACGGCTCCCTGAGCCTCCAGAAATCCCTTCCCTCGCCCTCCTTGATGCCATGCAGCCTGACTCTGCCCCGCCTAAGTGTCTGCTGAAGTGGACGTCCACAGTGCATCTCCCAAGGCTGGAAGGCTCAGCTTCTGGAAGGGGCAGCAGCCCAGGAAGGCCCAGGAAGGAAGGCCAAGGGAGACACACTGGGGCCATTGTTGGGGCCCTGGGGAAAGAAGGGAAGGGAAGGGACATGAGGGGAGGGAGGGGGGAGAGAGGGAGAGGGAGGAGGAGAGAAGCTTATGGATCCTGCTTCCCCTCGGCCCTCACTGCCCTGAGGACGTCCAGGCTCTGTTTGCCACACGACCCACTGGGACAGAAGTGCGAGCAGTCACTTAACTTTAGTCTCTCCCCTCCCCACCCCAAAGGCTCGGAACCAGCTGCCAGGAAGATCGCCCTGGGTGGGGTGGGGGTCTCCACTGCTTTGCCAACATCAGTTGTGGAAGACAAGGCTACTGGGTGGAAACGCATGTGCGGCATTCCCAGGACAGGGGCTCCCAGCAGCCCTGTGCATTGCACCCAAAGACACCCGCTCAGCCACCAAAGAGACAGAGCAGGACAGAGCGAAGGCCGGAGGAGCAGGACAGAGCGAAGGCCGGAGGAGCAGGACAGAGCGAAGGCCGGAGGAGATGGACAGAGCGAAGGCCGGAGGAGCAGCTTGGAATCAGGCACTACCGAAACGGAGGGAAACAGAGCTCCGTGGAGAACTGGGCTCCGCTCAGAATACAAGGACCGCTGGGGATTTACAGCCAAGGAGCGGGGGCCAGTGGGTGGAAAATGACTCTGACGGGGCATCAGGAGTCCCGGGGGCTCCGGCTCAACTGAGCCAACAAGATTCTTGGCAAAGGCCGACCAGGGTGACCAGACATCACCTGGGGATGGTGGCGGATGAGGAACCGGTCCGATATCAAGGGTGATCAGATGCTGAGGATGGGGGTTCTCTTTAAACTGACGCGGCAGGATTCTTGCTAAAATTGGGCTCCTAACGACAAGGCCCAGGGCTGGGCTTAGTTGAAAAATGGCTCAGAGGAGCCTGTCTGGAGGCTGCTGAAGAAGGTGGACTGTCACAACCCAGCACAAGGAGGAGCAGGAAGGATGAGCCACCTCGAGAAACTCCAAGACAGCTGTCTGACAGCCTCAGGGGACCCTGGGGGACCTGCAGTCTCGGCTCCACGATCCTCTCCCAGGAAGCAAGGTGGAGCCGGTAAAGGAAGTGCGGGAAGCAGGGTGGAGCCGGTAAAGGACGTGCCGTGCTCACTCTAGTCCCCTGCCGCAGGTCAGCAGGACGCTGGAAGCCTTCAGCCGGGATCCGGGAGGGCCGGGCTGCACCCAGCTAGCCTGTGGGTTCTTCCAGCACCTCAGCTGAGGGTGAGAGTTCTCAGCCAGGCCGGGTAGCACTGGAGGGGCTGCCAGAGAGAGCTGGATTTGAATCTCCCTCATCTACTCAGCAGCCTGACAGGTGCCGTGGGACTCAGCTGACCTGACGGTGGGTCACATGGCCATCTGGGCAGAGAGCTCCCCGCAAGCGCCAGGCACGCAGTAGGTGCTTCATGAGCTCTCATTTGATCCTGGAAACCTCATGAGTCAAAGAGAAACGACATCCCAGCAGCACTCATGTTCACGGGCCAACTGAGGCTCGGGGGTTGATGCCGCTGCAGCTATTTGGGAAGCAGGACAGACTCCAGCCTGCACAGCAAGAAGTGGGCGTCCAGATGGCACCGATAGGGCATCCACTGGACAGGACCCCACAGGGCCTCCTCACTCCAGAAGGACCAAACCTGTGCCCCTAGTCTGGGAGCTGGGTGTGCCCCTGGTCTGGGAGCTGGGTGACGGCATGGGGGCTGGACCGGTTTTGACTATGGGGGCTAAACCTGTCTCATCCCAGACCCTCTTCCAATGTGGGGCCAGCCAGTCACCAGGGCTCTGCAGAGACCACCTTCCTCTTGGTGATGACTTTTGGCAAAGCAAACAAAGTGTGTCCCGGAGATCTGGGCCAGCTGTCATAGCGAGTGAGGGGACCCCTCAGATGACAGGTCTGTCCCCATGGGGTCCCTGTGCTCTGCCAAGACAGCAGTCGGGGGCCAGGAGGGCATTCTACGGGGAAGGAAGCCCCGCACTTCTCTCACAGCCTGTGGTGCAGGAAAGGGGCCAATTCTTTAATCAGGGAAACGGCACTGTCCCCTCAAGACACTTAACTGAGTATCTCAGGCCGCTTTTCTAAGTGCCGCATCGAATTGTCAGCGCCACACAATTTCCCATAGCGGCACGGGCCTGGGCTCTGTGTCAGAGGGCAGTGCAGTGCTCCAAGTGGTATGGAACCGAATCCCAATACGTGTGAAGTCTTATTGCCAACTTCCTACAGGATTTCATTCACAGCTGTTCACATACCCACAGCCCGGGTGCAGACACACGCACACACATGGAAAATAGTTCATGCATGGACATACAAATGTGCACATGGAACAGCACGCTTCACACACGTTCCTAGACACCTGCACATGCCTGTGCACCTGCAGATGTGCCCGTGACATGCGTGTGTCCGTCTTGCACACACACGCTTACACATTTGAACATGCACGCTTTCACACGTGCAGTCACACACCTGCCTGTGCACACCTATGTGCGCGTGACACAGATGCACACGTGCACAACACAGACGCACGCTCACCTACGCCTCCACGTGGCCAACTCTGGCCTCAGCTCCTTCACCGTCAGTGCTGGTCTGAATAGAAAGGACTAGAAGACTTGCATCCCCAGTGGTCTAAGAAACATCCAAAGTTGGAGGGCTGTGCAGACTTCAAGCACCACCTTCTGCTGCTGGGTGGGGCCTGGCAGAGCCAGGCTGTTTGATCCTTGAAGCAAGCATCTGCCCTCAGTGAGGGGAGGAGCTGTTTGATCAGTCTTTGATCAGTCCAGCAGGCCAGCAGGGCCTTGACAAAGTCCGGCCAGGAAAGTTGCAAAAATCCACAATCCCTCTGATCAAAGATGGGCACTTTTCAGTCCATCAGCTGCTCCGCTGGGCCTCTCCTCCTTGGAGCAGCGGCAACATGGACCACAGACTCTTCAGAAGGCCGCCTGCTTCCTGTCCCCGTGCCCATGGACACAGGCTCACCGAGGGCTCCCCAGGCCCTAGTTATCCCGCAGGCGACAGAAGGATGAGCCCAAAGGCATCGTCCCTTGCTGATCATGGACCCAAACCTCATGTCACCTCACACAGTGAGTGTCCTCCCTGGCCTCTTGCAGGGTCCGCCCTCCATCTGTCTCTCGGCTCTTCGGACCCCACACTCACATGCCCTTCCCTCTACATTGGCCACCGTGTCTGTGGCCCCTGCGTCCCCTCCCTCCCGCTGCCCCCTCTCCTCATCCTCCACTGCAGAGGCTCCTGGGTCCTGGGCCTTTCTCTGTCCGCTCCACATGCTCTCCCCAAGGCACCATCCAGCCCTCAGCCTAAAACAGCCTCTCTATGCACTGATTCCTCTGCTGGACTCCAGGCTTGTGGTGTCCAGATCCTACTGGAAGCTTCCACCTGGATGATGCATCAGCACGAATTCCACATGGCCAAAACAGACCTCCTGACCCCTCCTGGCCCCTCGCTGCCCCCATGCTCCCCACCTGCGTGGGAGGCTCCGTCCTCCAATCAGCGGCACAACTCAACATTAGGCCTAGTCCTTCAACCTTCCCATCCCCCACGCAGCCCCGGCGCAGCTGTCCGAAGTCCTGCTCCGTCCCCTCCTGCCCTCTTTTTCCTCTCCACCTGGGCGCAGCCCCTGCCTTTGGCCTGCACAGGCCTCCCTGGACTCCTCTCTGTCCCTGCAAGGCTGGGCAGCCCCTTGGAGTATTTGCTCTCAGGACCCTCTGCGCCCAGGGCGCACCTCCCTGGCTTTAACTGTCTCCTTGACATTCACGATGCTGCTGAAATGGCTCCTCCTTGGAGACTCCTGCCCTGACGACTCAGCCCTGTGCGCTCAGCCTCGCAGTGACAGAGTTCTCTGCATTGCAGTGATTCGAGTTGAGTTTTCCCGTTTGTGTGTTAATTATCAGCTCCCCTTGCCCTGCACACTGGCTAGAACATGAGCTTTGTGTGAGTGGGGACCTCGGACATCCCATTCTCTGCGGGACCCCTATGCCCCAGCCCAGCCTGGCACGGGCAGGTGGTCCACACAGAGTCAGCAAGTGACATTGGTGACAGTGACGGGGTCTAAATCCTCTTTGTAAAAGTGTCTTCCCTCCCCCATGCCAAGGCCAGTGTCATTCTGTCTCGCTTATAAGCTGGCTCCCTCCCCTCCCTTCCTCTCTCTTTCTCCCTCCCTATCTCTGTCCCTGTGTCTCTTTATGTCTCCCTCCACCCCCCAACCAACCACTGGCAGCTCGTCCACCCTCTGATGGAAGGTGGGGTTGGAGGTTTCCTGGCTCCTGGCCCACAGCACCTCCACCATATGGGTTCTCAGAGGCCCACACAGTGGTGGGTGCATTTATGTTGCCCTGATGCCCAGCCAGGGACCCCAAGGACTCTGTACGGGAATGGGGGGAACCCGCTCGGAGCCTCCCTGAAGGGAAGGGCCTTTGTCCCCCAGTCCACCCTGTCCTCCAGCGGCCCTGACAGCCAAGTGCTGCAGCAGCCCTTAGCGCTGCGTGGTGCCCCACGGCACAGGGAGGGCAGGCGGCGAGCACAGGCTGTTCTCCCGGCAGTCAGGGGCTCCCTCCAGCTAGTTGCATCCCAGCGATGTGCACAAAGTCTTGGTGCCCTTCCTGAGCAGCCCTAGACCCCGGGGAGAGCCGGCTGCAGGACAGGTAGTGTGAGGCTTCAGTCTGCGAGGCACGGATCTGACACGGGACCACTCTGCTGCCAGCCTCTGCAGCTGCCTAGAGGACACTCAAGAGTCTGGGCCCTTGGTACAGGCAGGGAACATGGCAGGGGCACAGCTGGCCACCCTGGGAGAAGTGGGAGGGATTCGGGAGCCCTGTCCTGACCAGGGTGGAGCTGGACAAGCCACAGCCCTGGCCTCCCTGTTCAAGAGCCGTGTCCTGACCAGGATGGAGCCAGACAAGTCGCAGCCCTGGCCTCCCTGGGTCCAGTGTGGCTCCTCCCTGGCTGTATCTCAGCGTGGCCTCAGGAGCCTTGAAAACTCCCAGGGACAACTTCCATCCCAGGCCCTCAGAGCACCTCCCAGGGGACGGGCCAGGCCGGGCATTGGAATTCTTTTTAAATTCCTCATTTGGCTCAAACAAGCAGCAGTGTGTTCAGCCCCATTTAATCCTGGCTCCTGTTCCTCCACCCAGGCCCCAGCAGCCACTCCCTCTACCAGCACACACAGCCTCTTCTCCTGGTCCCCCAGCCACGTGATTCCAGGGCCTGTGACCTCTCTGGCTGCCAAAGTAGACAGTGCCTCTGACAGCCTGAACCAAACGGAAGTCTAATTAATATCATTTCCAGAAGTTTTCTGGGGTTTTTTTTGTTTTTTTTTTTGAGACAGTCTCACTCTGTTGCCCAGGCTGGAGTACAGTGGTGCCATCTTGGCTCACTGCAACCTCTGCATCCCGAGTTCAAGCGATTCTCCTGCCTCAGCCCCCTGAGTAGCTGGGATTACAGCTGCCCGCCACCACACCCAGCTCATTTTTGTATTTTTAGTAGAGACGGGATTTCACCATATTGGTCAGGCTGGTCTCAAACTCCTGACCTCAAGTGATCCATCCGCCTCGGCCCCCCAAAGTGCTGGGATTATGGGTGCGAGCCACCTCGCCTGGCCGAGAAGTATTTCTTGAGCACCTATAGGGCCAAGCTCTGAAGTGGAAACAGAAATAAAAAGAAATAAGTGAGCACTTTGGGGCCAGAAATACCCATGTTGGGATCTCGGTCCCCCATCCCACCCCCACCAGCTGCTCTGCCTGCACTTTCTCATCTGCAAAATGGGCGGAGAAAGGCCTTGTGTCTGAGGGTGACGGTGGTGATGCCGACTGTATGTGTGACACTCTTCCCCGAGAGCCGCGGGGCAGGGGCTGGTGATGTCACCTCTGCCTGGCGGTGTGCATAGGCCACATGGAGCTGAAATGGGCCTCTATGTGCTAGTCAGCATGAGCAGGGATAGAAGAAGTGCTCAGCCAGCTCACACTACCTCTCCCAGCCTCAGTATCCCCCCCCGTAAAAGGGCCTCCAGTGCTCGCCTTACTTTCCGCAGGAGAGGCTGGGTGTGGTGTGCTCGAGTCCAAATACAAAGCAACCATTCTCGAAGGCTCTCCTTGTGAGTTCTATGGGATTAAATGACCAGATGCAGAAGGAAAGACAGAAAACCTGTGTTTCCAAATTTCTAGCTCGTTGGTTCTTGGATAATAACAAGTCCTTATCTCCACAGTACTTTTTCTTCTTCTACTTCTTCTTCTTTTTTTTTTTTTTGGTTTGTTTGAGACGGAGTCTCACTCTGCTGCCAGGCTGGAGTGCAGTGGCGCAATCTGGGCTCACTGCAAAGCCTTCACCTCTTGGGTTCAAGCAATTCTCCCACCTCAGCCTCCCGAGTAGCTGGGATTACTGGGATTACAGGCAGCTGCCACCACGCCCAGCTAATTTTTGTATTTTTAGTAGAGATGGGGTTTCACCATGTTGGCCGGGCTGGTCTCAATCTCTTGACCTCATGATCCCCCCGCCTTGGCCTCCCAAAGTGCTGGGATTACAGGTGTGAGCCACCACACCTGGCCCTACGCAGTACTATTACAAAGCTTCGAACTCCTCCAGACTCTGCCACCGCAGGCTCTGTGAAAGCTCCCTGAGTTGGTCAGGGTGAGTCATGTCACCGTGTCACAGCAGAGGAAACTGAGGCTTGGAGAGGAGAGGAAAGAACAAGTATGCATGCCTATCAAAGCTCCCAAAATCCAAACGCTTCGAGGAGGCAGAGAAACTGGGGCACGCCGCCGTTGCTGGTGGGTGTGGACGGGAACCCAGCCGCTCTGGAAAACAGCGTGGCAGTTTCTGTAAAAACTGACCCTGCAGCTGCGATATGACCCAGCAATTGTACTCTGGAACATGTATCCCAGAGAAATGAAAACGTGTGTTCACACAAAAGCCCGCACACACGTGTTGGTGCAGAGTCCTGCTTGGCGATGGAAAGCAGCCAGCTGTTGACACAGGCAACACTCAGACACATCTCCAGACAGTCAGGCTGGACGAGGCAGAGCCGATCCCCAAAGGCTGCATCCTGGACGAGCCCATTTATAGAATACTCTTGACATGACGAAATTACAGAGATGGTGCACCGATTGGTGGGTGCCAACGGCCAAGGAGGGGCGAGGCAGGGGGAGGCGGGTGTGGGTATGGAAGGGCAGCAGGGGGTCCTCAGGGCATGGGCGTCTGCATCTCCACCATGTCAGTGCCAACAGCTGGTCCTGATGCCGTCCCGGGCTCTGCAAGATGCTATCCCTGGGAGGAAACAGAGTAAAGGCTGCAAGGGGCCTTTCTGTACTATTCCTTCAAACTGCATGTGAATCGACAACTATCTCAAAAGTAAAAGGTTGATTAAAATAAGAAAGTGAACAAAGAACACAGGAACAGAGGATTGGGGACCAGATTGGGAGGCAAAGCTGCCATAGCAGACTGAGGACGGAACCAGGACGGGAGGTACAGCAGTCCCAGCCGCCCCTTTGCACACACATGCACTGAGCAACTTTATTTTCTCAGGGGTGGTGGGAGCATGTGTGTCTTTGTGTGTGTGCATGTGTGTGTGTGCGCCTGTGCCTCGATCTATATCTCTGCACCTCTGTGTGTCTGTGCGTCTGCCTCTCTGTATCTGTGTATGTATATATGTGTGTGTGTCTGTGTGCCTCTGCATGTGTGTCTCTGTGTGTATGTGTGCGTGTGTGTGCCTGTGTGTGTGCCCGTGTGTCTGTGTATTTCTGTTTGTGTCTCTGTGTCTGTGTGTGTCTATGTATCTGTGCATGTGTATCTGTGTGTGTCTCTATGTGTCTGTCTCTGTGTCTGTGTGTTCGTGTGTATGTGTGTATCTGTGTGTCTGTGTATCTGTGTGTCTGTGTGTGCTTGTGTGCCTGTGTGTCTGTGCGTGTCTCTGTGTGTATGTCTGTCTCTGTGTGTGTCTGTGTCTGTGTGTGTGTGTCTATCTCTGTACGTCTGTGTCTCTGTGTGTCTGTGTCTGTGTGTGTGTGTCTCTGTTTGTCTGCCTGTGTGCCTGTGTCTGCAAGTGTCTGTGTTTCTCTGTGTGTGTCTGCTTGTGTCCGCGTGTCTGTGTGTGTCTGTGTGTTTCTCTGTGTGTCTGTGTGTCTGTGTATGTCTGTGTGTGTCTCTCTGCATGTCTGTGTGTGTGCACGTGTCTGTCTGTGTCTGCATATGTCTGCGTGTTTGCATGTTTCTGTACGTGTGTCATTGTGTGTGTGTGTGCTTGTGTCTGCGTCTCTGTGTCTCTGCGTCTCTGCATGTCTACCTCTCCAGGTCCTTCTAACATCATGAGCCAGTGGCCCTGCTCCCCAGGGATTCCTGACTCTGCCCCCCAGAACTGGAAAAGTGCATTTCTGTTGCTTTACCCCACCAACTTCGTGGTTAGTTTCTTTCAGCGGCACAGGAGATGAATCCCTCGAGCCTGAGCTGACCAAGTATGTACTGGGGCTGAACACGGTTTGCTTTCCCAGAGAACCCACCTTGCTGGGCTGTACCGAGGGTGAAAACTGAAAAGTCAGGTGCGGTCAGCCGCACTGGCCCTCACTGGGACCCTGTTGCTGCTGTCCACAGTTGGCACCCTCTGGCATTGCACAGGTGGCCTTGGCAGTGCCCTCTACTTCCTGTAGATAGCTTACTCTGGTCCTCCCAGCAGCTGAGGCAAAGAGCTTGCCATCCTGGTTTGTTGCCCGGACAGGGGATGAGCAGCCCTCTTCTCAGATCCACACAGCCCAAGGTCCTTCCTCGCCCCCTCCCTGCTCCCTTCCCCTACCCACTACCCCGTCCTTCGCCCCTCCCCTCCCTCCCCCTCCTGTGCCTCCTCCTCCCCCTCCCTGCCCTCTCTCCCTCCTGCCCTATCCTCTCTTTCCCTTACCCCCCTCCCTGCCCTCTCCCCGTCCCTGCTCTCTCCACCTCCCTCCCATCACCCCCTCCCTTCTCTCCCCTCCCTGCCCTCTCCCCTCCTTCCTTTCTCCTCCTTCCTGCCCTCTCCCCCACCTTCTCTCTCCCCTTCTCTGCCCTCTCCCCCTCCCTGTCCTCTCCTGCCACCCCAGATGGATCCTGCGCTTCCCCTCGTCCTGTCCTAATGAGCTGTCCAATGTCTACCAGGACTGCCACCTCCCCAGGAGGGGCTTCAACTCCCCATTCTCTGTGGGTCATCAGCCTGGGCTTGGCACAGCACTGCCGCCTGGATGGGCACACAAGGGAGCAGTCCTAGATCCAGGGAACTGTCCTTGAGTGTCTTTATCAGGGGTCCCTCGAGAAACAGAACCAACAGGACATGTGGACCCACATAGAGAAGGAAACTCAGGATTAGGAGATGCTCACGGGATTATGGAGCTCGAGGAGACTCCAGATCTACAGCCGGCAAGCTGGAGACCAGGAGACCCAGTGGTGCAGTTTCAGTCTGATGTCCAAAGGCAGGAAAAGACGGACACCATAGCTCCAGCAGGCAGACAGGAGCAGCTCCCCTTCCTCGTCCTGCTTGTTCTCTTCAGGCTGCAGGGCCCCTGCCTTCTCTTTGTGTCCTGACCCAAAACGAGATTGCCTTGACCACTCGGCGGGTTTCCCAGCAAGCTTGAGCCCGAACCCAGGCCTTGAGCTTCCCGGGCACTGATAAAAGTAGCTAGGTCGTTGCCCAAAACACCAAAAGAAACCAGCCCTAGCCCTGAGCCAATTCCTCAGATCTCCCCATGATCACCACACCTGACCCCTCACTGTGGACAGACGTGGGTGCCATGAACGCTGCACCTGACCCCTCGCTGTGGACAGACGTGGGTGCCATGAACGCTGCACCTGACCCCTCGCTGTGGACAGGCGTGGGTGCCATGAACACTGCACCTGACCCCTCGCTGTGGACAGGCGTGGGTGCCATGAACGTCCCACCCTGAGCCCTCGCTGTGGACAAGCGTGAGTGGACCCTCCCTTCCTCTCCCTGTTGGTCTCAGGATGCTGCAGCCCTCTGCATGTGAGCTGTGAGCTCTCCTAACAGATGTCCTGGGCTCATCACCCTGGCGCTCGCTTAGGGATTCTTTCTTTGCAGTGTCAACAGGCCCCTCCGTGGGAAGGTTCGGGGCATTTTCCCATGGGAACTTCCCTGCTGCCACTTTTGGGGTGACTCCAGCCTGGGGTTTAGTGAAACAAACCAGAGGCCACTCACATGGCAGAGGGCGTCCACGCTCCTCCACCCACCATTCCAATGTTAATCTTACCCAGAAACACCCAAGGTAATTCCCCGGGGCCTCACGGCCCAGGCAAATCGACAAGGAATTCATGGCCCCAGTGTGGGAGGCCTGGCGCGTGATTCCCGCCAACTGACGCGGACCCCGGCAAAGACGATCAGACGCTAAACTGTCCCTCAGGCCGGCCCCCCTCCCACCACGCTCAGAGACGTCTCATCCTGTTCCACGCTGTTGTGACAAACCCCTTCCCCCACACGTCCTCCGGCGGGAGGGAGGAGGGCGGAGGAGAATGGGGCCCTGAAATGAGGCACCCCCACTTGCAACGCTTACAACGTGCTAAAATCATGAAATGCCTCTGACTCCTCAATCAGTTAAAATACCGGCTGCGGCATGAGGACCCGTCAGACAGGGCTTGCCTTGAATAACGCCGGGATGACCCGTGGTTTTCTGTGGCTCCACCTTACCTCCCGTCAGCTGCTCACCAGCAGAAGGCAGACGTGCCCAGACCAGTGCCCACGAGCACTGGTCAAACATCGGACGGCTTTGTACGGTCACCACTCTCGTTCCCCAGGCCAGGAGGCTGCTGGTGAGGGAGTTGTGGGTGTGCAAAGTAGAGCACAGCCAGGAGCTGTGACTGCTTCTCTCCATACACGTACGCGTGGACACACACGTGCTTGCATACACACCCACCTGCACACACGAGCATGTGTAGATATGCAGACGCATACATGCATGTGTACATATGTGCCCACACCCATGCATGCCTGTGCATAATCACGCATACAGGTGCACACACGTGTACCTCCCAATCCCATGGTCCACATGGACGTATCTTTAAAGGGAGCAGTCCCTGGGCTGCTGCCAACTGGGAGTAATTTTGTGGTGAGACTTCAACCTGAAGCACAACATGCAAGGGAGCTGCCCACTGGTGGAGCCAGGACTTCCTGACTGTCCTGCCCAGAGCAGAGGTCCCGGGTCCACACCCCTCACATCTTCGTGACTGTGTGGAGAGGCAGGGTCTTCCCTTCCTCCATAATCACCTCCTTCCCCATCGGGAGAGTGCATCTCCCAGACGTATCCACCCTCCCAGGCTGCCTCCTGCCGGAGGCCTCTCCGGGTTGCAATTCTCACTCCTCCTGGAGCTGGCTCAGCCTCTCTCCTGGCCTCCAGGTGTGCTTCTTGAATTATGATGCTTGACCTTGAGCTTGTGCTCCTGTCTGTCTCAGCACGTACAGCACGCAGCTTCCCTCTTGTCCTGTCCTGCTCCCACTCCGGCTCCAAGCACAGGACCTTGTATACAGTTGGGATTTAATAAACACCGGTTATATGAACAATGGAATGATAAGCTCATCCCCCAAGATGTTCATTGCTCAATCAAATGGTTGCCGCTTACCAATGACATAACTGGATTCCCCCCCATCCAGGGCGGGGCACAGCCACCGTGAGGGATTCCCTGAGCAAAGGCGACTGTGCCCTTGGCCCATGCGGAGTCACAGCCAGCAGCAGGGCCTCCGAGCAGCCCCTGGGAGGACCTCTGCTCCCTCCTGTCCTCCTGGCTCCTGTCACTCCCCGGTCCGCCTTTCCCCCATGCCCTGTCCTGCCCTGGGAGCCGCAGGAGCCTCAGGAACCCGCTTTGTGGACAGTAGTTGAGGGCCCTCAAGTCACGTGCGTGCTCTTGGACTCACAATGGAGGGAGACCTGAAATCCTGACCCCCGGCTCTAGCTGGTGCCCCTCCCACTGCACCCACTGGGCTTTGCCACCAGGAACGGACGCTTTGAGTGCACGTTACAGCTCTCAAAGTACAGCCTCATTTATTGTCTCTCGCTGTCCCCAGCTCTGCGAAGTGCATTTTCTAACTTAGATGGGCCAGCAGGTCCCCCAGAGCTGCACAGAAAGGCAGCTATGGAGCCGGGAGTCCAAGTCTGGGTCCTCTCAGATTCCCCCGACCCCCTGACATGCCCCAGAGGCCTCCTTAGAGGCGAAGCCTGTGGAGGCAGCATGTGAATTATCCGCACCCTCCTGCAGGACGAGGGTTCCATTTCCAGGGCCGTCAGGACCAGCCACCTTCCTTCCCCACCACCCTCCCTCCCTGGCTCTGCCACCGGGTCCTCTGGGGCTCCTGAAATGGTTCATCAGACACAATTGGCAGGCGCCTGCCCAAGCATCCGCACTGATAACCGTGTGAGGAGACCTGGCATGATCACAGCTTGGGGCTAATTCAAGAAAAGTGGATCGGACTTTGGGCGACGCGTGCCAATTCCGTGAAGGCTTCAAGCGCCGCTGAGAACTCTTCCATCTGAGGCCCGAGGGCGGCCCGCACTGCTCACGTTGCCCCTTTGGAATTGTCTCAGCCAGTTGCCTTCAGTTACAGACGGACTTTGGTTTCCACACAGGAGACGATGGATAATGTGCCCAGAAAGGGATTTCCTGTGTGGCCAGACGAGGGGCCCTGCGCCCTGAGTAATGAGTGGGTAAGCCACACCCCTGGGGCATCTTGGTGAGATTTAGCTTGCTCTGGAAAACCTGTCTGGGAGCTGTACTTGGCCTCTGCGTGGGGGGCTCTCAGGGACTCAGGAAGAACCCCTCTTCCAGGTTCAGATCCACAGTCCTTACCCCTTGGGACCCCATTAGCAGACACAGGGTCCAGCATCAAGCGGTAATTTCATAACAGCAATGCAGCCTAGGGCCCCTTGGTCTTGCCTCATCCTCTTCTCCCTCGTGTTAGGAGCCCAGTTGCTGCCCCGCCCCCTCCCCCTGAAATAAACTTCTCACTAGAAGCAAGAGCCTGGCTGGCATCTTCGGGCACAGCCCCCCTCTGACAGCAGCCCAGCCTCAATCCCAGCTCCAGAACCAGCAAGGACAGAGTCTTTTCAAATAAAGCAGTGTTTGTTTTTAATTATTGGATTAACTACCAACATCTTTGCTTGGATCCTCTGCACTCTAAGGAGAATTAGCAGCAAAGCAAATTGTAACGACTCGGAGCCAGCCTGTCTCCGGTGAACTGCTTGCCTCTCAGCGTGGCCGGCCTTCCCTTGCAGTGTCACAGAGTTAGTACAGAGAACTCCTTGCCTCTCAGCGTGGCCGGCCGGATTCCCCTGCAGTGTCACAGAGTTAGTACACGGCTCAGCACTCATGGCCCAGTGAGGCTGCAACTGCGGGGCCAGCCACACAGAGCTTCCAGGGCTCAGGAGAACGTCTCGGGGTGGCCCGGGGACCAGGCCTTGTCTGTCTTGGCTGTAGAGATGGGGACAGGCAAATTCGGAGTCACCGCCAGCCTGGATGAGAGTGCGGATTTTCTTCTTCAGAGTCCTCCCACAAACCGGGGTGCGCTGGATGACGTATCTCACTGGGGTATCGTCGTATTGTTTGCTTTGAATCAGGACACTCGTTACGACTCTCTCCACTGTGGTGTCCAGCCCTGAGCTAGCTCAGCATGGAAGCCACTGTGGCCCAGATGTGGACACAACCCCAAACCACCGTAGGCTGCCCCGAGCCAGCATTCCTTCTGCTGCCCCTTGCAATGACTCAAGTAGAGAGCAGCTAAGGCTTTGAGCGATTCAGAATAGGGAGGGAGGGCCCTGGGCACAGGAGCCTTAGAGCTGGCATAGAGGGTGGGGATGCTCCGCCCTCCAGGATAGGCCAGACTGGGACAAAAACTGGCCTCTGGGATGGAGGAGACAGCACTGATGTCCAAACAATGAGTGGGGACCCTGTCCTCCCACGGTCCTGGGCTCCTAGGGCTGGACCTGGCCTCACTGGCTATGGGGTCACCCACAGCCTCAAAGGTGACTTCCAGCACAGAGCTGGATACCCGAATGGGCTGCACGTTCCCCTCCAGCTAAAGACAATCCCAGCTCCCTGCCCCTCACTAAGAGAGTCCTGTGCCTGGGGCCTGAGGCTGAACAGGGGCATGTCCCAACCAGCAGGCTCCCCCAAGGGGACAGTTGGTCATGTGCGGAGGTATTTTTTTGTTGTAACAATGGGGGAGTGCCCTGGCCTCTAGTGGACTGGGTGCTGCTGGCCAGCCTACCACGCACAGGACACACCTAGGCAATGACTCATCCAACCTGAAAGGCAGCAGTGCCAAAGCTGAGAGGCCCTGCTCCAGACCGACGAAGGCCCAGGAGTGATGCTCTCTCCTCAAGGCTCAGACACCACAGGAAGGCCGCATGCATCCTCGGACCTGGGCACAAACAGGCTCTACAACTCCAGGGCTGCTGTGGAAACAGGGCCCCTGTGCAAGGAAGTCCCTTTTTGGGCACATTATCTGTCGCCTCCTGTGTGGAAACCAAAGCCCATCTGTAATTGAAGGCAACTGGCTGACCCAGGCTGACAATTTAGGTGTCTGCTGGGTTAGGTAGGGTCCTGGGTGGTCCCGTGGGACACAGTCCTAGGGCAGCATCCTTAAAATGCATGGGTGTCTTCTTCCATTATCTTAACAATACCACATGTGTCACACATACTACACACATGCACACACACATGCTCACATACACTATGCATCCATGCATGTACCCCTGTTCACACTGCCCACACATACGCCCACATACACAATTCATTTAGCCAAATTCCCAATTAAGCTAATTTTAAGAGCATATCATTTTCTAATAAAAACTAGCTGCACACATGCACACACCACACGTGCCCACTCCACACCCATGCCCACATAGTGCACACATGCATGCATCACACCAGCCCACATACACACATAGTGCACACATGCACACACCACACACATGCCCACATATACACACAGTGTATGCATGCACATGCCACACATATACCCACATACATGCAGTGTACAAATGTCCACATATGCACACAGTGCACATATGCATGCAACACACAAGCCCACATACAACACAGTATACACATCACACACCACACACATGCTCACACCACACACATAGTACACACATGCACACACCACACACACATGCCCACATATGCACACAGTGCACACATCACACATGTCTACATATGCACACACTACACACATGTCCACATATGCACACAGTGCACACATGCACACACCACATGCATGCACACACCACACACATGCCCACCTATTCACACAGTGCACACAGGCACACATGCACATGCCCACATAAGCACACAGTGCACAGCATGCACACATTCCACACACATGCCCACATACACACAGTGCACACATGCACACACCACCTCGCTTTAAAGGATGACTCCCATTTTCTCCTGCCCCGCCACCTCCTGGCTCATCTCGCCTGCAGGAGAAAAATGAGCTGAGATTAAGACGTCTTGATGGAATCTGATGTGGCCTCTCACATTACTCATCTGTGTGTGGCTCCTGCATGGCGAGGCTTTAGTATTCCGCGCGCTCTGTTCCCCGCTCACCCCGATCCTTCACCGCCCAGAACGCATCCTTTTCATCCCTAATATTATTGTTCACATCCTCGCTGAGCTATTGTGGCGTCCGCTGTCCTTCTGAGGCTGAGGTTTCACCAAAATGAATGCAAACGACAGAAGCAGATATTTACAGCCCAGATCTGAGGCAGCGGCTGGGCCTTGGTGGCTTTCATCACTGAGGGTGAGCCACACGCTGCCCTCCTCTAGAAAACCTCCCAAACCGATTTTGCTTGATCTGTTGGTAGCGATTTGGTTCAAAGCCTCCTTTCTTATTCTATTTGCTCTTTGGGGCATTTTTGACCACGGTGATCACTTTATAATCACTGGATTAGGAGGCCTGGCAGGATTCACATGGCCTGCCCTCCCCAGCAGCGCTGGCTTCGGGTACAGCCGTTTCAGAGCAAGGGAGGCCTGCAAGAACCAGAGGGCCCCCAGCCCTGCTCTTGTCTCCAGGCCCAGCAGTGAGTCTCACCACAGTTTCTCCTGCTTTGGGACTCATTTTCCTCCCTGCTGAGACCCGCACTGCTCCACAGGCCTCTTGTCTGCTCTAGGAGGGAGGAGTCCCAGCTGGGAGGCAGAAGGTTTAGGAGAACCAAGAAGGGAAAGCTCACCTCCAGAGACACAGAGTGCTCTCCCGAGAAGCTGAGCGCTGGGCTATGAGTTCCAGAAGGTTCTCTCGAGCCCCCTCAGCCCCTCCAACCAGCACCACTGCCCAGTCTGGACAGTAGACAGCCCGCAGCCCCAAACACTTCATCAGCCACCCCCTGCTCAGAACATTCACACAGAACCTCGACTCTAGACTTGCTATTTCCTCCCAGCCCTGAGTTAAAAAAAAAAAAAAAAAAAACTCCCCAGAATATGAATTATGTATTGAAAACCCAGGCAGAGCAATCACGGGCAATAAATAATTCCAAGCTACAGACACATTAGTTAGCTGTACAACTCGCTTATAGGCCAAACCAACCATCTCATTAACAACCAGCAAAAGCAGAGCTGCCGCCAAGGTGTCGATGCCGAGGAACCGTCACGCTGCTGGCCAGAGGCCTCTCCGCGTCATCCCGTGTGTGCACGGGCCCCTCAGAGCCAGGCACAGTCTGGCATCGCTGGTGCGCTTGGCTCAGACGGGAAGGTTCCATCCGCAGACAGCGTCGAAGACATTTAAGGACGTGCCAGTCTGTTGAACGGCAGGCAGGTCCGGGTGTACGAGATAGTCCAACCACGGGTTGCTAGAAAAGCCTTCCTTTACGGGCTTGCAAAGAACTCTGCAGCTCTAGAACTTTCTGAATTAACAGATAAGAATGTTATGGAAATTAGCACTTCAGGGACTTGTGGTTCAAATAGACATTAAGTGCTTTGGGAGGGTCATTCTGCTCTCTGGACTATTTTTTTCTATTATCCCATTAAACTTGTTGGCATCATGAGTTTGCAATGTCTTGAGAAATTATTTGCTAAGCAAGGTTCGATCTTGACCCTGAACCTTCTTAAAGAATCCCAAATTAGCAGGCATATCCTTGCTGGGGGCGGATTGGATGTGGTCAGCTTTGGTCTCTCCCTCCGGGTTCAAGGAAGGTTCCGAAGCATCTTCATCTCCAGCAGCAGCTGTATTTTCATGGAGCAACATTTCGTCGGCACATTTCACGGCCGTCACTTCTGAGTGGTTTTTTTGTGCCGGGACCTGTGCTGATTGATAGGAATTAGCTCATGGAATTTCAGTAATGTTACAAAGTACCTGTTACCATTATCCCCGTTTTACCTATGAAACAACAAGATTGGGGAGCTTAAGCAGCCTGCTAGGGTCCCAGGGCTGGTGGGAGGAAGCAGAAATGGGACACACCCCAATGTCAGCCCCCACCCTTGACCTCTGAGCTATTCTGGACCCCATCATGCTGCAGGGGGGTGGGCAGGGCGGACTTTGCAGTGCAGGCAGATGATGTTTTTGGCCTGAGGCACATGCCTGGAGAGCGGCTGGGCCTGGGAGAGCCATGAGCTGCCTCTCAGCCTGCAGAGCAGCCACACGTATCTTATTTCATCAAAGACAAGGCGGGCGGGCAGGGACCTTCCTCAGAGCCAGTCTCTCTCTTGAAGAAAGCTCCATCTTCCACTCCAGAAGTCAGGCCCCTGGACCCGCAGTCACCATCCAGCATGCCTGCCCCTCTTCCCATCCTCCCCGACCTGGGTGAGAAAACGCACAAGGACCCGGACAGCCCGTGGCCCCGGCAGCCTCTGCAGAGGCGCGGCCTGCAAAGTGCTGCCCACGCTGTCACTTTCTCCAATTAGGGATCCATTTGGGCCCAAGGCAGCCCTGATTCATCACGGTCCTGAACCGCAGGCTGTGACGCACTCACTGCAGAAGAGCTGGGTCCACTGTCCTGTCTCAGCAGCCGCGCCGAGGGCAGCACCTGGCCGGGAGGCTCGGAGAGCAAACATTTTTTTCCCCTTAAGTGAAATTCATGCGGGGTCTATCCAAGCTTCTCTCGGCATCTTAATGCCTTAAAAGCTTCAGCTTTCTCTCCGGGTCAATGTTCTTCCAACAAAATATGAAAACGAAGCCTTGAAAGCCCGCTGCTGTGGCGTGAGCACCAGACCAGGCCATCAGAGCCTGAGCATTGCATCATGCCGGCTTAAATATTTAAAGAGATGCTGGGTAGCAAAGAGCCCTCAGGAAGTGCAGGGCTGGGGAGCGTTGTGGGGTGCCAGAGGATGTCAGAAGTCTGTCTGACAATGACAGGAGCCATCTGGCAGGGAACTGCCTGAGCCTCCCAGGGTGGCTCCTGACAACAGCTGTGAGAACCGGCGATGGCGACCACAGGGATGTGGTCTCTGCAGCCACTCCTCCAGGGCCCGGGGAGGAGGCACCGTGATGGACCCAATGTCACAGATGGAGAAGCTGAGGCTCAGAGAGGCAGGAGCCCTGAAATCGAATCCAACCCACACCACCTCCCCCACCCCACCCACTGCCAGGAAAGCTTGGTATCTGCTCCTGCTTCTATCTTTTGGGCAATCCCAAAATGGCACAGCAGGAAGGATCATGGGACTCATCAGTCCAAACTCATTAGTTTCCGGAAGGGAAACTGAGGCCCAGACTTGCCCAAGGTCACCCAGATTGGTCAGGGTGGAAAGAAAAACCTGACCTAGATTTTGTTTCTCCAGCATTCTTTCATTTGTTTGTTTGTTTATCTCATAGATGTGTGTTGCACATAGTAGACCCTCAGCTTGTGAATGAACGAATGAATGAATGAATGACATCTACTCTGTGCCAAGCACAATATTGGATACTGGGGACCCTAAGGTGGGAGGACCATGGGTCTTGATCCCAAAAAATAGAGTAGAGAAGACAGATCACCCATGGCCCTGGCCAGGGGCAGGTGCTGGGGAAGAGGGCTGGTGAGATCTGGGATTCAGGGCTGCTGCCCGACTGAAGCTTGTGTTAGATTCATCTCTGAGCCACACAGCCTGGGGACAGAGCACGTGGCGGGAGGCCAGGAGGGTGGGAGAGGCTGTCTCTGAGCAACCAATGAGTGAATGATCCACAGCACACGGTCACAGGGGCTGGTCCATATGCACACGCATGAACGAAGGGGCTGATCCATATGCACACGCATGGACAAAGGGGCTGGTCCATGTACGCACCCATGAACAAAGGGCCTGGTCCATATACACGCCCATGACCAAAGGGGCTGGTCCATATACATGTCTACAAAGGGGCTGGTCCATATACACACGCATGAACAAAGGGGCTGGTCCATATACATGTCTACAAAGGGGCTGGTCCATATGCACATGCATGAACAAAGGGGCTGGTCCATATGCACACGCATGAACAAAGGGGCTGGTCCATATGCACATCCATGAACAAAGGGGCTGGTCCATATACACACACCCATGAACAAAGTGGCTGGTCCATATACATGTCTACAAACAAAGGGGCTGGTCCATATACACACCCATGAACAAAGGGGCTGGTCCATATACATGTCTACAAACAAAGTGGCTGGTCCATATACACATACCCATGAACAAAGGGGCTGGTCCATATACATGTCTACAAACAAAGGGGCTGGTCCATATACACACCCATAAACAAAGGGGCTGGTCTATATACATGTCTACAAACAAAGGGACTAGTCCATATGCACATGCATGGACAAAGGGGCTGGTCCATATGCACACGCATGGACAAAGTGGCTGGTCCATGTACACACCCATGAACAAAGGGGCTGGCCCATATACACACCCACAACAAAGAAACTCATCCATATACACACCCACAAACAAAGGGGTTGGTCCATGTACACGCCTACCAATGCCTGTGGGCTGAAGCACCTAGCACAGCCAGACAAAGGCCTGTGCAGCCTTGTGCAGGGACAAGGCTGGTGGCTGCCCTGGTGTGATGGTTAGTTTTCTGTCAATTTGACTCGCCACAAGGCGCCCAGGTTAAACATGGTTTCCGGGTGTGCCTGTGGGGTGTTTTCAGATGGGGCTGGCATCTGCGCCTGTGGACTCAGTAAAGCCACTTTCCCTCCCCAGTACGGGTGGGCCTCACCCAACCCCTGAGGGCCTGAATCGAGTAGAACGGCTGGGGCAGGAGGAACGTGCCCTCTCTCCTCCTGCCTGCTGGCATGGTCTGGGACACTGCCCCTGGGTTGGGGCTGGTGCCATTGGCTCCTTGGTTTCTGGGGCTTTTGGACTCTGACTGGAACTGAACCCCAGCTTTCCCGGGCCTCCAGCCTGCAGGCAGCCTAGAGTGGGGCTTCTCAGCCTCCAGAGTCACGTGCACAGAGTCCCATAACAGTCAGTCTCCTTTATACATCTCCTACGATTCTGCTTCTCTCACTTCCCCGGAAAACCCTGACTAACACACCTGGACAGAGTGAACGCTGGCAGAAAGCCGTCTTGGTTCATTTTCCTCTGCTCTGTGGGTCCTGCACTTGCCCACCCTCCACGTCTGCCTGCACAGATCCTCAGCCAGAATCTGGACGGGACAGCCTGGGGTCTGTGCCCACCTCCACCACTGGCGGGCTGTGTGGGCTTAGCCAAGCCACCTCTTTCCTCTTTCCATGTCCTCATCTGCAAAGTGGGGGAAGAGCAATGTGCCCGTCCTCCGGATGTCCTGAGCCTGCCGGGATAGAGTCCAAGGGAACAGCCGTCAGTGTCCTGCACATAGCAGGGGTCAAAAAACTGGTAGCTCCCTTTCCTAATTCTCTGTCCCCTGGATCCACCTCCCTATGTCCTCCTCTGGGCCGGGGCCCTGCCTTCAGATACTTCCAGGCTCATGGAGGAAATAACCAGGAGAATTGAGGATTTCAAAACTGGAAAGAGGAGCAAGCCTGGTCCCCCTGGGACCCTGGTACACCAGCCAGAGTGGGAGCCTCCACCATGGGCAACGCCCCTTCTCGCTGATCATGGTGGGTGAAGGGTGTAAGCCGCCATCTACGCTTGGCAGGAGGTGAGACCAGCGAGTGGCCTTCCCGCAGGCCTGAGGAGGAAGTACCAGGACCTGTTCTCCCAGACACGACTTAGCAGGGACTGCGTCGCCAGAACACACACTTGCAGCGCTTTCACGGAAAGCCCGGAACTGCCGGCTTAACTGGGTTGGAGTACCACTCCCGGGTAAGGACACAGCTCCCAGTCAGATGTCCGGGCAGGCGACGCCTGGAGAACACAGTGTATCGTGCCAGAGACGGTCTCGGCTCTGTAGGGATGGGACTTGGCGTCACAGCTGTACTGGGGACCAGAAGGCACTTGTCCCAACTCTCTGGATTTTTCTCTTATTTCAGTGGTGGCCCCTTCTCAGTCCCCTGGCTGGCCCCTCCTCCCTCCCTGGCCTCCCTAACAAAAGCGGTCTCCAGGGCTCTGCCGTCAGCCATCCCCTCTAGCTGGACACCTCACCTGGTCTCGCCTCTTCAAATACAACTATTTGCTAAAGGCTCCCTAATCTAAAAATGTCCCTAGCCCAAGCTTCCTCAGCCCCTTGCTCCTCCTGGAGGCCTCCACCTGAGAACCCCCCAGGTGCCTCAGTGACGGGAACAAGACAGAACCCGTGGATCCTCCTTCAGTCCCATAGCCATGCCCAGTCCTGCTCTTTCACGCTCTGGTGTCCCTTCATTGGGATGCCTGTGTCAAAGGGCTGGGAGTCCTTGCAGAAACCTCCCAACCCCTCCAACCTCCTGCCGCACAGACAACTGATCAAGGTGCCCTCGGAGCTAGGCCTTTAAAACACGTCACACACCAGCCCGCCACAGCCCCTGGGCCAGGCTGCCAGTGTCCCCTTTCCCTGGGCACAGCCATGGCCCCCTTGGCGCCCTGCTTCCTCTCTTGCCATGTGTAGTCGGCAAACCGATCCCCTGTCCTTCAATCTGTGTCAGGCCACTTGCTGCTCGGAAACATCTGACAAGGTTCAAGGATCTGGCCACACCACCCTCCCTGTCACGTGACACCCCTCCCTCCTGGTGCACTCTGGATCCCCGTCCTCCTGCTACCCTTGCAGCTGCAACAGGTCCCAACACCTGGTGGCTTCAAACAGCACACAGTGCTCACCTTACAGAGAAGAGGGCGAGGCTGAAATGGGTCCCACTGGCCTAAATCCGGGCACTCCCTCGGAGGCCTTGCGGGGGAATCTGAATCCCGCCTTCCCCAGTTCTGGGGGTGCCTGCATTCCTTAGCTCAAGGCCCCTGCCTCTGTCCTCACAGCTGGCAGCATCTCCAGTTCCTCTCTGACTCTGGCCTCTGCTTCCCAACTCACACTCGCCTACCCCCAACCCTGCCCAGCAGACGTGGCACTTTCACAAAAGCACAGGAGCGGGGACAGGGGCCAAAGAAACACCAGCAAGGGGCCTTGGTAGAATGACCAGGCCCTCGGAGCTCAGCAACTGCCTTCATGTGGATGCCTTTGTCATGGCAGGGTTTGTCCCACGCAGGGCAAGCAGAAAGAAAAACGCTCCAGGAATAAGATACATCCTCCTTGGATGCCCAGACACAAGTGCCCTGAACCCCCCAGCCCCAAACCACTGCCTGACCCCAAATCGAGCCCGCCCCAAACCACTGCCTGGAGATCCCTGGCCTGGCTAAAAGCGTGCAGCAGTCCGAGGCGGCATCCGGGTGTTTGGAGCATTCGATCTGTTTGACCTGGTAGTAAAACAACCAAGTGTGGCCAGAGCCAACTCTGCTAAGAGCAAGGCTGCTGGAAGCCCGAAACGGCCTCCTCGCTCAGACCCAGAGCTGGGGAATAACTGCGGATTTAGCAGCCGCGGTGAGCGCCTCTGGCTGCAGAAGCCCTCGTCTTGCCTGACTCCTGCAGCAGGAGCGTGGAGCTTTTCTCCCTTTGAACAATTGATGCTGGGGTTGATCCTGTTCGTCGCTTCCCTCCTGAGCCACCAACGCAGGCGTTTTTTGCTCAAGTCCCTCCGAGTCGACATGACAACCTTCCAGTGAGTAAAAAAAGGCCGTCGCCACTCTTGATTACTTCAGAGAGGGTTTTTCAATTGTGCTATTGGCTTAAAAATTGCATTTTACATTACTGGGGTGAAAGGCTCCCACGTTGCCATGTTATCCGGTGAAAAATGCTGTCAGAAATCGATGCTTAAAACCTACTAAATCTCTTGGCTGGGGTTCATGGAAAAGCATATTTCAAGATGGTAAGAAACTGTTCTTATTGCAAGACAAATAATGATTGCCCATATTTCAACAACCTGTTGCTACTTCCCTGCACAAGTTCACCATGGACGTCGACATCCACTCCACCAACATCCCTGGAGCACCCACCACGTGCTGGGGCCCAAGGAGAACCGGATATGCCTGGCCCCCACCTTCACCAGGCCAGCCAGGGCTTCCATTGCAGCCTCCTGGGAGATGGACTTGACATGATCGTAGGAGAGTGGGGAGGACACAGATGAGAAAGAGGATGGCCCTGGTGCTGTGAGAACATCTCAGGCACGCATCCCGGTGGCGTGCCTGGGATGGGGACGTGGGTCCCTAGGCCATGGATTGAAGACGTCTGCAGACAAGTCAGTGAGGGCTGGTGTGGGGCTGGGGTGGGAAGGGCCTTCACTCCCCACTGGGTGTGAAACAAGCCTCTTGAACTGGGTTAACCCCCTAGAAAACAGAAGATATGGAGTTGGCTGCTGATCTTCCAAACACCCCATCACTGCTTCTCGATTTCATTTTCCAGACTCCCACCAACCCTTAGCTACATTTTGTCAACTGAACACGTTTGCTCCATAACCACAGACTCCATAACCACCCCACCATCTTGATTGATTTGTTTGTTTGTTTGTTTTCTGGGTGTGTAAAATCAAATTCCTCCACTGGCTTTGGATTCTAGCTTCTAGAAAAACAGCTGACTGAAGCAGTGGACATGCCACGTCACAGATGGCTGCAGCTGACCCACATTTCAGGGGCATCAGGAAGCACTGTAACCAACCAATGATTGCATGGCACGCGATCAGTATCATCAAGGACCTTCATGAACATCATTGGAAATCAGCCAAGCGTCCGGAGCCCTTAGAGAGGAGAGCCCAAAATGGCCTCGAGTGGCTGGCACAAAAGACTTCTTCGGGAAGGCCACCCACCATCCAGCCTGCTTCGAATGCACACAGCACAGAAAGCACCTCGGTCCACCAGGTGCGGTGGCTCACACCTGTAATCCCAGCACTTTGGGAGGCCAAAGCTGGTGGATCACGAGGTCAGGAGATCGAGACCATCCTGGCTAACACGGTGAAACCTCGTCCCTACTAAAAATACAAAAACTAGCTGGGCATGGTGGCGGGCGCCTGTAATCTCAGCTACTTGGGAGGCTGAGGCAGGATAATCGCTTGAACCCGGGAGGTGGAGGTTGCAGTGAGCCAAGATCAGGCTACTGCACTCCAGCCTGGTGACAGAGCAAGATTCCATCTCAAAAAAAAAAAAAAAAAAAGAAAGAAAGAAAAGAAAAGAAAAAAGGAAAGGAAAGGAAAGGGATCGAAAAGAAAAGAAAGAAGAAAAATAAATAAAGAAATAAAAAAGAGAACACTGTCTTCTCTTGTTCCAAGTGTGTCCTGATAGGAAGGAGGCGTGGAGGGACAAGCCTGCTGGCGACAGATAGTATCTAAACTGACTCAGAGCAATGCTCAAGGTCCCAGCCATCCTCATGCCCACTTTACAGGTGAGGAAGCTGAGGCTCAGACAGGTGGGAACAGCGGGAAAGCAGCTGAGGCAGGTCCAGTGTGGGCCTGCCTGGGGATGTTCACATGATGGGACAGCAAGGGGACAAAGCCGGGGCTGTCGGCCCTTGCTGCTTCCCTGGGTCCAGAGTCATCCGGGGGAGCCAAGCAAATGGGAGGAGGGTCACGCAGAGCTGCGTCTGTGGCCCCGAGATGGGCCCCAAGAGTCCCTGTGGCTGTGGTGGAGGCGCCCTGAGCCCTGGGAGCCCAGAGTTACCGAGTCCTTGACGGACAAGTGCCCCTTTCTGTCCCTCGTCCAAACCCTGGTAATGGCATCTCCAGGGTCACGCGTGGGCTGAACATTTCATGGGAGAGCTCCGCCTCCCAGCAGACTCCCTTCCCTCTCTCGCGTGGAAGGAGTGATAGAATTTCCAGAGCCAAGAACTTCCGGGTATCATCAGCATCTTTTGCCTCCAGATAACCTGACTCCCTGGCTTCACAGGGGAACTGCCTCAGAGCCACCAACACCAAAGCAACGACTGGGAGAATGTGTTCGGGCGCTCCATGAAATTCCACGGATGTCGGGGTGCTTGATGAAATTCCAGGGGGTGGCTATTGACATTCTGCAAAGTGGTGCGTGAAATCTGTAGGGCAGTAGCAGAATTCCACGGAGGGTCCTGTGAAATCCTGGGGCCTGTGAGATGCAATCTGCAAGCCTCTGCTCACCTGAAGCCGTGATGGTCTGGCTGGGCACCGGAGCAACGGCAGGAGCTCAGCCCTGCACCCGCAGCTCTGGGGCTCATCAACTCAGAATAAATCTCCGGTCGAGCGTCGAGATCGGACCTCAAAACTCCTCCGTCGTCCTCAATCCGGAAAAATCAAAGTCGAAGTCGACAAAACAAAATCATTAAAAGTCCGGAAATCGACAAAACAAAAAATAAAAATCGACAAAAGATCGCAAAAATCGTCGCAAAAAATCAAATCAAATCGATCAAAATTTTCCAAAATCAACGCTTTTAAAATCAAATCGATCATCCATTTTAAAATCAAATCATCAAAACATTTCCAGAATCAAATCGACATTTTTCCAAAATCAAAATCCGTCATTTTAAAATAAAATCGACTCTTTAAAATCAAATCCCGTCATAAATCATATCAGGCAAATCGACGCAGAATCAAATCGATCCCCGTCAAAAACACGCGCTTTTAAAAAATCAAAATCGTCAATCAAGGCAAAATCAAAAATCGATAAAAATTTTAAAAATAAAATCGACTCTTTAAAAATCAAATCGTCTTCAAAATCAAACTTTAAAATCAAATCGACTCAAAAATCGACAAATCAAATCGAATAAATCAGAAAATCAAATCGGCTCTCGCGCCCCTCATCACGGAAATCGATCCGGCTTTCCAAAATCAAATCATTTAAAAATCATCGTTCATTTTTAAATCAAATCGATAAATCAAATCGTCATCAATTTTTAAAAATCATTTCCGATCAAATCGATCATCCATTTTCAAAATCCGTCAATCAAAATCCGTCGACATCCGTTTTAAAATCACGTCGATAAAGGCAGAAATCAAAATCGATCAAAACATCAAACAGAATCAAATCGTCGTGCCAAAATCGCTTTTAAAGTCAAATCGTCAATCCGCATTTTAAAATCAAATCGTTCCAAAAATAAATCGATATCAAAATCAAATCATTTTAAATCTTTTAAGAATCAAATCGAATCAAAATCAAAATCGATAAAGAATCAAATCGTCACCAGGATCAAATCGAAAATCAAATCGACCTCCGTTGCCAAAATCAAATCGACAATCCGTTTTAAATCCACGTCGTTTTTATCACTTTTAAAATCACGTCGATCATTTTCCAAAATCCATCGACTCACGCCATCAAATCGACATAAAAACAAAATCAAATCGATCCATAAATCGACAAAACATCAAAATCGGCAGATCAAAATCGATCATCAAAATCAAAATCGACAAATCAAAAATCACGTCATCATTTTAAAATCGTCGATAAATCGATCAAAGATCAAATCGGCAAAAATCAGGCTTGCAGAATCAAAATCCGATCATCCAGAAGTCAAATCCGATAAAAAGAAATCGTCGATAAAACGTCAAAATCGTTTCGACATCGGCAAAATCTTTTAAGAATCAAATCGATCGTCAAAATCAAATCGGCTCTCCGAAATCAAATCGATCGCTGCCAGAAATCAAATCGACAAAAGGCGCCCCTCGCGCAAAAATCACAAATCGACAAATCAAAATCATCGATCTTTTAAATCAAAATCATTTTACGAAAATAAATCGACAAAAATCAAAAATCGATCCATAAAACATCAAAGCTTTTAAAATCAAAATCGTTCAAATCAAATCGTTTTCAAGCCTACCCGTGTGGCTGATCGTACCCTGGGCTCTGTTGGTGAGGCCTGGCCACGTGAGCCTCAAATTCAGGCGGGTTCTGCTCGCTAGTGATAGCTGCCTGCCCTTGAGCAAGTCCCTCAACCTCTCTGAGCCTCAGTTTCTTCATCTGTAGAAGAGGAAGAATAGCAGCCCCTCTGGGGTGGCGGGAGGAAGGGGAAGATGGCCTGAAGGACGGTGATGGAGACTGTGGGGTGGCAGCTGACTTGAAAACTGGCGACATGGAGAAAAGACATTTCTGTTCTCCCCGTCACAGACGAGGAAACCAAGACTCAGAGGGGCCGAGGCACCGGACTAAGGTGGCACAGCCGGAGACAGCGTGGAGCTGGACCTGTCCCAAGCACCGTCTGACTCCAATTGCAGCCTCCCAGGCCCGCTTCCGGCACATGTGTATTGACGTAGGCCTCAGGCACCAGAGCCAGTGCTGTCCAGCAGCGCTCTCTGCAATGACAGAAACGCTCTAGGTCTCTGCCATCCAATAGGATGGCCACGAGCCACATGTGGCCTTTGAGGCCTTGAAATGTCAGCGTAGCCGATAAGCCGGATTTCTAATTGTATTGAATTTTGATTAATTCAGATTCGAGGAGCGACGCGTGCTGGGCAGCCTGACTCTGGGCGTCCTTGCAGGTTAATTGAGCGTCCCCTCAATACTCGAAAGCCACCATCCCCACCCAGATTGCTCAGGGGAGGCTTTTGGAAGAACCACCTTGCTGGCGGCTGTACCCAGTGGCTCTGGGGCTCTCTGAGGGGCTGTGTGGCCCGTGGATCCATGCTAAGGCCTGCAGTCGGGGCATCCACCTCCCAGCCTCAGTGTGCAGGAGGAGCTGTCAGCTCCAATAGACTGGCCTCGGGAGGCTGCTGGGTCTAGGCCTCGGGTAGCTATTGGGCCCACGCAGACGGGGTCAGCTTTTGCAGAGAAGGGTCACAAGGTGAGGCGCGGTCTGTATACCTGGAGGCCCTCGAGTGCCACAGCCTCGGTCCAGGCCTAACTCTGCTTCTCCCTGACCTGGTGTCCCTGAGCAGGTCCCCTTTGTCCATCTGCAAAAGAGATAACGGGACACCTTCCCCCACCTCCGTGGGGCTGAGAGGACTGACTTGGATTCCTTGTGGGGAGGGAGGGCCAACTCCCAGCCAACCTCGGGCTCTGGAGGGCAGCCCATGGCCTCCCCGTTGTCACTTTGCCAGGTGGCTGCCCATTCCAGAAAGCTCTGCAACTACCCTAGTCGTAACTTCCTAAACCCCCAGAAGCGAAGGTGGCAGCAGGCAGGCGGAGGCAGGGCCACCCCACCACGTGGACCCCATTCTCCTAAACAGCACTCTGGTGCCCAGAGACTTCCAGGAACATTAAACTGAAAACTCCAGCACAAGCTGCTGGAGGAGAGGGGGTTGCCGTGGCAACCGCATTTGGCCTATTCACTTGAGTTTTGGAGGTGAGGGACGGAGAACAGAAATACAGCAGAACCCCAAGCGCAACACCTCCTTCGTTTTCACAACCAGCACGTGTGTGGGGTGGAGCGGAGAGAGGCGACTGCTTTCAAACTCGCTGAGACAATCCACTCAGGGTTTATTTGTGGCTCTTTAATATCCAGCCACCCAGCCTGGTTCTGACTATTCTGTTGCCAAGAGGTGACATCAGACGTTTGGCAGCGTGACAAGCTGGGGGCCAGGCCAGGTGCAAACCTCACAGCGCCTGGTGCTTCCCGAGAGACCTCAGGCAGAGACAGGAGGCGGCTTTTGGCACCAAGGCTGAGGCGGGAGGGGAGCAGGAGCCGCTCACAAAGATGCTCTGCCCTTCCCACGGAGATTCTCCTAGTGGCTTGCAGTGAGTCTGCGTCCTGGTGCAGAGCACACAGAGTCCCACAGAAGGACCCAGCATCTAAGTGTTTGTGTATTCCAAGTTCACTCGCATACTTATGGAGCATTTATCCACCAACATTCAGAGCTCCCCTACACACCAGGCTCTGTGCCAGGTGCCAAGGGCTGGGACTGAGACACATGTGACCTCATGGAATTGCCATTGGTGGGGACAGAGAAGCCAGGTGGCCCCCACAGTGCAGGGCCTGGCGTAGGGGAGGTGCAGGCTGCATGAGCACAGACGAGGAACAACTTATCTTCTCTCAGGGATGGAGGGAAAAAACCAGGGAGGCTTCCTGGAGGAGGTGGCATCCAAGCTGAACTCTGAGGAGTGCCTCAGCCTCGTGAAGGGGCAGCACAAGGCTCCTGCAGCAAAGGCCTGATCAATGTTCAGCCCAGTCAGTCGCGGATGCAGGGACAGCACCGGTGGTCAGGGCCTGTCCTGGGGACCTCCTGGGCAGAAGGAGGTTGGGGTTAAGCCCAAGCACAGCCAGAGCTCCCTGGAGGGTGCATGGCAGTGGTGCGGTGCCCATCCTGCACGTCCAGACCATTCTGATTGCCGGGTAGGGTCCAGGCATCTGGGGCTGGGGCTGGGGCTGGAACTGAGGCCAGTTGGAGGCTGCAGCTGGGATGCAGGAGGACACAGAGGCAGGCACTCAGGCGGCCTCGGCGGGAGGGGCAGGCCTGTTGGGTGCTCTGGCCTTAGCCCTTGAAAGCCTGTGAACTGGAGGATGAGGCCTGGGGGGCAGCAGAAGAGCCATGGGTCTGTTCCAGGGGAGGGCAGGGTCAGG
Organism: Papio anubis; assembly: GCF_008728515.1. Lineage (NCBI taxonomy): Eukaryota > Metazoa > Chordata > Mammalia > Primates > Cercopithecidae > Papio > Papio anubis. Next base: position 103,715,254 of record NC_044988.1, on the reverse strand, counting down.
GGCTGGCACAGGGACCCGGGAAAAGAGACCTCAAGCTGGGCCTTTGGGTGCAGTGCCAGAGGGGAGCTGGGATGCCTGTTTCAGGTTCAGGCTGGGTGGGGAGCACATGGGCGGGTGGGTGCCCTGAGGACAAGAGCCCTGGGCAGTCCTGGAAAAAAATCAGAGTGACCTGTAGGATGCTTCCTGCCGCATGCCGTGTTAACATGCAAATGGAGGCTGTGTTCACTGCACGTATTTCACAGTCTAATTTCGTAAACAATGTATTCATCAGAGAACAGCATGGAACATACCGGAAAGGCCAAAGAGAAGGTGCCCACAGCCCCACCCCTAGAGCGAGGGACAGGCAGCGTCTTCGAGCACAGCGTCCTAGCTTTTCCCGTGCAGAGCTGTGCTTCTCTTTCCATCAGCATGGGACCACGCGTTCCAGTGTTTCAAAGGCTGTTTTTTAAAGAAGTACGGTCGCTCTTCCGGGCACCTGTCTGGCACTTTGTAGGTTATCAGGAAACATTTGATGAATAAATGAAGGCAGGAACAGTTTCTCCTGGTGAACGCTCTTCTGCAAAACCGAGTTTGCACCGTCGTCAGTGGTTGCCTCATGCCTCGCTCTGTGCCTGAGCCGCCTCCTCGGCACCTCCTCTGCCGTGGGGTATTCGTGCTGTTTCTGGGTTTTTCACTCTTTCAGACGCTGCTCAGTGGGACGTACTGGTGGTTATGCCTTTTTCCACGTCTCAGAGGATTGGTCGAAGGACAGTTACTTTGTTACAACAGCTGAGACATTTATGACATTACTCTCAGAAAAGCCTGCGCCAGATTCCTCCCAGGGTGGGACGCCCGTGCCGGAGCCCACACCCGTGCAGCACTCAGCTCAGTAGCTGTCTCCAAACCACTTTGCTGGAGGAAGGTGATTCTTTAGAGTTTAAGTCTGTGCTTCTCAAATCCTCTGTGGCAAAGACTGGTTGTTGAAGCTTTTCCAATCTACCTCAGACCAATACTGGAAAAATGAAGTTTTATACATATATGTGTGTGTGTGTGTGTGTGTATAAAACTTCATATATATGTAACTTCATATATATATGTAATTTCATATATATGTCACGTCATATATATATTATATATATATGTTTTTAAAAAAACACATTTTAAGCCCTTATGTTTTAGTATGAGATTCAACAGACACAATTATCCTGTCAAATTGCTATAGAGTTTCTCAATTTTTGGATATTTTTATCATGAACTTTTACTCGATCATTCCCGGACCCGTTCTGGCCCAAGGTTGCACGTTGGGTGGGATGGTTAGAATAATTCCCCCACTGAAAATAATCACCCACGGAAAATAATTCACCCCCTGGCCATCTATTATTAATAACATGGACAACGTTTGCATCGGAACAGCGATTTCGCTTGCATTTCCAATCCCGCAGGTCAGCAGGAAGGAAGGAGCACATTCTTCTCATCAGAAGAGGACGGAATGAAGCCCAGGCTGCCAGGGCTGTGGTTGGGACCCTGTGTGAGCCCAGAGGCCACGGGATGGGACGGATCCTAGTCCTCCAACTCCCGGCAGGTGTCTGAGACTTCGCCACCGTTTTCCAACATTGAGGGACCGTGCGGCCCTGTGGAATGAGGACAGTGTCCAAGTTAACGAGGCTTCGTGGCAAATGCCCAGCCCCTGTCGGGAGGCTTCATCTTCGCCCTCAGATGGTGGGGGTTGCGGGGGGCTTGATTGGGCCAGAACAGTCTGTACTGTGCTCTGGCTGGGGCTTGGACAGAGAAGCCTGCCTCCCTGGGGACGCCCTCCAGGCAGGGCTGAAGGCACAGCCCAGAGGGCTCCTCCTGGTCCCTGGGTGCCCCTTTCTGGCCCCAGCTGCCTCCCCTGATGGCCATGGGTACTAGGATGGAATCCCAGCACCAGGGCAGCCCCGGCCTGCAGTCACCCCTTTCTGGGATGAAAGCAAGGCAAGGTGCCTGGGCTGGAGCTTGGGGGCAGATGGTGTGGGAACCTCAGGTGGTTGTGATTTCACCTCTGGGTCCCCAGGTACACACGTGCACATGCATCCCCCCCACACAGGCATGTGCACATGTGACACATGTCCCCAGGCACACACGTGCACACGCATCCCCCCACATAGGCATGTGCACATGTGACACACGTCCCCAGGCACACATGTGCACATGCATCTCCCATACACACAGGCATGTGCACATGTGACACGCGCACGGCCTGCAACTGTCCCGTTGGCAGCCTCTGCCCTGCGTTGTCCCAACACGGTTCCCCCATGAGGACTGTGGATACATTCTCCCCATTTTATAGACAGGCAAACTGAGGCTCACAAAGCTAGCCAGCCAGCCCGCGTGGGGCATGCCCATGGAGCCTGAGCCTCTGGCTGCACACACGCCTCACACCTCTCCAGATAGGGCTCCTCCTCCCCAAACGAACCCCCATCCTCCCCCAGGCCTCCCTCCACCTCTTTTGTTTCCTCTTCTCCTCCAGAATCTTCTTCGTTTTAGCCAATGTCACTGGAACCAGTACACTTGGCTGTTGGCAGAGCAAAGGAGGCAGAGGCCGGACAGGACGGTGCCCTGCAGAGCCCCAGCCCCGCAGAGCAGCTCCAGCCCAAGGGTCCCAAGGAGCAGCCGAGGACCTGGGGCCCGGCACTGCCCCCTGGGCCTGTCTCCTCATTCCTGAGTGTGAGGGGAACTGGGTACTCACGGAGGCTCCTCACAGCTCTGCCACCACGCAGTGCCAGGACCCCAGAGGGCACCTGTTGGGGGAGAGGACATGCGGGGATGGACCTGGGAACAAGGTCAGTGGAACCCCCACCACCCAAGGGTCAGGTGGACAGGGGACTCTCCATCTGCCAGCGTTTCTGTTGGGAAGGAGTTCTGTGGAGAGCTCGGGCAGCATCTGTCTCTCTCTCTCTCTCTCTCTCTCTCTTTCTCCTCATACTGTGTCTCTGCCTGTCTCTCTGTCTCTCTGTCTCTTTATCTCTGTCTCTGTCACTCTTGCTGTATCTCTCTCTGTCTCTATCTCTCTGTCTCTGTCCCTCTGCCCCTCTGTCTGTCCCTCTGTCCCTCTGTCTCTGTGTCTGTCTCTCTCTCTGTCTCTCTCTCTATCTCTGTCTCGCTCTGTCTTCCAGCCTGTTTGAGACATCATCCACCAAGCGGCCTGGGAGGGAGACCTCCTCTTTTCTCCAGAATCAAGCCGCAGGGCCCTAACTGGAAGGGCTGGCCCGGTCGCCATCATCCCCTGCATTCTGCAGAGGGAAACGAAGGCCCAGACCCCCCGGAGCCACCCTGAGGAGTCTCACAGACAACTCCTCCCTGACACCCAGGCTCAGGGCTCACGTGGGCAGGGGGTCCGTGGCAGGCAGGCAGCGGGGCTGGTAACAGGTGCCGCTTTCATTCTCTGAGCAGCCGCTGCAGGCCCTCCTCGGGTCCCTGTATACTGCCCAAGAGTGGTTGAAGTGCACACGAGGAAATGCGCCGCTTCCCTCAGGGACCAGGGACTGCACATGAAGCTGCCTCTGCTCCGCAACACGCCTGCCAGCACGGCTGACGCTCAAGGCCTGACCGCACCAAGTGTGCATGGGGAGCAACCAGAACGGGGAAAAACGGGAAATTCCACTCCACTTTTGGAAAAGCAGGTGGTGGCTTCACGGCTGACGCTCAAGGCCTGACCGCACCAAGTGTGCATGGGGAGCAACCAGAACGCTGGGAAAATGGAATGACCACTTTGGAAAGCAGGTGGTGGCTTCTTACCAAGCTGGACACAGTTCCCACAGGACCTAGTGATGCACTCCCAGGCATTTACCCAGGAGGAACACACACAGGTCCACGCGGAGCCTGCGTGGGAATGTCCATTGCAGGCGTATTCATTACAGCCAAAATGTAGATGAGGAGTGTCTCTAATAGGAGAATAGCCATGCACACTGCGGGCTGCACAAGAGGACACAGAGGCAACCTGTAGCCCAGCAGCGGTTAGGGACGGAGCAGTGAGGGAGGCCCCAAGGGTAGAACCCAACTGTCAGCGGAGTCCTGCCTTCCACATCCAATCAGCGACCATAATGAAGAGTGGCGGTCCCGTTCAGCTATCCTGGATCAGTGGCAGGATCTCAACGCCCTGCCAGGACTGCCCCACAGCTGTCCTGCAAGCCACCAGAAGGATCCATGCTGAGACTGGCTTCCAAAGTAGGACGGTGCCTGGAGCGACCAGGGTACCGACACCACCTTCTCAAGTCCTGAGCTTCCATTCTTCTAGGCCTATCAGGCTAATTCCTACTTGCTGGGCACATCACAGGCCTCAACGAGTCTGCTGGATCATGAAAAATGAATGTCTTGAATGAGTGCATAGCTGTATTCACTCCACAGCCGTGCTCTGTGACTGGAGCAAACACCCATCAGTTTCATAACTAGCTGGTGCTCTGTGAGCCTGGACTTTCCGGGCCCAGTTTTCTGTCTGCAAAATGGACAGTTTGAGGCAGGTGGTCTCCAAGGGTCCTCCCTTCCGGTCTGCTCTCCAGGAAGCCCCAGACCTCAGCGACGCTCCTCGTTATAGACAGATCCGGGGGCTCCTGATCACGTGAGCACAGACGGGCCCCGCTGTTGCTGATGCAGACACCCCTCCTGGACTATTTACCACCCTCGGATCAGGCTAATTTAGTGCACTCCACCAGTGACCCGAAATGACTTTGCTTTGGAATGAAGAGCCTCATGAAAACCCTGTTGCTGTATTTAATCTGGAATTAAACTGTTTGATGTTCGAGGTCTGATGTGAGCACTTCATGAAAGATTGATTGTTTTCCTTGATGAGGCCGCGATGACTAATTGTTCTGAGTTGTGTTATAAATGGGGCGGGAGAGAAAGTTTATTGAGGAAATAGCACCATTCAGTTTACTCCCCATGTAGGCATTGATTCGCCGAAATCTAGGCAACAGAAGAGAGGGGATGGAGGCTGCACCGTGGTCTTCCCGGCCCTTCCTGAAACTAAAAACCACATCCACACTTCCATCCAACTTCACCAAACTGGGTGAGGAAGCTGTGTCTGCTCTGGAGTTCCCTGCCTCTCTGCTCCTAATGCACCCTTCGGATGCGCTCGGAGATGAATAGGGGTTCCTGGACGCTCGTCTCCTTGAAAATGAGTGTGGCATCGAGCTTCATCAGCAGAAGGTTTTCAGAGGAGGGAGAAGCTCTCCTGTGGCCTCTGTGTCCGCCAGGGACTGCAGACGGATGGGAGGACACTGGGGGGAGCCCACCCCAGCCACAGGCCCGAACACAGTCCCCCTGAGACCTTCTGGCTTCAGCCTAGCCGGGAAACCAGAGCTGGCCTGGAAACCAGAGCCCCTCTCAGCTGAATCAACCACACCTTCCCTAAGGAGGTCTGAGCGCCTCTAGGTTTCTCTTCCCCTGGTCCCCTAGGTGACCATCTAGAGTTTCTTTATAGTTTATGGTTATTTTTGTATCCTCATTAATAATTCTTTATGTTAAAGTCCCCTGTTTAACCTACAGTGTGGTTTCTATCTCCTAATAAGAGCCAGACGGCTACAAAAACAAGCAGCAAAGATTTCTTGGGAATTTATCATGAGCTCAGTCCACATGAGGTGGGACAACAACCCACCGAAGAATGAGAGATCACGTCAGCCCAGGAGTACCTCTGCCAGCACCCCCTGTGCGTGAGCTGCTATTTAAGGCACATAAAAATAAGCAAAGCGAACATGGCACCCTTGGCCAAGGAGCGTCTGTTTCCACAGAGCCGGGGAAGCCAATGCGTAGAGACCAAGCCCTCCGAGAGAGCTCTGTAGGCAGCATGATTCCCACCAGACCACCGATTCTGCCGTCCCAGCATGGGCTCCTCACAGCTGCACCTGCAGACAAGTCCTGGGACCCAGGAATGCCAGATCTGTTGCCCTTGAGTTAGGAAAACACTGGTCAAACAGAGATAAACCAATTCCCATTCCGCAGAACCTCCAATGAACACATGCACATTCTGATCCTCAAGGAAAGGTCCCGTGTGGCATTGGCTAAACCTACTTGACTGCAAAGTGTTTTCCGCCAGCGTCCATGAACTTCTCACAGACCACAACTCCACTTATGAGACATTACAGTAGAAAATGAAGAAAATCGTGTCTACGGTGGTCCACTTCCAAGACAAAGGGCCTTACATTGGTTTACATCAGCAAACTACAGAAGCAACAGGATATACTAGGCCCCTGCTTGGATAGCCAACGCCTGCTTGTCACCACCCACCCCTTAGTTGCCTTCACCCGAACCAAAGAAATTTAGTCTAAAACGAAAGTTTACTGGTCTGCAAAATAGCTCATTTTGTCTGTTCTTACCAGCCTGCCCAGCTACTTCAGTCGTAAGTCAAATAATTGAAGAGGCCCTGAGCTGACTAGGATTGCAGTGTATTGTGGGTTGCGGCAAAACGCAGCAAGACAATCCTAAATAAAACACCTAAAGCCCTTGCCCAACAACCAATAGGCGACGTCCGGGAAGATTGTGACCCCGCCCCCCACAGTACTCAGCCTATGAGGAACCGGGGGAGGGGCCTGTGCACTAGGGGATAAATGGCTTATTGAAGCTGTGCTGGGTGTGCCTGCCCATCGGACACCTGATCCTGCAAGACCGTCATTAAAAGTCTCTCTTCCGCTGTTCTCTGAGTCTGTTCTTTGGGTTTGGATGGGTGAGTTCGTTTCTCACAACCTGGTGCCCCATAGGGGGACTCCAGCCGGGAGGGGAGCTGTGTCCCGCCCGATTTAGCTGACACACTCTTTCCGGGTGTCCTAGCAGAAGCCACAGACAAACCTGAAACTGTTATTCCGGAGACAACGAAAGTGACACAGGGAGAAAAGCAGGCCCAGTGGCGACCAAGCAGTGTTGTGCACCAGCCAAGCTCAGAAAAAGGGACTGTACGTCCTGCCTTGGTGGTGGGGCATTTTCGGAGGTCTCGGGGTGTGCAGGAAACCTCTAGTAAGGGGGGCTGAGTACACAGAGAAAAGCTCAGACACAGAGACTCACCGAAAATGGGAAACAGGAATTCTAGGCCTAGGGTACAAAGGAAAGAGGGAATTAAAGAAATCCCCTCGACATTCCCCCAGATAGTCTCCTGGGGAGAAGGCTGCGGGTTTGGAGGGACAACGCTCAAACCAGGGACGAGGAAAAGCAAAAGATGATGAAGTATTGCTGTTTTATCTGGCCCAAAGAGCCCATTCGCCAACCTTTGGTCTTCTGGCCTAAGTTTGGCTCAGGTGAGAATTGGGTGTGCCAAGCTTTAATTAATTCTCCATGTAAATGATAAAACCCCATCCTCATAAAAGGAGATGGGTTATGCTCTTTGTTGGATTAGTGAATTAACCCCATGTTCCCCCTTACAGAGAGAAAAAGAGCATAGTAAAGAGGCCTCACCCAATAAAAAGTCCTGAGAGCCCCAAACATGTTTGCCCCACTGCGTACATCTCACAAAGCAGAGGACAGGGAGACCAGGAAGTAACAGGAAGGCCAGAGGAAGAGGAATCTGGGGGTCTAAACCCAGTGCTCCCTTAAATCCTTATCCAAATGTAAGGGGAAAAATTTAAAACAATGTAAAAAAGACATTGAAAACTTCCCCATTCCTTCTAAACAGCAGATGTCCAACACGTACCCTCTTAGAGGAGTCCCCATGGGACAGGGAGGAGTTGGGTTTGTGAGTGTGCCTCTAACAAGCACTGAGGTTAGGAATTTTAAAAAGGAAACAAGGCCACTCTTGGGAGATCCTCTCGGTTTAGCAGAGCAGCTGGTTCAATTTTTAGGACCCAGTTTTTATACTTAGGCTAAGATAATGTCAATCATGAATATTCTGTTTACTCAGGAAGAGAGGGGAATGACTAGAAGGTCAGCCATGACCATTTGGGATCCTCCCGGGCAAGGAGTCCTGCCAGCTGAGCAGAAATCCCCAAATGCAAATCCCAGATGGGATAACACTAACCCCAGGGATTGGGCCCAAATGCAGGACCTAAGGGAAATAATAATTAGCGGGATTAAAAAGTCTACTCCTAGAACACAAAATGTCTCAAAAGCATTCGAGGTTCAACAAGAAAAAGAGGAGACTTCCTCTGCATTTCTGCAGAGGCTCAAGGATCAACTGAGAAAATATTCAGGATTAGATCCAGAGGACCCAGTAGGGCAAGACCTTTTAAAGGTTAATTTCGTAACTAAAAGCTGGCCTGGTACTACTAAGAAACTGCAAAAGATTGATGGATGGGATGAAAAACCAATTAAGGAATTACTGAAGGAAGTTCAGAAGGTTTTTGTAAGAAGAAAGAAAAGAGAAACTAGGAAAGGGAGAAAGAGAGAAAAAGGAAGAAGGGAATCAGAAAGAGAAAGGGGAGGAAATGGCAAATGTAGAGAGCCAAAGCTGTCCATCTTGCAGATGGACAGAGGGGAGCCACGGCATGGCTCGCGCTGGTGCCCATAGAGAGAAAGAGTTAAGCTTCTGACCACAAAGGCAAGGGAGAGCCAGTCGGCCCTGCAGCTGCAGGTATAGGGCGGTGGGAGCCGCAGAGCCGAAGCAGACGGCTGAGATAAAGGTGGGCAGTGTGAGAGAGCTAATGCAAGTAAGCTGTTGCTTCACACGATGGGCGCACTGGTACCCAGAGAGAGAGAGGGGAAGAGGGAGAAACTGAGTGTGAGAGAAAAAGGAAAAAGTAAATAAGAGAGAGAAAGAGAGAGAAGAAAGTGAGTGAGAGAGAGACTAGAAAAGAAAGAGATCAAGGAGGAACACACAAGGTGAGACTCAGAAGAGAGCTGATGTAAAAGGGGGAAAGAGTACAAGAGGAAGAAAGAGAAAGAGGCCATAAAAAATGAGGGACAGAGACCAAAGTGCAAGTAAGCAGGAGCCGCCACGGCCCTGCTAGTAGAGGAGCGTCAGAAGCTGACCTTTGGTGGGGCCCCAGTAGTAAACACAGGTCAGGAATATATTAAATCAAAGAGCTGGGAGATGGTTGACTGATTCCCAGATTTTAAAATACGAAACCATATTTCTAAAAAAAAAAGATAATTTTGTCTTAACAACAGATGCTTGCTTAAATCCAGCCAATTTCTTATGGAAAGGAAAGGAGAATGAGGAGACAGCAAACCATAACTGTTTAGCTATCATAGAATAACAAACTAAAGTAAGACCAGGCCTTAAAGAAACTGCATAATGGGACAAGGCTGTCTGCAGATGGGTCACCCGAATGATAGATGGTAAAAGATACAACGGCTATGCTGTCATTAATGAAAACAATCTTTGTGTGAAAAAGGTAAATTACCCAATAACTGGTCAGCCCAAACCTGGGAATTACAGGCTCTTAAGCAGGCCCTAAAGCTCCTAGAAGGCCAAGAAGGCACTCTATATACTGATTCCAAATACGTCTATGGAGTGGTACACACCTCTGGAAAGATCTAGACAGAGCGGGGCCTAAGAAATAGCAGCGGGAAAGAATTGGTACATGGGGAACTGGTCAAACGTGTTTTAGAAAGCCTCGTGCTTCCAGCAGAGGTAGCCATAGTGCACATAAATGGCCATCAGAGAGGAAACACTGCAGAAGCTGTGAAGAACAGGCTTGCGGATGAAGCTGCTACACAAGCCTTCCCGGTGGAAGGAGTTAGAGCGTTTAGCCTAATCCCAGATATCCTTAAGGTGGTATTAAGACCCTGATTTTCTAGAGAGGAAGAGGAAAAGCTGGGCAAGATAGGGCCACTCAAAGTAAGAATGGGAGGTGGGAGAGAAATGAGAAGTAAAGTGATGTCCATAGTGTATCAGGGGAATCAGCGGGGTCCCCAGGCCATGTGTGATGCAATACTGAAGAACTATGGGTGTATAGGGATTTATGCCCTTGCTAAACAAGTGTGTGGGGGTTATGTGACCTACCAGAGAATAAACAAAAAGGTAGTTAGAAAACAGACTACCGGAGGAAGACATCCTGGGTTAAGGCCATTCCAAAGCTTTCAAGTAGATTTTACAGAAATGCCTCAAAGAGGGAGACTAAAGTATCTACTGGTAAAGGGGAGACCATATCTGCGGCTGGGTGGAGGCCTTCCCCTCCCGACTGCCATCACCAGGAATGTGTCCAAAATAATCTTAGAACAAATCATATCCAGATTTGGCCTGGTTAAATGTATATAAATTCAGACAATGGAAGCCACTTTTCCTCGAGGGCGCTAAGGGGAATTATGGAAGGTTTACACATTTAACGGGATTGCCACACCCTTTGGCATCCTCCCTGCTCTGGAAAAGTAGAAAGAAGAAATCAGACTCTCTAAAAGCGTATTTCTAAACTAATCTTAGAAACTAAAATGCATTGGACCAAATGTCTCCCAAGAACAACTCCTTAAGATTAGGACAGCCAGGGAAAGACTTGGGATTGTCCCCTTACCAGTTACTATATGGACTCCCATATTTAGCTGGGACTACTGATCTTCTCACTATGGAAAACGAAGACCCATTTTTAAGAAATTAATATACCGGCAGGCCAGGTGCGGTGGCTCACGCCTGTAATCTCAGCACTTTGGGAGGCCGAGATCGGGGCATCACGAGGTCAGGAGATCGAGACCCTCCTGGCTAACATAGTGAAAACCCGTCTCTACTAAAAAAAAAAAAAAAAAAAATTAGCCGGGTGTGGTGTCGGGCACCTATAGTCCCAGCTACTTGGGAGGCTGAGGCAGGAGAATGGCATGAACCTGGGAGGTAGAGCTTGCAGCCTGGGCAACAGAGCAAGACTCCATAAATAAATAAATAAATAAATAAATAAATAAATAGTACTGGCATATCCTCCACCCTGTCATCCCTTAGGGTGAAAGGACTCCTAACTGAAACCCAGTCTCGTGAGTTCACGGTTCACCACTGCCAGCCTGGCGACTCGGTGCTAATTAAGACTTGGAAAGAAGACAAGTTCCACCCAAGCTGCAAAGGTCCCTACCATGCTCTCCTGACCACTGAGACAGCCGTACGAACAGCTGGATGGGGGTGGACACATGACACTCGGGTCAAGAGACTGGTAAAAGAACCCTGGAAGGAAGGGAAAGGGGGAATGGCAAGTGCATAGATCACCTAAGGAACCCCTAAGCTAACTCTGAGGAAACCCTAGAAGGAAACTATGAGCAGGCTCTGTCATTGGAGGCGGATATGCTTAGGATTAATCTTAACACGAAGGGTGGAACGAGACCTCAGTATTGGATAGGGCCCAGCACTAGGGGTGGAAGTAAGGAATATCCAATCAAACTAATAGTCAATATAACTAAGACCTCCACCTGCTCCCCCAGACCATAAAGTTCAATGCCTGCCAAATCTGACATTGTGGGAACTTAGGGGACCAAAGGCAGCAGTCATGAGCAAACAAATATCTACATCCTGAAACAGGTCGCTGTGGGGAAAGCCCTGTGCTAGCTGGAAGGAGGTCTAATGGACCACCCAGTTTCGAGACTGAGTGAGTTATTCTTCCAAAACAAACCCTTAAATAATAAAATACATTTGCATAAAAGCTCCTTGCCACTCAACTGTAGAAATTTAGTATTCAATCCTACAAGAACTACCATAAACAATCCAGCTACCCTAGACCGGGAACCTGGGAGGTATGGATCAGGAATAGACACCTCAGGAAGGGATTCTGTGCAGCCATTAGCTCTTAGGCACGTCACCAATTCCACCCCAAGCCCACCCAGGATTACTATAACTCCCGGTCCCACGACTTCCTGTAACCCACCACAGCCCCGCCTGTCTGGGTACAATCAGCTCTGCACCTAAAATCTCAGCTCCTCCCACCTCCTCACTCTTCCCAAGCACATGTCCAGACACTCAGGACCCAACGCTGTGTTTTAGCCTAAATGGGATGAAATTTCCTGATTGGCCCTGGCTCCCCTCGGATGAATTTATTAGAAGCCAATTGCTAATGACTTTCCAATTATATGTTTTTGAAATCCCCAATCCCTCAGACAGCCCACATGAGATCGGATGGGAGGTGGGAGGTGTGTTAGGCAGTGGCTTCTCACCTTTCCCCATGCAGTCTCTTCCTCACCACACCTGTGCCCAGTCCTCCCAATATTTCCCTGCATCTATTGTATCCCCTGCCCCTACCTTAGGGGCACACAGGCGCACTCACACACACACACACACGCACACGCACGCACATATCTCCAAATCCCATGAACACAACAAATTGTCTCCTATACACCCTCATGTGGAATTAGCACAGCCTGACATTTGGAAGGATGGATGGATGGATGGATATGGAGGGTGTATGAAAGGATGGTTGGTAGCTAAGATGGAAGAAAAGAGGATCAGATGGATGAGTGAATGGATGGATGGGTGGGTAGGTAGATCAAATGGAGGGTGGATGGATGAGTGGATGAATTGATGGTAGGTAGATAGGTGGGTGGATGGATGGATGGATAGATGGATGATGCAGGGTTGGTGGATGGATGGTGGATGAGTGGATAGATGGATGGATGGTGGTTGAGTGGATGCATGGATGATGGAGGGTGGGTGGATGAATGGATGAAGGATGGATGATGGTGGATGAGTGGATAGATGAATTGATGGTGGTTGAATGGATGGATGGATGATGGAAGGTGGATGGATGGATGGATGGATGGATAGATGGATGGATGGATGATGGAGGGTTGGTGGGTGGATGGTGGATGAGTGGATGGATGGATGGAAGATGGATGGATGGATGGTGGATGGATGGATGGAAGGTGGTATGGATGGATGGATGGATGGAGGGGTGGATGGATGGTGGAGTGGATGGATGGATGATGGAGGGATGGATAGATGGAATCGATGGTGGTTGAGTGGATGGACGGATGATGGAAGGATGGATGGATGGATGGATGATGAGTGGATGGATGGATGACGGGAAGTGGATTGCATGCACTAGACATATTCTGTCCTAGGCCTTCTAAAAGAGCGTGCTGTCAGCAGGGTGAGAAGCCTTCAAAATTCCTCACAACAAGAACTAGACTACAGTTAAGGCATTGCCTCATCAGCCTTTGCCTTTGGCCACAGAAGCAGCAGTAGGTTTCTTATTCTGACATCTCTGTTATCTTCCTTCGAGTCAGAGATGCCCCCAGCAATTACAGAAGACCCCCCTTGCTGTTGTGTACCTGTCGAAACATGGTCTGGGCAAGCCAAGGGAGAAGGTCTGTTTGAGGGCTCGCAGCCCTGCTCTCATGGGCTATGAGGGCTGGGCCTTCAGGTGCAACCCCTGCATTGTGTGAGGCCACCAAGGACCAGTTCTGTAGCAGGACGAGCCGCAGACAAAACCTCTCAGACACCGAGTTGCAGAAGGGAGGGCTTTATTTAGCTGGGAGTATCGGTAAGCTACTGTCTTAAAATCCGAGCTCCCCAAGTGCACAATTTCTATCCCTTTTAAGGGCTCACAACACTAAAGATTTCACATGAAAGGGTTGTGATTGATTAAGCAATCTAGGGGATACGTGACAGGGGTTTCATGCACTGGTAGTCAGAGAGAAACAGAACGGGGCAGGGAGTTTCACTGTGTTCTTCTATACAATGTCAGGAACATCGGTTTCTAAGTCATGAGTTGATTTTTAACTACTGGGTTTAGGCCAGGCAGACCCAGGCCTGGTTCTGGGCCTGGCACTGGGCTGCCTGTCTTTGGTTTTACTTCATTGTTTTTTTTTCTCTTAAAACAGGTACTGATTATAAAACAATATGAGAGGGTCTCTCTTTCCTCAGTTCCAGGAGCTCTTCCTGGGAGAATGGTGTACAGACCCTTGAGCCACCGATTCCCCACTGTCACAGCTGCTTTTCAGCGGGGTTGGGGGAAACACCTTGTGTTCCCTGAGCTTTGGTGGGCCAAGGAAGCGGGGAGCTGCCCCTTAGGACCTTGGGCCCATCTCTCCTCTTTTACCATGTTCACTGGTGAATTTTGTCCCGTGTTGGAACCATTATTTTCCCCTGGAAGCTCATCTCTGACTGGTTCCTAGGAGAAAGTGTGGTTCCATAAGCAAATATGTGCTTCACATTCAGGTGCATTTTTTTCTTGTTTTTTGAGCCCCTCAAATGTGCAGCAGCTTCTTCTCTTTGGAGAAACCAAAAGCTCTTTCTCCACAATCCGTGAACTCTGGACCCTCTTTGAGGGGAGCTGATTAAAGCAGGAGCCAGAGGAAGCCGGAGAGCTCAGTTTTCTCAGGAGGAGCAGCCCAGAGGCTCCGCAGGGTGTGGCCTCCTTCCCAGAGGCTCTCCCAGGCTCCACAGTGCTCTTTTATTAAGCTCTGAAAGTCAGTGCATCTTGGAATTTCTTTTAAACAACTTAGATCCTGGCCCTTGGCAAAGAAAGGCAAGCTTTCCTTCCCCCTGGCTCCCCAGGCCCCTCCTGCCCCTTGGCAGCCTGGCTCAGCTCTCTGGATTCGCAGAAGGCTGAATGGACAGGACCAGAATGGGTCTGAGTGGGAAAGCAGGGAGAGGGAGAAGGAGAGCCCGTTCCTGAGCCCCCTTTTGATGGATCCAGGCTCCATCCGCAGCACCTGGCCCCTTGGGGCATAGGTGACTCAGGGGGAGCCTCCATCGCAGGAGAAGTGCTACAGCCCTCTGCCCCTTTGGCCACTGGGCAGTCTGCTTGGACAGACAGAGGGACAGACTGGCTGGCCAGCATCCAGGTGGCCTAAGGTGAGTGGGGTCCTAACAGGGCCCTCCCTGTGATGCAGGGCTTCTGTTGGGATCCGTGTTCTTTCTTTTCCTCCTTCCTTTTCTCCCTCCCTCCCTTTCTTCCTCCCTTTCTCCTTCCCTGCCTGCCACCTTCTGCCTCTCTCCCTCCTCCCTCCCTCCACTCCTTCCTCCCTCCACTCCTCCCTCCCTTCCTCCCACCCTCCTTTCCTCCCTTCCTACCTCCCCCCTTCTTCCTCCCTACTTCCCTTCATCACTTCCTACCTCCCCCTTCTCCCTTCCTCCCTCCCTTCATCCCTCCCTCCCTTCCTCCCACCCCTTTCTCCCTCCCTCCCTTCCTCCATCCCTTCCCCTTCTCCCCTCCTCTCTCCCTCCCTTCTCCCCTCTCTTCCTTCCTCCCTTCCTCCTTTCCTTCCTTCCTCCCTCCCTTCTTTGCTTCTTTCTTTCTTTCCTTTATTTCGTTCTTTTCTTCCTTTCCTTCTTCCCTTTCATTTCCTTCTTTCCTTCCTTTTTTTGGAACTTGTAATTTTATTTATTTGGAATTTTTTGGTAGAATTCCAAGCTTACAGAAAAGTTATCAGAGTAACACAAGGAACTCCCATATACATTTTTGCGACATTGATTTCAGTATTTGTTCTATCTCTTTCTATCTCTCTCTCAACAAATATCTATGATTTTCCTCTGAACCATTTGAAAGTAACTCAATGCCTCTTTACCCCTGGCCCCTAAACACTTCTGTGTATATTTCTCAGGACAAGGAGATTTTCTTCCATAACCACCCACACAGTTAGGGAAATCAGGGAATCTTATATTCTCGTCCAATTCACAGCCATGTCAGACATCTGCCGTGGTCACAATAATGTCCTTCATGACTTTGGTTTCCTTTGAGTCTGGGATCCCACGCTGCACATGGTGGCCATGGCTCCTAATTCCTTAGTCTGGGCAGTGCTCGCCGTGTCTTTGTCTTTTGTGTGACATTTGGCACTTCCGAGGAACGCAGGCCAGTTCAGTTCCTCCGCAGAACGTCCGTCCCTCGGTCTTGGCTGTTGCCTCCTCACAACCAAACATGGGTTCTGCATTTCAGGCAGGAAAATCCCGGCAGTGATGTCGTGTCCTTGTGGGTGGTCTCACTGGATGGCTGACTGTGTCCCTCTGTCCCATCCCTGGAGATCTCTTTTACTGGATCCCCAACCAGACCCCAACTGTCAGTTCAGTTTCCACCTTCCCTCCCTGCAGGTAACCCGTCCCAGTCCCATGGCTTCTGATTTATCCCCCTGGGTTTTCTTTCCTCCTCTTCCTCCCCCAGCTCCTCCTTCTCTTCTTCCTTCTTCTCTTCCTGTCCTTTCAAAAATAACTAAATACATACATGCACGCTTTCTTAGTTCTCTTCCATTAATACCCAAACGTTGCAACACACACACTCTTCAGTTTGCAGGCTTTCACTCCCTACCTCTCACGGAGCTCTTCTCCCCTTTGCTAAGCTGTGTGGAGTGCTGTGTACATGCAGAGTTTAGTCACGTTCCCCTACGTGTACACATTTCGATGGATATTGCAGATATGAAAACCCCCGTGAGAGCACGTTAGTATTGCCGGAGGCGTTCCCCCAGGGTAAATTCCTAGAGGCGGGATTGCTGGTCGGGGCCAGCACCAACCAGCTGTGTTCAGTGCTGAATACCCTCTACCAGGATGACATCATTTCAACTTCCCACCAGCTACGTGTTGCCAACTTCATAAGATCTGCCAATCAAATGGGTGCTAATGGCATCTCCCTGAGTTTTATGTTACATTTCACAAAAATTCTTTTGACAGCTTTTCATTCTTATTTTGTCCTTCCTAATAAGGTCACTTGGCCTCACCTAGAGCCTCTTCATCGCATAAGGAACCTCACACATATATTTTTTTTTTTTGACGGAGTCTCGTTCTGTCGCCCAGGCTGGAGCGCAGTGGCCGGATCTCAGATCACTGCAACCTCCACCTCCCAGGTTCAAGCGATTCTCCTGCCTCAGCCTCCTGAGTAGCTGAAACTACAGGTGCATGCCACCACGCCCAGCTAATTTTTGTATTTTTAGTAGAGACAGGATTTCACCATGTTGGCCAGTCTGGTCTCGAACTTCTGACCTCAAGTGATCCACCTGCCTCAGCCTCCCAAAGTGCTGCGATTACAGGTGTGAGCCACTGCGCCCGGCCCCTCACATGTATTTCATAGCAACAGTAGCAACGTTTACTGAGCCTCCAGTGGAAGGCCTTGTGCAGGGCACTTTGCAACATGATCTCATTTGCTTATTTCATTTTTGTTTTCTTCAAGATGGATTCTCATTCTGTCACCCAGGCTAGAGTGCAGTGGTGCAATCTTGGCTTACTGCAACCTCTGCTTCCCAGGTTCAAGCAATTATCCTGCCTCAGCCTCCCGAGTAGCTGGGATTACAGGTGTGTGCCACTGCGCCCAGCTAATTTTTTTTTTTTTTTTTTTTTTTAAGTAGAGACAGGATTTTGCCATGTTGGTCAGGCTGGTCTTGAACTCCTGATCTCAAGCGATCCACCTACCTCGGCCTCCCAAAGTGCTGGGATTACAGGCATGAGCCTCTGCACCCAGCCAGTTGTTTCATTTTACAGGGCAGAGCCGGGAGAATCCAGGGCCGTCTGACTCGGAAGCTGTGCTCCTGCAAATACCCTCCCCTGCCAGCTATCCAGACTCTTCTCCTAGAGGAGGCACTGGAGCTGAGAGGCTCCCTAAAGAGCAGGCTGGTGCCAGCAGCTTTTCCTAATTGCATGGCTTATGTCCCAGGTTAATCCAAGGTGCTGGGATCCAGGGCTGCCTCACCAGGGACCCCGGCCCTCTGCTCTGCTACAAAGCCCCTGACAACGCTTTTGATTATGAAATGTTTCCAGTATTCAAGAATTAACACAGGAGGCACCCAGGCACCCACCACCCAGATTTAACAGATGCTAACATTTTGCCGCATGTTCCAGAACTGCCTCTCTTAGGAAAGAAATGAAGCAGAAGACACAGCTGAGCCTCCGGCAGCACCTGCCATTTCCTTCCTCCTCCGCGCTCTCCAGAGGAACAGCTCTCCTGGATTTGTATGTCTCACGCCTGTGAGTGCTTTCCACTCTCCCTGCATGTGCAAGAGCAGTGCCCAGGGTCACCTGCTCTGGGAGCTTTGCCGTGTGCACAGGTGGCCTTGTGGTGACTCTGTCCTCCGCAGCCTGCTGCATTCACTAGGGAGTGGCCTGTCGGGTCTGGGGCCCTCAGTCACTCATTCCTGCCGCTGTCCAGTGTCTGCCCACAAACGGACCACCACTCCCTTGTCCCTTCTTCTTCTGGGACAAAAAGGCTGTGCCCAGCGCTTCGTGGTCATGACAGTGAAACCCTGGGTGGACAGCCTTCAGCAGCTCTGCCTGTGGGACGATTCTGCCCGTGGGACAGCTCTGCCTCTGGGTGGGGTCTGCCCGGGGGACAGCTGCACCTGAGAGCTTGCCCGCCAGTGGGAAAGGGCCCAGCTGGGAATGAAGGCACTTCAGCTCCGCTAGTTCCACCAAACCACTCTCTGAGGGTGTTGTGCCAAGGCACCCTCCCCAGCAGTACGTGCCACATCCTTGGATGACATCCAAGCTGCTTCTGCCCACCTGAAGACATCCCTGCTGTTCCCACCCGCCTTGCCCTGCCCTGAGCCCGCCGTCTCCGCACATCCTTCTGGGTCACACTGGCTTCTTCAGGCACTTTCTGTTCTACTCAGGATTCCAGCAGGGACTCAAACTGGGCAACTGAGGATCATTGATGATGCTGGAGGGAAGGGCATGGGGAAAGAACGTTGGGGAGTGCAGCCCTCCAGCACGACCGCTCCAGAGCCGGAGGGAAGGGAGGGTGTGATGGGGTGCCGTCCTGCAGAGGGACACAGCCAGTCTGCATCCAGCGCATCCAGCCACAGGGACAAAGCCACACGCCGGTCCAGCCTGGGTGGCCCTTAGGGGCTGTCGATGGGCCCTTTGCCCTGAAGCAAGAGGCACAGGGGGCCCAAGAGAAGTGTGTGCTGCAGACCAGTGCCCCGGGACCAGGGCAGGGAGGAAGAGCCACAGCGGGAACTGGTGGGGGAATAGAAGACCCCCAGCAGCCATCCTCTGTCACGGAGCATGGGCCAGAGGCTCCTGCATCAGGTCCTGGCTGTGGCCATGGGCTAAACCTTTCTGAGTCTCGGCTTTTTCAAAGATAAACACAGCCAGACATCAGTTGAAGCGGTGGAAACAGATTTTATTCCATAATTGCCAACAGTGGTGGGAGCGGTACTTGGTTCTGATTTGTGCTGCAGAGGTGACTGCACCTTCTAAAGGGAATCTGGGAGTGGCACAGAGCTCAGTAGACTCAGAGGAGGGGAAACTGGCAAAGGGCCCCTGGGTGTGAGTGCGATGGGGCAGCGCTGTTTGTGTCTGGAAATTCTCCAGATGAGACTGGGAGCCAGAGGCACGTCCTTCCTGGTAAGGACATAGAGGTGTGGCCCCCCAGGTTGTGGAGTTGCAGGATACACAGGCACAAGCGGGAGCCCGTGCAGCAAAAGTTCTAAGAAAAGACAGCCCAGTACTGACCAGAACACAACGAATTCTCCTGCAGCACTGAGATCTCAGGCAGGAGTGTAAGGAGGCTGGGGCCACCACAGGGATGTGCCTTGTGCTGCTGGAAGCTGTGAGACCTTGGTCATCTCCTGGTGCAGGAGCTTGGGTGGAGCCAGCCCACCCGGAAAGTTCTGTAGTGTTTGATTTCCTCATCTCTGAGTTCCCCGTGCCCCGTTGGAGGGTGAGAGGATTCCGTGAGATGAAAAGGGTGCACAAAGCCCCTAGCACCAAGCCTGGCATATGCCCCGGAGGTCCAGGCAGGTGAGCACTGGTACATCCTAGTCTCCTCTGCTGGAACAGGAGGCAGGTATTCTCTGCCAGGGGGCCTGGGAGGGGCCTTGGATTTCGAGGCAGTTAGGCTGAGCACCCAAACAGAGGACTTCTTGGACACAGACCCTCCTCTAAGGATTGGTTTGATACAGATCAAACACAAAGGTGTTGGTCTGGACACCTAAGATTGCACATGAATTCTCTTCCACCTCTGCCAACTCTGAGTGAGCAAGACCAACTTCTCCTCTTCCTCCCCCTCCTCCTCCTCCTCCTCAGCCTACTCAGCATGAAGAAGATGAGGATGAAGACCCTTGGTGAGATCCACTTCCACTGAATGAATAGTAGATGTATTCTCTCATCCCTATGATTTTCTTAATGATAGTTTCTTTTCTCTAGCTTTCTTTATTGTGCGAACATGGTATATAATACATATGACTGTAAAATACGTGATAATCAACTGTTTTTATTATTGGTAGGATTTCTGATCAATAGTAAACTATTAGTTAAGTTTTGGGGGAATTATACGCAGATTTTTTACTTCACCAGGGGCAGCATCCCATCTCCCACGTTGTTCAAGGGTCAACCATATATCAGTAATTATCGTATATATACACAAATGAAACATTCTGGGAAAAACACAATTAGTGTCAGACTGGGTGAAAAAGGTTATGTGCTGTTCGTAAGAGATCATCTGTAAAGCTTAAAGATTCAGGCACATGAGAGCGACACACAGGAAAACAAGATAGTGGACAACTTCAAACAAAATAGAGCCAAGGGAGCGACGTTAACATCAGAAAATAGACACCACCACAAAAAGTGTTACTGGAAATAAAAAGGACCGTATCTGCAACAGAATGTTAATTCCCCAAGAAGTGATGACAGTTCTCCACTTGTACGAAGGGCACACACTCCATGAAATGAGAACAGACAAAACTACAAGGAGAAACAGACTAACCCTCCAGAGAGGGGGAGATGTTATCACACCTCTCTCGTAGTTGACAGATCAAGCACTTCAAAAAATCAGTGGGGACCCCGAAGGTTTCCATAACACAATTAACAAGCACAATCTAATGGACAGTTAAAACTAGCACCTGAAACTTCAGAGTACACACATCTTTTCCAGCACAACAGGAAATGCTTTTTAAAAATTGATGACACACTGGGCTAGAAACAAGTCTCAAGAAATAGAAGAGATTTAAAAACATGCAGACCACAGTCTCCAAGCACAAGGCAATTAGACTACAATCAGTGACAAAAGAGAAGCTAGAAAAACTCTATGTTGGGAAATCAAGAAAATTCTAAATAACTCATCACTCGAAAAGGCATCAAAATGGAAATTAGAACATATTTAGTATTGAAAGGCAATAAAAATACATATGTCAAAACTTGAGAAATCCAGCTAAAACGATATGTACAAGGAAATTTGTAGTACTAAACAAATATTTAGAAAAGAAGAAAAGCTAAAAATGTGTGACCTAAGCATCTATCTAAAAATTAGCAAGAGAACAAAAAACTAAAATAAATGTAGCAGAAATTAAATGTTAAATAAAACAGAAAAACAATCATCAGAGAGCATCAACAAAACCAAAACCAGTTTATAGAAAAAACTAATAATATTGACAAATCTTTGGCACTATTAATCAAGAATAAAAGAAGATATAGAACAAATTAATATATTAGGAATAAAAGCATAATTAAATATGCAACCCTGCTGGGCACAGTGGCTCATGCCTGTAATCCTAGCACTTTGGGAGGCCAAGGCAGGTGGATCACTTGAGGTCAGGAGTTCAAGACCAGCCTGGCCAACATGGTGAAACCCCATCTCTACTAAAAACACTAAAGTTAGCCAGGCATGGTGGTGCACACCTGTAATCCCAGCTACTTGGGAGGCTAAGACAGGAGAATTGCTTGAACCCCAGAGGTGGAAGTTGCACTAAGCCGAGATTGCATCACTGCACTCCATCCTGGGTGACAGAGCAAGACTCTGTCTCAAAAGAAAAAAAAAAGCAACCATGATTAAACAGTTAATAAGATAATATCATATCAATCAATAAATAGAAGCTTTATGCAATATATTTAAAATTTTAGACAAAAAATTGATGAATACCTAGGGAGAAATATGCCATTCAAAACTGACTCAGTAATAAGTAGAAAATCTAAATAGTCCTATAGCCAAGGAATTAAAATAAAAATTTAACATCTTCTCCCAAAAAACCCCACTAGGCCCATACAATTTTATCCATGAGTTCCATGGAACATTAAACAAACAATAATTGGAGTCTTGAAAAATCTGTTTCAAAGATTAGGAAGACAAGAGACATGCCATATTTAATCAAAGAAGACAAGTGTAACCTTGACACACAACCTGACAGAGGCAGTACGAGAATGAAATTTGTAGTGCTAAATAATTATTTTAGAAGAAAAAAAAAAAAAGCTAAAAATGTGTGAACTAAGGATCAGGTCTCATCCGTGAATGTGGTTGAAAATCCTCAACAGGCCCTTAGCAAACTAAATCCAGCAATGTATAAAAAGGCCAACGCATCACATCCAAGTTGACTCTAGGAATGCAAGGCTGGTTTAATCTTAGAAAACAAATTAATGTTCTTGACAACATTAATAAATTAAAGGAGAAAATCAAATTATTACCTGTTCGATGTTTAGTAAACAAGTGTTTGATAAAATTCAACATCCAAACTTCTGCTTATAGCTAGATCATTAGCTTGTGGCTGACCAATCATCCTAGGAAGAACAAAAAAGTCTGATTAAAACACACATGCACAAACAACTGTTTGAAGACATTGAAGAGCTGTATAAGGAGCTGTACCTGAGGGACTAAGATGCTAGGGAGAAGGGAGTTGCACAGTAGTGAGTCTGGCCATCTGGTCGCCTTCCTCCTCAAAGCATTTAGCCAGTGCATAAGCTGCATGTCCACAGAGAAAGAGAAACCAAGAAAGAAGCAGATACTAAAATGATAACTATGTCTGCAGAACTTTTGAAAGTCTCAACAATCCTGGGAAAATACAATTGGGGTTCAGGGACCAGTAAAGTGAAGAACCCCTGGGGAAAGCCTGGGGGAAGATAACTGGGAGCAAGAAGGGAATCAAGAATCTGCTGGGTGCAGTGGCTTACACCTGTAATCTCAGCACTTTGGGAGGCCAAGGCAGGTGGATCACCTGAGGTCAGGAGTTCAAGACCAGCCTAGCCAACAAGGTGAAACCGCATCTCTACTAAAAATACAAAAAACTCAGGTGGGCGTGGTGGTGGGCACCTGTTACCCCAGCTACTCAGGAGACTGAGACAGGACAATCACTTGAACCCAGGAGGCAGAGGTTGCAGTGAGGTGAGGTCGTACCATTGTACTCCAGCCTAGGCAACAAGAGTGAAACTCCCTCTCAAAAAATAAATAAATAAATAAATCAGGACTTCAGACACTGAAACCAAGCCACAAAGAAGTAAAAACGATCATTAGATAAAGGTGATCTGCTCTTACTATAAATGTCCAAAAGAAACATTAAAAAAAAGTTTTCTCCATGAATATTGCATCATTCAGAGCCTTAACAAGTTTTCATGCAAAGTGCACTGAAACAAGTATTACCAGTCAATCCAAGAGACAGATCAAAAGGAAAAAATAAACAAAAGAAAGGCTCTGGGTATTCCAGATATTAAGCTTATCACACATGGACTTTACATAACTCTGATAAATACAATTTTAAAAAGAGATAACACAATTGAGCCCCCCAAGAACTAGAATATTTATAAAAATAGTCAAGTTGAAGTTCTACTACTGAAAACTAAAATAATTAAAGTTAAGAATGAGTTTGAAAGCGGAATAGACACAGCTAAAGAAAGAATTGGTGATGTGGGAAACAGGTCAATAGGAAATATTCAGACTGAAGGAAGGGTAGAAAAAACAAGATGAAAAAGTACACAAGCACAGGAGAGGCACATAAGGCACCCTGAAGAGATGTGATATACGTCTCACAAGTGAAGGAGACAGAAAATGGAGAAAAAGCAAAATTTCCCAAACTGACAAAAGACATCAAGTCACAGATCCAAAGAACCTATAAGCCCCAAGCAGAATGAATAGAAAGAAAAGGCATACTTAGTCACCTCATATAGAAATTGCTAAAAAGTAAAGACAGTGAGAAAATCTTTAAAGTAGTCAGCAAAGAAAGGCATGTAACCTTCAAAGGAGCAATAATAGTAACTAGGCATCTAGGAAAATAGAAGAACATTTAAACTGCTGAAAGAAAATAACTGCCAGCCAGGAAGTTTGTATCTGATGAAAATACCTTTAAAAAATGCAGGCGTTTACATTGGGGACAAGACATTGTTCTTCAACACACAGTACTGGAAGTTATAGCCAGTAATAAGCAGGAAGAAGAAAAAATATGAAGACTGGAAAAGAATAAAATAAACCTGTCTCTATTTGCAGGTGATATGATTACCTATGTAGAAAACCACAAAAAATCAACTAAAATATTCTAGAACTATGTGAGTTCCACAAGGTCATAGGGTACAAAATCACCACACAAAACTTAATTCCATTTCTATATGTTAATAATGAATATGCAAAACCTTAAATCAGGCTGGGCATGGTGGCTCATGCCTGTAATCCCAGCACTTTGGGAGGCTGAGGCGGGCAGATCATAAGGTCAGGAGATAGAGACCATCCTGGCCAACATGGTGAAACCCCCGTCTCTACTAAAAATACAAAAAAAAAAAAAAAAATTAGCCAGGCAAGGTGGTATGCACCTGTAGTCCCAGCTACTCAGGAGGCTGAGGTAGGAGAATCACTTTAACCTAGGAGGCAGAGGTTGCAGTGAGCCAAGATCATGCCACTGCACTCTAGCCTGGGTGACAGAACCAGACTGTGTCTCAAAAAAAAAAAAAAAAAGAAAAAAAAAAACTAAATCAAAGATATCATACCATATACAAA
Source organism: Papio anubis (assembly GCF_008728515.1). NCBI lineage: Eukaryota > Metazoa > Chordata > Mammalia > Primates > Cercopithecidae > Papio > Papio anubis. Next base: position 103,690,799 of record NC_044988.1, on the reverse strand, counting down.
GAAAACAAAATGCTTACATATAAATCTAATGAAATATGGATAGAATTAGTATGCAGAAAATTATAAAATGCTAATAAAAGAAATGAAAAAAAAATCTAGATAAATGAAGAGACATTGTGTGTTCATGGATCGGCAGACCTAACCAGTGAAAATGTCAGTTCTCCCCCAGTTGATCTAGGTTTAACTTCATTCCTATCAAAATACCAGGGAGATTTTTTGTAGATATAGACAAACTTATTCTAAAATCAGCCGGGTACGGTGGCTCACGCTTGTAATCCCAGCACATTGGCAGGCCAAGGTGGGCAGATCACCTGAGGTCAGGAGTTCAAGACCAGCCTGTAATCCCAGCTACCTGGGAGGCTGAGGCATGAGAATTGCTTAAACCTGGGAGGTGGAGGTGGCAATGAGCTGAGATCCCCCCATTCCACTCCAACCTGGGCAACAGCATGAGACTCTGTCTCAAAAAAATTAAATTAAATATATGGAGAAAGGCAAAGGACATAAGAAAAGCAAGATACAACAGGAATTGAAATTTGCAAGGGAAAACAACTTTGTAAAAAGAAAATAAAGTGGAGGAATCATTGTACCAGATACTGAGTCTTACTATACAGGTATAGAAATCAAGACAGTGTGGGGTTTTTTGTTGTTGTTGTTGTTGTTATTGTTTTGTTTGTTTGTTGTTTTTGTTTTTGAGACAGAGTCCCACTCTGTCACCAGACTGGAGTGCAGTGGTGGGATCTCGGCTCACTGCAACATCTGCCTCCTGAGTTCAAGCGATTCTCCTGCCTCAGCCTCCCGAGCAGCTGGAATTACAGGCACCCGCCACCATGCCCAGCTAATTTTTGTATTTTTAATAAAGATGGGGTTTCACCATGTTGGCCAGGCTGATTTCATACTCCTGACCTCAGGTGATCCACCTACCTCAGCCTCCCAGAGTGCTGGGATTACAGGTGTGAGCCACTGCACCTGACCGACAGTGTGGTGTTGGCAGAGGGGTGGATACACAGTTCGATGGAACAGGGCAGAGAACCCAGGAGTCGCCACACCAATATGCCCAACTGATTTTTGACAAAGATGTGAAAGCAATCCAACGGGCAAAAAGTAGCATTTACAATGCATGGTGCTGGAGCAATTGGACAGCAATAGAAAATATCTCTTGCCTAAGACATTTACATGCAAGAAAGAAGATTAGCTTAAGGCTCACAACTTTTACAAAAATTAACTCGAAATGGCTCACAGGCTTAAATGTAAAATATGAAATTATAAAACTTTTAGAAAAAATAGGAGAAGATCGTCAGGACCTAGGGCAGAGTGTTTCAGCTGACACCAAGAGTAATTATCATAAAGGAGAAACTTGATAGATTGGATCTTATCAAAATTAAAAGCATCGGTTTTATGAGCAATGTTTTATATGAGTTATATTCCTGATGTTCAGCAGGGTGCTTGGCACATTGCAAAAGGCTGAATGAATAAAATAAGTAAATCAATGTTCTTTTAAAAAGAAAGAACTAACAAACATTTTTAAACATTCAGTTACACTAAGATCAAAGAAATGCTAATAGAATTTTTCGATAGTCATATATGACTTTAAAATAAACCTGTTAACAAACTAAATATAGCAGGGAATTACCTTAACTTGGTGAAGGCTGTTTTCAGGAGATGGATACGAAAAGAATCACGTTAATTATGAGGTGTTAAAAGCTTTTTCTTAAACCGAGAACCAGACAAAGATGATCTCCTTTTCATCTTTCTCTTCAGTATTGAGAGCAGTTTCCAGCCTGTATCATGAGGTAAGAGAAAGAAATAAACAATATAGGGTTAAAAAGAGAGAAGTAAAAGCGCCATTATTTGCAGATGATATAATTGGGTGTCCATATTAAAAGTCCAAAAGAATATTCAGATGAATAACTGGAATTAATGAAAGAATGCAGGATGGTTATCAGATACAAAATTAACCTACAAAAAATTCCTTTTCTTTACACTGATAATAAGTAACATTACATAAATACAGAAAAGGGAAATTATAAAGGTGTAATTTACAATGACATCAAAAATATATGTGAAAGGAAAATATCTTGGGCCCCTTCAAGCTAGAACCGCTCAGAACAAGTCAGCCTCCCATTCTATTCAAACTCATCCCTCTGTTCACAGAGACAGGTGCATGCTCTGATGGCCTCCTTCAGAAAGACTTATCAGAAACTCAAGAGAATGCAACCACCTGTCTCACCTCCCTGTGACCTGGAAGCCTTCAGTTGGGGGACCTTGCTTTGAGTTGCTTCTGCCTTTCTGGACTGAACGAATGTACTTTTTACATATATTGATGGATGTCTCATGTCTCCCTAAAATGTATAAAACCAAGCTGTGCCCCGGGCACAGGTCATCGGAACCTCCGGAGGCTGTGTCATGGGGGCGTCCTCAACCCTGGCAAAATAAACTCTAAATTAACTGAGACCTGTCTCAGATTTTCAGGGTTCACACATATAATACTTAGGAAAAATATAGCAAAATATGTGCAAAATATTTATGAAGAAAATAATAAAAGAGAAATGTTATCTGAAAAGATAGAGAGATATATTATGCTCAAGATGTTTTTGGACCATAACGCTCAAAACTGTACTTTACCAGATGCTAATGTTAATTTCCCCTCAAATGACCTACAATTTTATCCTAATTTTACTTAAAATACTTGCATCATTTGTGTGTGTGTTTAGAGTTTGACAATCTATTTCTAAAATGCACATGCAATGGCAAAGGTCAAAAATGGCAAACATTCTGTTGAAGAAAACAGCATAGAGCCACCAAGAGTTATCATAAAGCTGGCTGGGCACAGTGGCTCACGCCTGCAATCGCAGCACTTTGGGAGGCTGAGGCTGGCAGATCACTTCAGGTCAGCAGTTTCAGACCAGCCTGGCCAATATGGTGAAACCCCATCTCTACTAAAAATACAAAAATTAGCCAGGCGTGGTGGGGCGTGCCTGTAGTCCCAGATACTCAGGAGGCTGAGGCACAAGAATCGCTTGAACCCAGGAGGTGGAGGCTGCAGTGAGCTGAGATTGTGCCATCGCACTCCAGCCTGGGTGACACAGCAAAACCCTGGCTAAAAAAAAAAAAGTTATCTTAAAGCAGTCAGACATCACCACTTCTACTCAACATTGTCCTAGAGATTCTATTCAGTCAATAAGGCAAGAGAAAAACATAAAATATGTAAAGATTTCAAAGGATGAAATGTGATTTTCATTATTTGCAGATGATACAATTGTGTATGTAGAAAATAAAATTTAAAACTCTACAAACTATTTGAATTCAGCAAGATTACTGGATACAAGATCAAATGCAAAAATAAATTGTATTTCCCTATAATATCAACAAATGCTTTGGAGATAAAATTATTAAAAATATCAGTTAAATGGCACCAAATACCTAAGAATGAAATAATTTTTAAATGGCTAAGATCTGTCCCCTCAATACCACAAAATATTGATGAGAAGAGTGTTAAAGACTTCAGCGAATGGAGAGTTATCCCATGTTCATGGATTCGAAGCCTCAATATTGTAAGGACATCGATTCTCCCCAAACTGATCCCAATCAAAATCGCAACAGTTCTGTGGAAATTGACAAGCTGATCCCAAATTTTCTATGAAAGTGGAAAGGATTTAGGACAGTGGAGAGGAAGATGCGAAACCAGGTCAGGGGACTTCTGCTGCCAGACGTCAAGACACATTCCGAAGTTATAGTAGATAAGACAGCGCTGCCTTAGCACAAGAACAAATTAGTGGTTCCATGGAAGAGAGTTGAGGGCCCAGAAACACACGCATGCTCTTCTCATACTTACGACAACAAGGCCTCTGCAATTCAATGGGGGAAAAGAAAAATCTTTTTCAATAAATGATGCTGGATTCATTGAATACCTAATGGGGAAGAATAAACTCTGGCCCCCTACCTCATACCCATGCAAGCAAATGCACTCAAAGTGAGCCAAAAATACAGTGAAATTTCTGGAAGAAGACACAGAACATCTTCATGATCTTTGGATCACCTAAGCTTTGTTAGGCACACACAAAAAAAACCCAATAATCCTAAAATAAAAGTTTGAGAAATTGAACCTCATTAAGAACTTCTGTTTATCAAAAGACATCATTAAGAGAGTAGAAAGGAAACTCACATATGAGGAGAAGATATTTGTAAAGCACGTGTCCAAAAAAGAACTTGGAGAAGAATATATAAAGAATCTACAAATCAATTTTAAAAAGGTAGACAACCCAAGATTTTTAAATGGGCAAAAACCAGACACTTCTTACAAGAAGACATACAAATAGCTAATCAATATATTTTAAAAGTTGCTTAACACCATTAGTCGTCCAAGAAATGCAAATTAAAACCAGCATGAATTATTCCTACATATCTTTCAGAATGGCTAAAATTAGATAATAATAAATGCTAGGAAGGTTTTAGAACAACTTGAATTCTCATATTGGAGTTGGTGGAGTGAAAAAAAATGATCCAACACTTTGGAAAACTCTTCAGTGGTTTCCCTATGACACAGAAATTCCATTCTTAGGTATTTCTCCAACAGAAATAACTGCATAGATTCATCAAAAGGCATATCCAAGAATGCCTGTGGCAGCTAGATTCATAACAGCCAAAACCTGTCAGCAATCCAGATGGTTATCAACAGGTGAACGGGTAAACACATCGGCAAATACCCACACAGTGGAAGCCTGCGCGGTAGTGAAAAAATATAAACACGGGGGAATCTCACAGACACAGTGCTGAATAAAACAAGCCAGACACAAAACTATGCATAGTGTATGTTTATATTTACATAAAATTTTAAAACTGGCTACAATTTGATAACATAAATGGAATGAACCAATTCCTTGAAAGACACAATCCACCAAACTTGCACAAGGATAGACAGACAATCTGAATAGACCAATAACTATTTTTTAAATTAAGGCAACAATTAACAATCTTCTGAAACAGAAAATGCCAGGCCCTCACTGGCAAATTCACTGGCTTTTTGAGGACTTCACTGGTAAATTCTACCAAACATGTAAGAAAGAAATTACACCTAGAGGTTTTCTACACCACCTTCCAGAAAACAGCAGCAGAGGAAATATTTCGTAACTCATTCTATGAGGCCAGCTGTGATGGTCAATTGTGTGTGTCAACTTGACAGGGCTGAGGGATGCCCAGACAGTTGGTAAAACATTATTTCTGGGTGTGTCTGTGACGGGGTTTTCAGAAGGAATTAGCATTTGAATCAGTAGACTGAGTAAAGATCTGCCCTCACCCATGTGGGCAGGAACGATCCACTCTGTTGACGGCCCAGATAGAACAAAAAGGTGGAGGAAGGGCAACTGACTCTCTCTCTCTCTCTCTCTGCTTAAGCTGAAGCATCCATCTTCTCCTGCCCTCAGACATCAGAGCTCCTGGTTCTCAGGCCTTTGGACTTGGATTGAATTAAGCCACCAGCTTTCCTGGGTCTCCAGCTTGCAGACTGCAGACGGGACTTCTTGGTCTCCATAATAGTGTGAGTCAGTGTCCATAATACATCTCCTCTTCTGTATATCCTAATATGCCAGCCCTCATACGCAAACCAAAGAGAGCACAAGAAAACTACAGTTCAATGTCCCTCATGAGCACAGATGTGAAACCAGGCCAAACTCACCTGCGGCAAGAGAAGAGGAACAGTGGCTGCCTTCGGGGAGGCGGTTGCCTGTGAGGCATGGGAAGTGTCTGCTGGGGAGCTGGGCACCATGTCTTGACCTGGGCCTCCATGTCTTGACCCGACTGACAAATGGTCATACACATATGTAAAATTTCATCTAACTGCACATCCTGCATATGTTATACCTCAATAAAAAAGGAAAACATTTTTTAAAAACACAAAAAACAACTCCTCAATGATACGACATTTCACTCTCATCAAATAGGCAAAAAGTGTGGCCAAGGACAGGAGCAACCCAAACTCTCATGCACTGCAGGTGGGCATGCATGCTGGCGCATGTCGCTGGTTAGTGAGGGTGGGTGCCGAGTCTGTGGATCTCCGGAGACCAGCAGATCTCCCAGTTTTGAGCTTGATGGCACTTGTATCGACACAGGGCTGATGTTTATAAAACAAAAACGGTAGCCCCGCTCCCACCTTCACATCTAGTTTTCCAGAGCCTAAGGCAGAGCACACCCTGGGGCACCCCTCGCCCCGTCCTCAGCCATTCCCACTGAGAAGATGCAGGTGAGCACCTGCCCCAGTGAGCACAGCCCCTGTCTAGCCACAGCCCTAGCCACCCTGCTCCACTCCAGACTCCGCAGCGCCCAAGAGTGTGGGTGCTCAGGGTCCTGAAGCCCTGCTCACTGGGAAGTCTCCAGGAAGTGGGAAGTTCTCAGGCAGGCCAGAGAGTGCACGGGGCAGACAGAGGTTGCTGCAAAGTTGATGTCCATTCAGGCTAGCAGCTGGGGGTCTTTATAAATACTTATACCATTAAAGAAAGCCTAGATACATAAAGAGACATACAATGTTCATGGATTGGGAGACTCAGCATAATAGTAAAGATATCAATTATCTTCCAATCAATCTATAGATTTAGCACAATTCCTATCAAAATACCAGTCATATTTTTGTAGGTATGGACAAGCCTATTCTAAAATGCATATGGAAAGATAAATGACCTAGAAAAAAGCTGACTATAACTGAAAGTAGAATCTTTACCAGATATTAAGACTTACTATAGAGGTACAGCAATCAAGACAGCATGGTATTAAGAGAGGGATAAATCCATAGATCAATGGAACAGAATATAAAAACCAGAATTAGACCATACAAATATGTCCAACTTATTTTTGACAAAGATGAAAAAGCAATTCAATGGAAGAAGGATAGTATTTACAACAAATGGTGCTGGAACAGTGAAACACCTATGGACAAAAAGCAAAACTCAACCTAAACCTCACGCCTTATACAAAAGTTCACTCAAAATAGATCATGGACTTCAGTGTAAAATACAAAGTAAAAGATTTTTACAAAAAAAAAAAATATGACTTTGGATGGAGTTTTTAGACTTGACAAAGCATGACCCATAAAAAGAAAAAATGATAAATTGGGTCTCACTAGAATTAAAAACTTTTATTTTGCAAAAGATTCCATTAAGAGGATGAAAAAGCCAGGCGCAGTGGCTCAAGCCTGTAATCCCAGCACTTTGGGAGGCTGAGACGGGCAGATCACGAGGTCAGGAGATCGAGACCATCCTGGTTAACACGGTGAAACCCCATCTCTACTAAAAAATACAAAAAAATAAAATTAGCCGGGCGAGGTGGCGGGTGCCTGTAGTCCCAGCTACTTGGGAGGCTGAGGCAGGAGAATGGTGTAAACCCGGGAGGCAGAGCTTGCAGTGAGCTGAGATCCGGCCACTGCACCCTAGCCTGGGCGACAGAGAGAGACTCCATCTCAAAAAAAAAAAAAAAAAAAAAGAGGATGAAAAGACAAGCTACATTCTGGGAGAAAATATTTGCAAGTCATATATCCTACAAAAGACAAGTATCTATAGGATATAAAGAACTCTCAAAATTCAATAGAAAAAGAATGTATTTATGAAATGGGCAAGGAACATGAACAGACATTTCACCAAAGAGGACATACAAATAGCAAAGAGGGATATGAATAGATGTTCAACATCATTAGCTATTAGGGAAGTGCACACTAAACAACCATAAGCTATCACAACAGATCTATCAGAATGGCTAAAATAAAAACAACTGCTAAGCAATGGCAGGATGCAGACAAACTGGATCACTCAAACCTTGCTTGGTGAGAACATGAAATGCTACAACCACTATGGAAGACAGCTTGGCAGTTGGTTGTAAAACAAAACACAGTGCATACTCCTCAGTAATTGCACTCTTGGGCATTTATTCCAGAGAAACAAAAACATGTTTACTGAAAACCCTAACCAAGATGCTCACAGCAGCTTTATTTGTAATAGTTCCAAACAGGAAATAAGCCGGATGCCCTTCAGTAGGTGAGTGGCTACACCAATTGTGATACCTCCCCACCAGCACACTGGAATCCCACAGCATTAAAAAGAACAAACTATTGATACATCCCACAGCAACTGGGTCGAAGCTCAAGGGAGCTCAGCTCTCTGCTGAGCAAAAAAAGGCCAATTCCAAAGGGTTCCATACTGTATGGTTCTATTTACATAGTGTCCTTAAATGCCAAATTACAGAGATAGAGAAGAGAGTAGTAGGTGCCAGGAGTCAAGGTGCAGGTGGGCACAGGAGGGAGGTGGGAAGCAGGTGTAACCATGAAGGGCACCCCAAGGGCTCCTCATGGTGAAGGACATTGTGTCTTGCCTGCGTCTTTGTCAGTATCCTGCTGGTGACACTGGGCTGGAGTTCTGCAAGCTGTTACCATTGGGGAGACTGGGTAAAGGGTTCAGGGGACCTCTCTGTATCATGTTTTACAACTGCGTGTAGCTATACAGTAATCTCAGCATAAACGTTTACAATTTAAAAAGATAATAATAACATCTGTGCCCTGCTCTGGCCCAATTGCCTCAAAATCTCTTGAATAGGCCAGGGAATTCCAGGGGATTCTGACCCTCAGACAAGGTTGAGACCCCAGAGTTGTGGAGACAGGACAGAGCACTGACATTGATTATTTATTTTTCCATGGGTGACCCTGAGCATCTCCTGCCAGGCCCACGGTAGGCGCTCAGTAAAGAGGTGCGGCCACTCGGGGCGGCGGGCTCATTGACACCTCCCCATTTCACAAAGCCCTGTTTCATAGTAAAACATCAGGAATGACCTAATATCCAACGATAAGAGGTGTTTACATAAATTAGGATAAGACATTTCAATGAAATGTTACACCGACATCAAAAATAAGTTTTGTGAAATGTACAGAATACCGGGAAATGCTCCTGTTGAGGTTATGTGGAAATGGCAGAAGATTTTATTTTATTTTATTTTATTTTTTTATTTTATTTTATTTTATTTTATTTTATTTTTTGAGATGGAGTCTCCCTCTGTTGCCCAGGCTGGAGTGCAGTGGCGTGGTCTCAGCTCACTGCAACCTCTGCCTGGCAGGAGACAATTCCATTGCAGTTACCTGGAGACGATGGTTCAGAGTGGCCGACACTGGGAGTGTGCCTGGCTGTGGCCATATTTGTTACAAGCGATGAGAACTACGTCGATCATCGGTTGCTGTTGTCTCTGGTCCTTGGACTGTGCGTGACTTTCAGGTTCTCCCTCCTAGACATCTGGATTTTCATTGCTTCCCTGATGCACAGGAATTTAACTATTGCAATTGTTTTAAGGGAAGAGAGAAATAAACCACATTTGACAGCCGAGAAGAACCGTCCCTGGATTGTGACAAGGTGCTTTCCCACGGCTTCTCCCCTTGGTTCCTGGGTTTGTCCTCTGGAGTCACAGAGGACACAACCACCACATTCGTCCCCCCACCTACCTTCAGTGATTTGAGGATGGTAACCCAAGGCCTCTTCATCATTCATCCATTCCCATTTCTCATCCCACGAGTGTTTACGGGGCTTAGACTTAACGTAAGATCAACCCTCTTAGCAGATCTTTAAGTGTACGTTACAGTACTGTCCGCTGTAGGCACTGCCGCACAGCAGGTCTCTATGCAGTTTCAGTGAAGTGAGACATGTAAGCCCACATTTGAAATACTCGGGGGGTGGCGGGAAGTGGGGCGCCGGCACTCACCCGCCTCATGGCCACCCTGCGTGTGGCTGTGGGGCCGCAGCCTGCTGGCCATACCAGCTCCTCTTCCCTCCCAGGCTCCTGAGCCTGGTATGTGTCGACCCACGAGGAAGGCATTAGCTTCTCCGCTGGGGTCCCATGGTGCATCCACGTCAGTGACCTGGAGGCCATGAGAGACCAGTGTGGTCCCAGCTCACCCTTGCCCTCCCTCACCGCACATCCACCTCCCTGCAGCCAGCCCAGGCCCTGGATACACAGGGCTGGACACACAGGCCCTGGACACACGGGGCTGGACACACAGGGCTGGATACACAGGGCTGGACACACAGGGCTGGACACACAGGGCTGGACACACAGGCCCTGGACACACAGGGCTGGACACACAGGGCTGGACACACGGGGCTGGACGCACAGGGCTGGACACACAGGGCTGGACACACGGGGCTGGACACACAGGCTCTGGACGCACAGGGCTGGACTTAGAACAGGGTGGGCAAGGCGCTCACCTCAAGGGCAAAATCGGCAGAGGTGCCAACGAACACAGTCATCGAGACAGAGAACACTTTAATGCAATGTATTTTAAGTCGAATTGCATGCAAACAATCCATGATGAACCAACATTTCTAAATGAAGACAGGATCAGGAATGATCAGGAATATGGAGGCGCCACGCCATAGGGGACCCTGGAGCAAAAGCCAGCATCAAAACATGAGTGAAGAGGGGTGGCCTCGGCATCGCAGGAGGTCACACCCCTGTCAGGGAATCGCAGCTCCCTCCAGGTGCCTCTGCCCTCTGATCTGCTGCGCTACTGCGTCATCATCCCATCGTCTTAGAGAGGAGAGACTGTACTGAAGGGTCTCTGGGAGCTGCGCTGGACCACACAGGATGCAGAGTCGCTGCAGCTCCCGGGCTGGTTCTGCACTGCTGGTCATCCTCACTCAGAAACCCCCATTGCTGATACCTCAGCTTGCGTCCCAGTCTCCAGCCCTGGCAGTGCCCAGACACCCAGCCCAGTGTAGCATATGTGGCTGGGATCTATATTCCACGAGGAGGCAAGAAAGGAAACCAGCGTGCTGTGTGGGTGGGTGTGTGGACTACGTTTAATTTATTAATCAGCTGAAAGCCACGCGGAAGGCAGGTTTTGCGGAAGCCGCGTGAGCTGTGTGGGGTCTGTCAGTTTAGCTGCTAATATAAATTTGCTCAGCTGTGACAGACACAGGGTTGTTCTGGCTGAGAGAAAAAATAAATGCCTGGCCCTTCATTTTCTTGCCGACAGAGCTAAACGCTCTCTGGGGCCCACCTGAGGCATCAGGCAGCCATGGGCAGCTCCTCTGGGAAAACTGGTGGTTCTGGGGCCCAGCCTGCATTGGAAACCTGCTCCACTCCTTTCCAGCCACTTGACCTTGGCCAGCATCTCAGGATGGGGAAAGAGCCCTGCCCACTCTTGGGGTGCTAGGGATCGAAAGAGGGAGGGCTTTGAGGGGTCAGGGTCTGGGAAATGTGTGGCTGCAGCTTGTGGGATAAGCCCTTGGGTGGGTGGCTGAACCCTCCATCATGGCTGGCAGGAATGTAAAATGTTGCATCCCCTTTGCAAAACAGCCTGATGGTTTTCCTGAAAAAGTTAAACACAGGCCGGGCGCGGTGGCTCAAGCCTGTAATCCCAGCACTTTGGGAGGCCGACACGGGCGGATCACGAGGTCAGGAGATCGAGACCATCCTGGCTAACACGGTGAAACCCCGTCTCTACTAAAAAATACAAAAAACTAGCCGGGCAAGGTGGCGGGCGCCTGTAGTCCCAGCTAGTTGGAGTGCAGTGGCCGGATCTCAGCTCAAGCCTGGGCGACAGAGAGACCCCCCCCGCCAAAAAAAAAAAAAAAAAGTTAAACACAGAACTACTGCAGAACCCAGCACTCCCATGCCTAGGTATGTACATAAGAGACTTGAAAACCTACATCCATGCAAAAACTTATGTCCATAGCAGCCTTATTCATAATAACCAAAAGGTACACTCAGCCCTAAGTCTATCAATAGATGAATGAATAAGCAAAAGGCACTCTTCATACAGCGGAACATTATTCAGCTGGAAAAAGGAGTGAAGCACTGGCGCACGCCACAACACGGATGCACCTTGCAAACACGCTGATGAAAGAAGCCGGATGCAAAAGACCACACGCTGCATGAGTCCATTTCAATGCCACGTCCAGGAGAGGCAAATCCATCGAGGCAGAAAGTAGACGTGGGGCTGCTTAGGGACAGGGGTCAAGGGAATAGGAAGGTAAAGGGTGTGGGGCTTCTCTGTGAGATGACAGAAATGTTCTACCATTGATTGTGATAGAGGTTGCACAACTCTGAATATACTAAAAATTATTGAATTGTACCCTTTAAAGTATGAACAGAATGGCATGCAAGTTATAGCTCAAAAAACCATTACAAAAAAAACACACACACACAACTTGATAGTTGACCCTGTTCACCGTGTATCCGTTGTTATTTTGGTGTTGTAGAATTTCATGAACAACTAAATGCCAAAAACAAAGCATTAAAATGGGAATGAATGCTTAAATCGATTCCTAGTTTATTTCTTTGAAGGTAATTAGGTTGTCACCACCTCCTCCAGGGTCAGTGAATGGGGTCAGGACTCCTGGGTTGCCACCGACTGCCCTGGGTCAGCAGGGGCTCTGCTCCAGCTCTCTGGGCTCCCCCGTCTGCATGTGTAAGAGGAAGGCACTGCCCCAGCTCTCCCAGGCTGCCAGGGGGTGAAAATCCGTGCAGTTTAAGAAGGGGTTTGGGCTGAGAAACCACAGTTGGGGGCCAGCTAGATTCCTGGGGATCCCAGGTTCTGAGAAGGCAGTGGAATGGGAGCAGGGATGTGTTCGAGGGGCTACATTGCCCGCCCTGGAAGTCGATGAGCCCCACCATGTGCAGGTGAGACGAGGCTCTCCTAAATAGCTGAGCACTTCAGGGCTCCCCACCCACCTCTGCAGCCTCCCGGCGCCTCTGGGAGGATCTATGGTGACAAGAAGCCTGAGAGAGGTTCAGCTATCTCCTGCCTCTCTCAAACCGTGCACAGGCCCCAACCAGGATGGCAAGGGGAGCAGCCAGCCTGCAGCACACGCAGAGGAGAGCCAGGGTTGATGACGGTAATCACAGTGACAGTTACCAGCTGCAGCCAGGCCTCAGTCCCCACCCCAGCCAGCCTGCAGCACACGCAGAGGAGAGTCAGGGGTGATGACGGTAATCACAGTGACAGTTACTGGCTACGGCCAGGCCTCAGTCCCCACCTGAGAAGGACTCCCAGCTTCAACCCACCACCCCAGTCCCACTGGGCTCCCATCCTGGCACATCCAGATTCCCTGTCCTCTGTGCCCTGCAGGGAGTCAGCTTCCTCCTCTGAGAAGCTTCTCCTGATAAGCACTGCCCCGGCTGTCTTCCCCAGGCCTCATTCATGCAGCATGGGTGCCGGCCAGCCCTGTGCAGGGCACTGTTCTTCGCCTTGCCCCAACCGGAGACCCAACTGCAAGGCCCCTCCAGGAATGCCCAAGCCCAGGGAGGGGGAAGAGGCAGCAGCAACCAGGCAGTGATGAGAGAGGCATGGAGCAGGGAGGCTTCCTAGAGGAAACTTCAATTATCAATCCAAGACCTGGAAGCTGGGGAGCCCTTTGGTGGGGGGTGGGGAGTAGAGGAAGGGAGGGACAGGGGCCTTGTGTTCTAGGCAGAGGGGCAGCAGCAGCGTGCGCCCTGAGCCCAAAGAGCGCACAATTCCATGGTGCTCAAGTGGGACCGGAGGGTGTGGAGCGGCGGAGCTGGGGATGGGCGCCCAGACTACCTGGGCCCAGTCTTGTCTCGGAGTTCGGTCGGTAGTCCTTGAGTCAATGGAGGGGCACCGCGCCAGGTGCCGGGGCTGCCACCCACCACAGGAGTGGTCACAGTGTCTCCTCTCAGCACTGAAACTTTCAGAGGCAACGCTTCTCAGGACCTCAGGGAACTCTGCAAAGTGCAGCGTGGGTGCCAGTGGTCTGGGGAGGGTCTTCCTTCCAAGTCAGGAGGATCAGACCCTGGACAGTGGCTTTGACTCCCGAGTCCTTTACAGGACTTGCTCCCACCTGCTGCCTGGGCGGGGCGGGCATCAGGTGGATCTGCTCATCCCATGGGAGGAAGTGAGGCCCGGGGCCTGGTACAGGCAGCGCAGAGGAAGCCCAGGCTCCAGCTGCTGCACCTGGCCCGGGGCCCGGGGCCTTCCTTCCACCCCACCCGCCTCGGGCAAACTCAGTTCCAGTGTCGTGGGCCCCCAGGAACCTCGCAGCAGTTTCCAACATACCCAGTCGAACAACCCTTATTTATGTTTGTTCTTCTCTTTGCAGTGGTTTCTGTCAGCACTGGTGATAGATGGGTACATGCTGATGGATTTTTCAATCTGCTCCCCATAAAAAGATTGTATTTTGACGCGTTTAATGCTTTGTTGTAGAATGTGCAGTCCTGCTATGAAAATTACTGAATAAATATCTACGGCCCTGGGGGGTTGAGAAGGCTGTGGTCATGAAGCCTAAGGATGGTCACACCCTTTCTCCCTGGGACTGGCAAGAGGAGCGGAGCGGCTTCCCCGGCTGCTGGGCCTCGTGCTGGACGCCCACTGAGAAAGTCCTTGGGCTCTGCATACGGGAGCTGCATCCTCACCTCAGTCCCCTGGCTGACCCTGCTGGAAGCCAGTGCCCACCAGCAGTTTCCTGGCTCTCGGCCCCAGGCTCTCGGACTACTGGCTTTGGAATGAGGTGGATTGGGGCTGGGGGGGCAGACATGGAGAAGAGGGTGAGTGAGAGGCCAGGCACTGTGGACCAGTCTTCAGCTACCTGGAGTTGGGGGATTTATCACCAGCCATGGGGGAAGCCCCATTTTTGTACACCCCAGGGACAGACGGCTGCCCTGCTGTGGGAGCAAAGTCCTGAAGAACATCAGCATGCAGCCCTCCCACAGCCTCAGACACACACACACACACACACACGTGCACATAAACACAGATACATACTCACTCACGCTCACAGATACACATGCACACACAGATACAGAGATATATATATATGTGCACACACATAGATACATAAACACACACAGACACTCATAGATACATGTGCACACATGGATACACACATGCACACACAGAGATACACATACATGCACACACACAGATATGCACTCAGACAACACAGACACGGATGCACACACACAGATATGCACTCAGACAACACAGACACGGATACACACATGCACACACAGAGATACACATGCATGCACACACACAGATATGCACTCAGACACACACAGACACAGATACACATGCACACACAGATATACACATATGTACAGATAAAGAGACATACACAGAGACACAGATATACACTCAGACACACACATTCACACACAGATACACATGCACGCACACATGTACACAGACATACATATACATATACCACACACACACGTTCACAGACATAACAGAGATGCACGCATATGCTCACACCAGCTGACCCACCTCAGGTGGGGCTACCAGATGTCAACTCACCACAAGGCCCTGGCTGGGGAGCTGAAGCTTTGGGGCCACACCTAGGATACTGTCAGGCTCAGAGGGCTGAGCAGTGACTGTGCCCACAGGGCAGACCCTAAAGGGCTGGGATGTGGGAGAGCTAACCGAAGCACATGGCAGGTGTTCTGGGGGGACAGACCCAGGTGAGAGACCATATTGAGCCCCAGCCCTGAGAGGAGAGAGCAGAGAATGGGATGGGGGCTCCGGCTGGGGGATGGGGCCCCATGGAAGCTGCCAGAGTGTGGCAGAAATGGCCAGGGCAGGGGCAGGAGCTGAGGCTGGAGTCCGTGGCCTTGCACTGGCCGTGCATTGGCCTGGGGCGCAGTGGCAGCTCACAGATCCTGAGACTCTTCCTTCTCTGGAAATGCAGAGGGCACCCAGGGAAAATGAAAAATGATGGCGCCAACTCCATGCATGGCCCTGGGCTAAACAGTTTACACGGCTTATGTTTCTTAATCTTCAATAACAACCCTAAGGGGTATGTAAGCGTTAGTATTACCCTCATTTTACGGATGAAAACACCAAGTCACAGACAGGCTAAGGAACTTTCCCAAAGTCACACAGACATGAAGTGCTGGGCCAGGGTTCAAACCTGGGCAAGTGTGTCCAGAGTCAGTAAAACACTCCAGAAGGGCTTTGCAAACAGGAGCTCAGGTCCAGAGCCCTGTGTTCTTCAGCCTCTGCCCCAGGCCCTGTAAGTCCCCTGAGGCTCAGACAACTCCAGCCTAACTGCCAACGAGAAGCCCCCAGCGCTGGAGGCTTGTTTTTAGCAATGAAAGCACCAGAGCAAGAGATGATGAAGGATTGCAGGCAGGTTCAGCCTAGCAGGGAACTCTCCCGGGCCAAGTCTACCCCATCAACCACTGGGCTCTGCTCCTCCAGCCCTCCCTGGCTCCAGCGCCCGATTCCCTACCAGCCCTCCCCACCAACTGCTCAGCAAGCCTGCCAAGGGGGCTTCCGGCGTCATCCTGGTGAATAATTTATCATTTGTTCCTGAGCAAGGGGAGGAAAGATAAATCTCCTGTTCTGTGAGCATGGCAAGCAACATGCCTCTGTGTGTGTGTGTGTGTGTGTGTGTGTGTGTGTGTGTGTGTCTTTAAACCACATAAACTGCTCCTCTGATCTCATCTGGAATAAATTATCCATAATGAAGGTGGTGAGTTGCTTGCAGACAACACTTTGAATCCTGCTATCTTCACTCATAACAAGGCTCTTGCCGTGTAGGGTTTATCCATTATTATTTTGAGCCAGTTGCTCTTGTTTTTAATACAAAGGGGAAAAAAAAAAAAAAAAAGATCCATTTTGAGTAAACACAGTGTACAGTCTCCGGTTTGGGCATCTGGGAGAGGGGAGTAGATTTTCCCACCGGGGGCTCTGTCCTAGGTACTCTCCAAGCTGCAGTGCTGGGGGCAGGAGCTGGCCTACTATGGCCACTGAAAGAGATGTGAGGGGAGACTTCACTGCTTGGAGTTGCTGGGTCCAGGCAACCCTTGGCCTCTGCTCCCAGCGGCTGCTGTGGAACCTCCATGCTCACACCTAGGGTCACACAAACTCCTTGACTCTCATTTTGCAACTGAAAACTCCGCTGCCCTATTTCCCATGGCTGCAGACTCCTAGAAGGGAGGGAACATGGGTTCTGGTCCCCATTCTGCCAATGACCCACGCCCCACCTTGGGAAGGTCCCTTTGTCCCCCAGGGTCTTAGTTTTCCCTCTATCAAGAAGGGAAAGAACTGTTTGTCCCAGGTCAGGGAGGGGCTGAAATAAGTTCACAGACAGGAACACGCTTTGGAAGCCATGGTGCTTTTACCCGCAGACGGTGGATTTTCCATTTTGTGCTGGTTTCATGACCACAAATGGGACACACAGGCCTCCTCCCAACAGAGGAGGCTGGGGCACACAACTCTGATGGAGGCTGAGGCTGGGACCAGTGGAGCAGCAGTGCTGGGGTTTCCCAATTCTTCAGCGCTGCCTCTCTGGCCCTGTCGTGGCTGCCGCATGCGGTCACCTGCCCCATCAGTGATGCCCAGCCAGACCTAGGCCAGAAATGGTGGGTCTCTCAAGGGTCCTGGGTCTTCACGCAGGTCTCTGAAGGCAGAGTCAGGACTGGAAGGTCTCTCACCCCAGGGCCCTGCTTTCCAGTATCCACCCCATAGTCCTGCTAGAGGACTCAAGGAGACACCCCACAGAGGGTGCTTCACACAGTTCCTCGCCTATGGTCAGCTTCAGCTTGGCCCTGATGGAAATTGTTGTCAATAACAAATTGCTGCAAACGTCACTTGCTTTAGGGGCCTCTTGGAGACCACTGTTTCACACTTCTCTAACAATGGAAATTCTCACACTACCATCCACAGATGCTGCGACCCATGACGGCATTATCCTTTCTCTGGTAAATAATAAAGTAAAATGGCATGTCGTCATGCATAATATTAAATGTCGTAAATAATGTCGTAATTATGCGTCATCGTAATAAATAGTAAAATAATATCGTAAATGTCGTAAAATACTGGGCATCGTAATATCGTGTTGTATCAGCAATATCATGTCGTAAATATCGTAATAATAAATAAATAATAAATATATCATGCATTTCATAATAATAAATATGTCCGTAATAATAAATAAGCTCCATATCAAGTAAATAATAAATAAGTAAATGTCATTAATAAATATGTGACAATAAATAAATGTCATCTATTAATAAATAAATAATAAATAATATATATGTCTATTAATAAAATAAATAAAAATAATAAATAATGTGTCATTAAATAATAATAAGTAATAAAATAAAATAATAATAAATATAAAATAATAAAATATAGTAATATAAAATGTCATCATGTCGTAATATCATCATGTAGTAGACTTGTCATCGTAATAAATGTCAACAAATATCGTCGTAATCGTAAATAATATCGTAAATGAAATAATAAAATGGCGTATCGTTTTCTGTATCGTAAATAATAAATATCGCAAATGTCGTAATAATATGTTTCATCATCATCGTAATAATAAATAAATTAAATGTCGTAATGTCGTAATGTCATCGTAAAGTAATAATAGTAAATGGCAATAAAGTAGTAAATATCATAAATGTAATATTAAATGAAATATCTCGTAAATATCGTAAATAATAAATATCATCATGTAAATAAAGTAAATAATAAATAATAAAATATCGTAAATAAAAATAAATATCGTAAATAATAATATTAATAATAAATAAATGTAAATATCTCGTAATAAATGTAATATAAAAATGTCGTAATAATATCATGTGTCGTAATAATAAATGTCGTAAATATCTCGTAATGTCATGTAATGTCATTAAGTAATAGTCTCCTCGTAAATGTCTCGTAAAGTAATAAATAGTATCTCATGTAATAATAAATGCCTGTGTCCCTAATCTCATGTCTCGTAAATAATAAATATGTCATAAAATTAATAATGTAATAAGCAATAATAATTAATGTGAAAATAAAATAATAATGTATTAATAATAAGTAATAATAATAATATAAAATAGTAATAATAAAATAGTCATAAAACAATGATAGTAATGAAATAAAATGAAATAATGCAATGTAATAAAATAGTAATAAATATGCTGAAAAATAGCTCAGCTAAATAATATGTAAAAAATAAAAATAAATAAAAATAACAATAATAAAATAAGTAATAAATGCATGTGTGCGTAATGTCATTAAGTATCTTTAAAATAAATAATAAGCCAATGTGTCTGTCGTAAATATCATCCAATATGTCGTAATAATATCATAAATAAATAAATGTCATCATGTCGTAAATAAATGTCATGTCGTAAATGTCATTAAATATCGTAATAAATGTCGTAAAGTAATAAATAATAGTGGTGATGATGGTAATTTGTGGGTAGGCCGGTGATGATGGTGATGGTGGTGATCATGGTGGTGGTGGTGATGCTGCTGATGGTGATGATGATGAACAGTCTTCATTTAGTGGACACTTGGTATAAGCCTGAACCCAGGGCTAAACACCTTAAATACATTATCTCATTTAATTGTCTCATCAAGTCTTGGAGAGAAGTTAGTAGCCCTCTTTCCAGATGAAGAAACTGCGTCTCACAGAGAATGAAGAGCTTGCCAAGGGTCAGACAAACCCAGTTTTGTCTGACTCCAGTCTCAGGCTCTAATCTACCATGCTAGAATGCCCACCAGGCAGGAATGCCTCCAAAAAAATTACCCAAGCTACCCTGCCTACTACCATGGCCAAGCACTATTCCAAGTCCTTTATACCCATCACACCATCTGAAATGATCTTCATAACAATTGTGTGAAATGGGTAACTTTATCACTTTTTCACAAATGAGAAAATTAAGACCAGAGACAGGAAGTAATTTGATTGACTGCTTAAAAAGTGGATGGATGGATGGATGGATGGATGGATGGATGGATGGATGATTGGATGGATAGATGGTTGGATGGATGGATAAATAGATAGTTGGTTGGTTGGATGAATGGAGGGATAGATGATTGGATAAATGGATGGATGATGGATGGATGGATGGATGGATGTGCATATGATCTGGATGGATGGGTGATTGGAGATGGATAGATGATTGGATGGATGTATGGATAAATGGATAGTTGGTTGGTTGGATGAATAGAGGAATAGATGATTGGATAAATGAATGGATGATGGATGGATAAATGGATGGATTGATGACCACCCCTTCAGGGCCCATACCTGGCTACAGATAAAGGCAAAGAAGGCCTAGTAAGTGAGGCTGATGGCACCACTGACCACCATGCAAATGTCCCTGGGCTGGCCCTTGGTTCAGCACGTCTGCCCTAAGAGGGTGTCATTAATGATGATGTAACTATAAAGCAGTCAAAGATCAACCATTTCAATTAAATATGTAAATATCTGGGCAGGCGCCAGACTACAGTCTAAGTCTCCTAGTGCGAAGCAGCTCTGACATGGCCATGGGAAATCCCAGCTCACCAGGTGAACAAGTGGCACTAATGAGACTGCTGTGGGCCATGTTTGCCTCCCCAGGAGTCAGACACAGGCCCGTAATGGCAACAAAGTCAGAGTAGCAGGGTCCCCTTCTATAGAAACAGAAGACATCTGTGAGCCTTGGGTTTGACTCCCCACATACCAGCCACCATTGCATGGCTGTTAAAAGTGGTCTTGGGAGGCTTTGAATGGCTCAAAGTAACGAGGTGATTTCTATGCAAATACAAGGTTGCCAGGTTGGCCTTGTCTCATCAGGGCCCCAGCACCCAGAGCACTCCCTGGCCTGGAATTGGCACTCACTGAGTAGCCTGTGCATCAGCCTCCCCTGGGCCGCACATCTCCAGGGGCTCCCTTGATGCTGTGGTCATCAAGATGGTCCCAGGACCATCTCTCCTGGTCAGGGAGTGGCTCAGGACACATAAGTGCCTGTTCCACAGGGCAGGACATCAAAAAGAGGTCCCTTGCAGCCCAGCTGCCCAGGGCCCCAGGTTTATGAATCTGACTGAGGAGTCGGGTATGGGGCAGGGAAGCACCAATTAGCCATGTGGGCCATGCCTGGCCACTGAACGGAGTGGCAGCTACTGGCTTATCCTCCTTGCCACAAGAATTGGGCCATAGTCAGAGTTCAGTAAAGCCTGGAGTGAACAAGCGCATGAGTGAGTGACTACGTGAACAACTGAACATGTTTGCTTCAGACATTTCCTTTCTTCAAGTCAGTTGATAGTTCTTTGCTTAGCCAGGACTATTTTTCCTCCTGGTCTTTTGGAGTTAACATGGAAAGGAAGCCGGGCGCAGTGGCTCACGCCTGTAATCCTAGCATTTTGGTAGGCAGAGGCAAGCGGATCACCTGAGGTCAGGAGTTCGAGACCAGACTGACCAACATGGTGAAACCCTGTCTCTACTAAAAATACAAAATCATCTGGGCGTGGTGGCGCATGTCTGTAATCCTAGCTACTCAGGGGGCTGAGGCAGGAGAATTGCTTGAACTCGGGAGGCGGAGGTTGCAGTGAGCCGAGAATGCGCCATTGCACTCCAGCCTGGGCAACAAGAGTGAAACTCCATCTCAAAAAACAAACAAACAAACAAAAAAACGTGGAAAGGAACTCCTCACCTGCAGGAGCCCCAAGTCCAAATGCCTGGTGTTGATGAAGGGCAGGAGGCAGCCCATGGTCACTTGCCCAGCTCTCCCTGCTCTCAGACCTGGCCCTGCCCTCTCTGACCAAGGCAAACAGCAGCACTGATGGAGGACTGATGAGGTGCAGGGGCCAGCGCCGGTGAGGGGTGCTGGGTGGACGCAGGGAGGCTGGGTGGAGGGGGGACGCTGGGTGGGTGCCATTTCTCTGGAAGGTGTGTGAATTTCCATTCACTGTGCCCACAGCACCCTTCATCCCCATTTTACAGAGGAACCTAGTCAAGGACAAAGCCCTCAGTGAACACCGGCAGAATAAGGCCACATTCATGGCAGCCCACCCCTTCGCCTCAGGTGACTTCCCCATGAACTGACACCAGCTTTAATTCCATGTATATTTGTGTGATCACTAGTTGGATTTCCGATCCCTGCTGGACTGTAACGGCCAAGAGAGCCCATGCCTTGCTCCACCCTCAACCCCAGCAGCTGGCACAGAACCTGGCACCTGACGAATAAATGACGCTTTGTGAGTAGATCATGAAAGCATGAATGAATCTTCGTAGAACTCACATTGCTAGACTCGTACGACCCTCAAGGGTAAAAACTGGGTATTTTCCATCTCAAAATCACCCAAATTCGACATAGTGCTTGACACTCAATAAATGTTTAGATTCTGAATTTAATTCAAATTTCACTGGCCAGCTTCTTAAGTGAAGGCAGAAAATATTGTTCATGGCTGCAAAAAAAGGAACAAATTTTAAGCAAACAAACTAAAGCCCATAGGGTAAAGCAGCCGAGAGGGGAGCATCTGGAGGGGAGGCTTTTCATAATTCATATTTTAAAACGCCAGGCTCACCATCCCTCTGTGTTCTCATGTTTAATTAAAAATGGTGAAGCATTAACTGAAGCTTCTTCCAGCCTCCTGGCTCTGAGGCACCCAGAAAGTGAGAAACGGGTCAGAGGAACTTCACGCTCAGGAAGGGCCCTAGGCTGGACAGAAGGAATCGTCAGGGCAGTTCTCCCAGCCAAGACTTGGTGGGGCCTTCAGGAGATGGAAAGCTGGCCTCTCAGGGCAGACCCCCTAACAGCATCCTGTGAAAGCCCCTCCAGTCTCAGACACTGTGCACATGTATGTGCATGGGGGCACGTGTGTGCAGTGTGTGCATGTGCATGTGAGGGTGTGTGTGTACATGCAAGTGTATGCACGTATGTGCATCTGTGTGAGGGTGCATGTGCATGTGCAAGTGTAGGCATGTGTGTGCATGTGTGTGAGGCTGAATGTGTGTGCACATATGTGAGGGTGCATTGTGTGGGGCTGCATGTGTGTGCACATGTGTGAAGGTGCATGTGTGTGCATGTACGTGTGTGCACGTGTGAGGCTGTGTGCATGTGCATGTGTGTCCACGTGTGAGGCTGCATATGTGCGCATGTGCATGTGTACACACGTGTGTGAGGGTGCATTGTGTGAGGCTGCATGTGTGTGCACGTCTACGAGAGTGAATGTGTGCGCATGCATGTGCGCACGCACCTGTGAGAGCGAATGTGTGCGTGTGCGTCTGTGAGAGCAAATGTATGCGCGTGCGTGTGCACGCGTGCCTGTGAGAGTGAATGTGTGCGTCTGCATGTGCGTGCACGCCTGTGAGAGTGAATGTGTACACGTGCGTGTGCACACACATCTGTGAGAGTGAATGTGTGCGTATGCATGCGCACCTGTGAGAGTGAATGTGTGCGTGTGCGTGCGTGCATGACCATGTGGGATTATGGCTGGGTGTGTTCATTCATGTGCATGTGTGGGTATGGGTGGTGTGTGTGCCCGATTCCAATTCCCAACTCGAGCTGAGCTCACCTCGTAGCACAGCCTGCACTCCTGCTGGCTGATGTCTCACCTCGGCTGGGAAAGGCTTCCCAGCCAGGGAGGGCTTCATCCAGAGAAGCAGCCAAAATACAGAGGGAAGAGACTTCCAGGATGGGTGAGTGGCTCAGATGAGGAAGGCATAGAGCGTGGCCAGGACTTAGGGCACAGGCGAGGAGGCTGAGCATCCCTGCCCATGGCACTCAGCAGCAGCCACAGGATGCATGTGTGCCTGGGGGTATGTGTGTGCAGTGTGTGAATGTGCATGTGTCCGAGGGGATGTGTGTCTGCACATGTGTGCAGGGGGCATGTGTGTGAGGGTATATGTGCATGTGTGTGTGCATATGTGTGAGGGTGTGTGTGCAGCAATGCTGGCTGCAGCAGGATGTGCCCACCCTGGGCTAAGTCAGCACACTTGCCTCCCCAAGCACGGCAGGGATGAGGGTCCGTGCCTCCCAGGTGCCATGGGAGTCCGCGAGGAGCCTCCAGGACATACCCAGCAGGTTGCCACAGGTCCCTGCAGCTGCGTCTCCCTGCCTCCTACCTGACAAATCACGTTCCTGTGAGAATAAAACATGACAACGTTGGGCGTGGACTCAGCTTTCATTTGTGCATTCAGCAAACACATCCTAGTGGTCCCTGTGTGTGTGCTGGGCTGGGGGAATTGAGCGAAGAGGCCTGGGACCTGGATGGGCTCAAGCTCCAGCAGGAACGTGCACCGTACCCCGAGTTCCCACGGCTCGGCTGCCAGAGCTCCCTGGATGTCCGGGGCCCACTCAGGAGGGTCACAGAGGCTTCCGAGTGCTATGGCCTGGGCTTTGAATGATGAGAGAGAACTGGAATCCCAGCACTTTGGGAGGCCAAGGTGGGTGGATCGCGAAGTCAGGAGATCGAGACCATCTTGGCCAACATGGTGAAACCCCGTCTCTCCTAAAAATACAAAAATTAGCTGGGCTTGACCGTGCACGCCTGTAGTCGCAGCTACTTGGGAGGCTGAGGCAGGAGAATAGCTTGAACCTGGGAGGCAGAGGTTGCAATGAGTCGACATTGCACCACTGCCCTCCAGCCTGGCGACAGAACTAGACTCCGTCTCAAAAAGGAAAAAGAGTCCAGGACAGAGGCCACAGCAAAGGCCACAAGAAGGGGAGAGAGGGAGGCCTGAGAGGGGAACCCAGTTACCGGCAGCAACAGAGACTCAACTCAGCCAGAGAGGGCTTCACTCCTCACCCAAGGCCAACAGCGCCCAGACCCAGGTCAGCCCTCCAGCGAAGGGAAAGGTGCAATCAACCAACAGCAGCCAAGCGACGGGAGTGCGGTCAGCCCACTCAGGCATCCCAGCAGAGGGGCCACGGGGTTCTCGAGGTCCTCCCCTCGCCCAGACCTTCCCAGCAGGACCAGTACCATGTACAATTCCAGATGATGCCGTCGACGTCATGTCTCAGATGACAAGGTCTCCCAGAAGAATGCAGTAGGCAGCCTGCACAGCTGTGCATGGAAGCCCTGGGGCCAGCCCTGTCCCAGCCCCTGCAGCCAACCCTGGTGTGGGGAGCCCCTTGCCCACATCCACACACCCCAACTCTGAGCAGCTCCAGGCACCACCCCTGACCTCCAAAGACACTGTGTGTGATCAGCAAGTCCACAAATATCCATGAGCACAACCCGCCTGCCGCAGTGTTGTTCATAAAAGTAGAAAACACCCTTCCCTTCCACGACAGGAGAACGGGCATGCGAATGACGGCACGGGCTTGCAGCAGACGCCAAGACGCTGCTGCGGAAAGCTCATGCCCAACAAACGGGACAGGCATTCACTGTGCACTAGAGAGTGAGAGGCAAGGGCAGTGGGCATGCCTCATTTTTGTGAAAATGTACATTAAAGTTTATAAGGCACGTGGAAACATCTGGAAGGTTCTGTGCCGTACCTGTCATGAGATTATTTCTGGGCAGTGAGATTAAAGATAACTTTCCTCTTTTTTATCTTATTTTTTTTTTCTTTTCGCTTGCAGGGGCCTGGTTGGCCGGGAGCTCTCCCACACACTTTCCACTCTGAGCCTCACTGAGGTGGGGACGGCACGTCCATCACACTGCAGTCGGAGAAGAAGCTCCAGGAGGCTGGTGCTGCCACAGACCACAGGCCAACAAGAAGTAGCACCTGAATCAGCCCCAGCGCCTGGTCTGTCTCCCACCAGAGCTCCGCAGAGGCTGGGGAAGCCAGGAACAGCCCGTAGGGAGCTGAAGCCAAGAATGGTAGTATGGGGTTGAACGCGGTGTTCCCTGACATGCTTGCTGGGAACAGAGGCCACCTGCCCACCAGGCAGGGTCAGCCAGACCTGAAGCTGCCAACCTTTGTTCTGGGGAGGGGTCATCTTAACGCTACCTGCTCTGTGTGTGTCCCAGCAGGCCCGGGTGGTCCCAATCTTCAACTCCGTCCCCAGGTCCCTACACATTCACCCACATGTGCAAGGCTGCATGAGACACAGGAAAGGGGACACCTCGGCAGGAGCTCCCCAGGTGCACCAACTTCTGCCCTGGAACTGACCCCCTCCCGACAGAAAGAAGGCTGGACCACCTCACTCCCAGCTTCTGGGGTCTTCCCGGGTGAGGGCCGGCTACCAAGTACGCTACTGCAAGAGACGCGTAGCTCTTTTGCCCAGAAAATAAAGGGTTTAGAAGGGCAAATTAATTCTGGTGCTGCTTAAAGAGAAATAACCGCTTCCGCCCAGGATTTTAATTACGGAGCTCTGCAAGAGCTGTGAACTCTGTTTTTCTTCATTATTTTCGGAGCAAGTTCTCCTCCTTCTCCCCCCACTTCCCACCACCACGTCCGTGTTTGCTCCTCGACCTTCTCTTGTGTTTTCCAACCCAGTGACTCAAAGCGAACCGGAGTATGCTGCTGGATGCTTTCAGGGGCTGGATTTTAACATTCTATTAAAATTTCAATGGATGTCCTGTGAGTTGGGAATTTCCTATCTGCAGAAACCTTTGCCTTCATTCTAGTTAAGAAAATAAAAAACAAAAAGGCTGTTCCCTGTGGCTCTGTATTCCAAACGCTATAAATTCCAAAGATTAAAGGGAGCCCGGCCCCCCTCGAGACCCCCTTTCCCTGGCGTGGCTGGCAATCAGGCCTCTAATTACGTTTCCTGTTTGCAACCGGCAAATAAAATATTTAGGCAGCCTACGCTGAGTGTTCCGGGCCCGGCCCGGCCCGCAGCTGCACTGCCCCCAAACAGGAAGGCACAGAGACAAAAAAAATTAAATGAAACAAATGGCAGATAAATACAGGCGCGTTGTTTTAAAAATTCATAAACACTAGCCTCTGATGCAATTTTATTTTGGGTAACTAGTGAAAAACCCACGTAACTTACTGAAGAGATTCGATTGAAGCATGATTTTTCAAGAAATGACATTGAATGGCTTCCCACCGTGTGTGCCGTGGCTCGGCGGGCTCCCGGAATGGAGTGTCCCCCAGGTCCCACCAGAACCTAACAAACGAGTGGCCAGCAACAGCTGCACTGAGGCTGCACGGACGGGGCGTCCGCTCTGCTGCTGACCAGATGGGCAAGCCCAGTAAACAAGCAGCCTCAGTTTCTCCATCTGTGACTCGGGAGCGATCAGCAGGAAGCTCTTGCAGGGCTGTGGGGAGCTTAGTGCGCCCACGAGGGCATCACAGGCACAGTACCCTGCACCTCAGGGGTGCCCTGGGTGGGCAGGGTCTCCTTCCAGCCTGACTGCCCTAAGAAAGGGAAAGGTGCACAGATGCCAAATCCACAGTCCAAGCTGCGGTGTAGCTTCGCTGAGATTCTGGAAATTCCTTTCTGTTTTGCAAAAAGAGGAGCCAAATACCAGCACCAGAGGGGCGGCCCGGGACCCAGGCACCCACCTCACTGAGCCGCGGCGGAGGGCAGCGGGTCCGCAAACTGTAACAAGTTGGCTCTGTAGCCCTGTTTGTCAGAGGAGGAGGCTGTTCCCAGGAGGCGCAGGCTCCACGGCAGACATGCCAACTGCGCTCAGCGGGGAAAGGTTGTCGCCCCAGTCCCTAGTGAAGGTCTGTTTGTGCAGGAATCCATCATCAGCAGACAGGCTTTTACAGAAAGCCTCACCATTCCCTCTGCACCTGATTTGGGATGGAGGAACTCATTTGCTAAGGAAGGTTCTAGAAAGTGGCCGCTGGCATGGTGGCAGGTGTGTGGGGATGGGAGAAGCGGCAAGAGGTTCAGGGACCCAGGCAGGATGGCCACTTGTGGGTGTCCAAGCACCCACAGCTGACCCATGGGGCCCAAGCAAGAAGGACACCAAGACCACAGTGAGTGGAAGGGACGCGGTGGGAGACCCAGCTGAGGACAGCAGAGGCTGAGGCACTGAGGCTCGGCCCTGCTTCCCCTGTGGTCCCTCACAAAGCCCCTCCCTCTTTCCAGACTCCTCCCTGCAGACCCTTCTCGGTCCACCCACCGGCCAAGGCTCAGAGGGCTCTGGGGAAGCCAGAGCAGGGTGGCAAGGCCCACCGAGGGTCCGGGTGCACCTGCAAGGCAGGCCCCGAGCTGCTCACCTCCCTGATTCCTCAACCTCGAAGCAGCCGGGGCTCCCAGGCAGGATGCCACAGCACCCACCTCTATTTACCCCTCTGTGAAATGGGAAGAAAGTTCTCCCCAGGTGAGGCTGTCTCACGGCTCAATCAGACACTCTCCAAGCTGATGCTCTGAAGCCACATGTGTACCTGTGTCCCCATCACTAATACTGTCCTCTTTCCTACCTTGGAGGGGGAGTTCAGCCCCCAGGAAAAGAGTTCCACACTTTTCCAGCATCCCCTCAGGGGCTCCGGTTCCATAGAAGGGGGGGTCCCAGTGCCCGATGGGACAGAGCACCGCATGCGGCTGGGACCCCCGTGTCCTAGGGATCCGAGAGCACACTGCTAGGCAGCAGCCCCTGGACAGGACCCACCAGCCTTTGCGCAAACCAGGAAGGAGCTTGTCCCCCAGTACCAGGGCGCCCGGCTGGCAAGTGCAGGTGGCTGGACCCTGGCTCCCGCATTGGCACCTGTGGGGCCACACCATGACCTTCGTGGGCCCCAGACACCATCCCCCCGTGCCTGATGGGTCTGTTGCCTTGCCCAGCCTCGGCTTTCAAGGTGACCTTCAAGGACTGCTGCAAGGACTGCCCTGCCAAAGAGCCTGGCACAGGCTGTTGGGCCCAACCCCAATCACTGACAGGTTCGCAAAGACACCCGAGCCGCAGGGCCTTGGCAGACAGGTAAGCAGGCTGATCTCGTCCAGAAATTTTGTCCACGTGAACCCTCCTTCGGAGATGGCGGAGGCCTGACACCGCAGAAGTCACTGTGTCCAGCTCCCACCTCTCCTGCCCCTCAGCCCCTCCCCAGAAGTCACTGTGTCCAGCTCCCACCTTTCCTGCCCCTCAGCCCCAGCTCCTCCCCAGAAGTCACTGTGTCCAGCTCCCACCTCTCCTGCCCCTCAGCCCCTCAGCTCTTCCCTGGGAACCACCTGTCAGCTGGCTTTGTGTTTTCACCCAGGAGTGACTCAGGGCCGCCAGTGGCCCGGGGAGATGGGGGAGCTTGCTGGATCCAGGCACCAGCAGTCACCTCCGTCCCCAAGGAAGGCCCTGCCAAAGGGCCCGGCACCAGGCACTCCACGTTTGGGCCAGGACTTGTTGATTGCTGTCCAGACTCCCAGTGACACATTCCCCTCCTCTGGGGTTGCCCCTACTTGGCCTCTGTGCCAGCTGACAGCCAGAAGTCTGGCGACTGAGCCCGGTGGGGTCTCTGCCTGGCGAGGGTCCTGGGTTTTGTCCCCACGCCGTGGAGTCTCAGGAAGTGCCCCCCAGCTTCCTCCTGCTTCTCAGCATTCCCAGCTTCCAGCACAGAGATGCTGGGCTCGAGTCTCCTCCAAGGCCAGTGCCCCTCCACCAGGTCCCACTGAGCCTCATGGGGCTGGTGAAGCCACCTGCCCACCTCAACACTGCATCTCCAGCCAGGGCTGAGTGGCAGTGTGGGCACCACGGCCCGGGATGGCAGCCTGGGCTCAGAGCCAGGCTTGTGGCTTCGCGTCTCAGCCTGTAACTCCTCCCCTATGGGATGGGGACTCCATGGCACCCCCATGAAGGACAGGATGCCATGGGCCTCAGCCCAGGGCAGACCTCAGTGTCCTTCCTGTGGCCGCTGCCGGAGGTGCGTGACCACAACACAGGTGTGGACTGACGTCACTTTGCCTCATGCCTGCGGGGAGGGCCCTCTCCCCCATGGTCTCGGTGGGGCCTCATCACACCTGGGAAGTAACTGGGGCATCTCAATTTCACAGATGAGTAAAAGGAGGCTCAGAGCAGTTACAGGCGAAGGCTGAGACCTGGGCAAGTCTTTGTCATCTTGGGAGTCCAGCACATACACAGGACCGGCCTCCAGTGGGCTAGACGGAGCTGCCTCCTACCCTTCCCTGCCCCTAGATGCACACACACAACCCCCACATATACACAAGAGCACGCACTCACAGGAGTGTGCGCAGGTGTGTGCATGCATGCACATGCGCAGAATGCACAAGGCACACACAGGCACAGGCATGAGCACACACACGTACACACACACGCCTGCACCCGTGCCTCCCAGATCCACAGAAGGGAGGGGGCGGTTCCGAGGCAGGCTATGCTTCTCCAGCAGTGAGTGAACAAAATCTGTGCTCCGGGTGGCCAGAGCCCAGCGATGAGGGAATCTCACACCCTTCAGGGAGGAGACTCATCCCCATCATTGTGCTGACGCCTGGGCCTCCAGAGACCCACCTTGAACTCCTCCCCAGGCCTTCCTGGGTTCCAGACGGGCCGGCCACGGGCGTGACGCAGCGCCATCTAGCGGACAGCAGGGCCGCAGCGTGCACAGAACGGCCGGACGCCCAGTCCTGGGCTGGCGGCTGAGGGCACAGCCTCACAGGGCAAGAGGGCATGCAACACCTGCATCTTTCTGGCATAAGAACCTCAAGAAAACCAAAGGAATATACGACTATGTTCTTTGGAGCCACAGAAAGCTCTGTTCACGTGGCAGTCGCTGAAAGATCAAGGGAGCCACCGCCCCAAGGTTCAAGGGGATTGGTCTCTTTCTCCCCTGTTTTCAAAGATCATTTAAAATGCCTAGAGACACCCGGGGATCCAGTGCTGGACAAACGACACAGGTTTCCGTGCATCTGGGCTCCTGCCCCACCTTCAGCCCCAGCCCCAGCCCCAGCATGGTTCCCTGGTGGTCTCGGGAGCAGGTGAACGCGGAGGTCCCGCTGTCGGTGCAGACCCTGCTCTCACGCGAGCCACTTTGCTGGGTAGGAATGAACTGAGACACTGCAGGGCACCCCCAAAGCCCACATCAAGCTCTAATTCCACAGTTACTTTTACAAAGAGGATAACGTTCCTGAGAACTGGCTGGATCATCTGCTCTCGGCCAGGGTGGCTGCAGGGCTGTGGGCAGCTGGTGCCTCTATACAGGACATCTTCACCCCAAAACCCCAGGCCTGCAGTCCCAGGATCTCTTTCTCACCACAGTGACCACCAGGTGGCAGGTCAGGTGCAGAGGGGCACTCTACATCCCCCAACTCCCAGGGGGATGGGACACCCACCACGCCCCAGGGCCTTCATCCCTCCTGTAAGTGGAGGCTTGCCTTTTGGATAGCGTGGCAGGGATCTCACATTCATGCCACACAGCAATTCGTGGGGACCTCAGAGATATGCAGGGAGGACAAACAAGGCCCGCATCTGGAGTACAGCAGCCGGCTTGGCAGGAAGGATGCAAAGGGCACTGGCCGTCTGTCTTCCCCCACAGCCCCTAGAGCCTGCAGCGTCGTGCTGCTGGTGAGAAAGACAGCGGCACCATCACATGCAAGAGGCAGCTGTCTGTCGAGAGCCTGCTTGGGCTCCCAGGCTCCCTCGTCGTCTGACTCCCCCACGTGGGGAGGGGGCGATGACCTTTCATGTCGAGGAAGTTGAAAGCTGCTCTTTTTCTTTTTGAATCTCATCTCCACTCAGGGCCACACAGAGAGGCTATTGTGCGCCACTTGCTGGGTTAGGAACAGATGGATCAGGGCTTCTGTGCTGCCTCTGCCTGGTCCTGGGAGAGAGAAGCTTGCACAGCCATCTCTCTGGAAGACCTGGGCTTCTCAGGCCGGAGGGTCTGCACATGTAGGTGTGTGTGCATGCATAAATATGCCTGGGTGTGCATGCCTGTGCTGCACGCAAACAAGTGTACATGTGGGCATATGTGTGTGTGTGCCTGCGTGTGCAGCTCTGGGTATATGTGTGTGTGTGTGCCTGCATGTGCAGCTCTGGGCATATGTGTGCGTGTGCCTGCGTGGGCAGCTCTGGGTGTGTGTGTGTGCCTGCGTGGGCAGCTCTGGGTGTGTGTGTGCCTGCGTGGGCAGCTCTGGGTGTGTGTGTGTGTGTGTGCCTGCGTGGGCAGCTCTGGGGGTGTGTGTGTGTGTGTGCGCCTGCGTGTGCAGCTCTGGGTATATGTGTGTGTGTGCCTGCATGTGCAGCTCTGGGTATATGTGTGTGTGTGCCTGCATGTGCAGCTCTGGGTGTGTGTGTGTGTGTGTGTGTGTGCCTGCATGTGCAGCTCTGGGTGTGTGTGTGTGCATGCATATGCATATATGTGCATTTGGTGTGTGCACATGTGCCTGACTGTGTCTCTCTACATGTGATACATTTATGCATGTGTGTGCCTGTGTGCCCGAGTCTGTGTCTATGTATATGCATGCGTGAATATGCATACGTACGTGCATTTCTGCACATGTGTGCATGTGCCTGTATGTGCCTGGCCATGAACACACACGTGAATGTCTGAGCAGCTCCAGAGGGAGGGCCATCACCCTGCATGGTGGACGTTGGTTTGAGCCTGTGAGGACTATAGTGTCCCCCAAAGCCCTTCAACTACAGCCCAGCCCAACCCAACCCGGAGCGGATCACAGGCCCCGGAGACATCTCCAACCCTCACACGCAGCTCCCAGACCCAGGCTGTCCTTCACTCTGCAAGGGCGGGCCAACCCTGCCCACTGCCAGGGACCCACTCCAAGGCGCCTGCAGGAGGGCCGTGGGCGACAGCGTGGGCGCCCGGCAGCAGGATGGTCTGTGCACACAGCGTGGTCTGTGTGCAAAGCTGGTGTGCTGTCTTCTCCAGGAACTCGCACCTTCGCTCCCCCTCCCCTGCCAGCCAACACCTCCCTCTCAACAGGACCCTTCCCACGCTCCCCCTCCCCTGCCAGCCAACACCTCCCTCTCAACAGGACCCTTCTAAACACTTTCAGGTTTCTGCCATAAAAGAGAAAACATCTCCCTCCCTCTCTACCCGCTCCGCGCCTGCTCCTTCTCCACTTTTTGCAGATCAAACAGTGTGCATGGAGTCCAGCCTGCTGGCTCTGTTCCGAGCTGTGCTTTGGGCATCTGTGGGCTGCCTTGCTCCTTGTGGGGTGACTTCAAGAACAGGTCCCAGGTGTGCCTGCAGCACTGCCGACACCCCTGAGAACACAGGGCACCCCGGCTTTCGGCGCCAACCACACAGGGAGCAACTGGGCTTGGAAGTTTCCCTGAGGTGGACGCCGCGTGGAAATGGACTTTGCTGCCCGCATTCAGGCCATGGGCAGTGTTTGCTCTCCCATTACAAGCTGGCCTCATATTAACACGTCTGAGGACTAAGGCTGGTGTTCTAGAACACGCCTTTCACTGATTGTGCTAAATAAAAGAGAAAGATTAAAAAACTCAGGAGAATTGGCGGTACCCGCTGTCCCCGTTTCTCCCCTCCCACCAGCTCCACGGCCCACTCCAATCTGGCGCCCAGGCCCGGAGCGCCTCCACCCCCAGCAGCTCCTCCTGGGCCAGGGACCAGTCTCGCCCCATGCCTCTGCAGCCCTAGGGTCACCACTGGCCACTCCCTTCAAGAAGCACGCTCAGGTCTGGGCTTGGATGATGCCCCTGGTGGCCCTGGGGCCTCCCTGGCAACTCCTCCTCTGGCCTCACCCTCCAGGCCAGCCTGTCACACCCGGCTTCAGCTCCCACCTGCCCAAGGAGGATGCCCTCAGGCCACCCTGCAGGCTCTGGGCCGGGGCTCTGCCTCCTCCTCCCAAAGACCCGGAGAGTCCAGACTCCACCCTCCTCCAGCTGCCATCCAGCCCTCCGGCACCCCCAGGTCCAGCTGCCCCCTCCCATCCCACCTGCTCCAATGCACCCTCCACACAGAGAGATCATGTCACCACACATGCCTCATGGTGCCACTGTCCTGCTGGAAGTCCTTGGAGGCTGGCACTCTTCTCAGGACATGCTGTCCTCTGCCAACTCCACCGGTCCCGCCCCCAGCTCCTGGCCTCAGTCCCTCAGGTCCTTTATTCCATGTTTGCCACACCCACTCCCACGGTCAGACGCAGCTTCTGTGTTCCCTGTGGCCGGAACTCCTCCCCCAGGGGCTCAGCTCATCCCCAAGATTTCAGCCACAGTCACCTCCCCCGGATGGGGCTCCTGACCCTGGAATGTCAGATGCTCCGGGACTCACGGTCTGGGGAGTGGGGTGGTAATGCCTGTCTCCTGGTGGGCTGCCCAGTGAGTGCACTGTTGTATCCTTGCCCCAGCACCCGGCAGGCACACCCTGGCACTGTGTAGACCCTGGCACTCAGCGAAGGAACACACCCTTCTGTGGGCCAGACCTGCCCACCAAGATGCACGGGTCTCCCATCTCACTGTTCAGTGGGAAATGGCTGGGAGAGTATCCAGAGAGTATTCGGAGCGCAGGACAGGACGGCAGAGCACGGCAGGAGGCCGAGAGTGCACGGCTGCTTCCAGGCCGAGCTTCTCAAGCCAGCTCTGAAGAGTTCTGACTCAGGAAGGCATCAGGCACTTGCTCGCTGCCAGGCAATGTTTCCCAAGCACTCACTGCCAGGCAGTGCCTCCTGGCTCCTGAAGGCCTCCTTGATTCTTTACGAGAAAGGGGGGCAGGGAAAGGGGGCCAACCTTGGGCCTGGCTTCTGCTCTGCTGGGAATGCTTTCCCCTGATGACTTCTTGCTGTTCGAGTCTCAACCCAAACATCCCCCCCTTGACAAAGACACCTGAGTCCCTGCACTCAGAAGTAGCAGCCCCCAGCCAGCAGACGGGCCTCGTACACGACATCGTGTCTTACGCTCTTGCCTGTCCCCGCCTCCCCTTATCTTCCCCTTTAGTGTATTTACTTCCTGCCACCCTTCCCTCTGCACTAGAATGTCTGCTCCGTGTGGGCAGGTGGTTTGGGTCCTGCACCAAATAGACACACAATAAATGTTTGTTGAATGACTAAAGGAAAGACAATGGTCTTTGGAGATCCTCCTTTCGTGGAGGCCCTGGGCTTGGTGAGGTTAAGATGGGGTAGAATGGAGTGAGCTTCTCAAATCTCTGTGCCCTCCCCAAGTGTGGTTAAAGCCAGCTGAGCGAGCCTCTGGCAAGGACAAGGTCTGGGTTCCAGTGCGTGAGCCTCATCCCGATTGTCATGGGATCCAACTGCCCTGGTCCCAGCTGGTCCTCACCAGCGCCCAGCCCAGTCCACCAGCGAGCAGCTCACGATGAGACAGCTCGATCCTAGAGACTCTTCCAGGAGGCCTGACCTGGGAAACACACTCCAGGAGCTGCTGGCGGCACAAGGCGGGGGCATGCTCAGTTTTCTCACCACCAGCCCTGAGGTGAAAACCACAGATGGGGAAACTGAACCCTGGCTCCCAGTCAACAAGGTGCAGGGGTGCTGGTGTCTGGGCCACGTTCCCTTTAGATACATGGAGAAGCCTCTCATTCCTCTCAGGAAGGTCTGGACACCAGGCGGCGTTTCTGTTTCTCTCCATCTGCAGCTCCTCCCACCTCCCGCCCCCACCTCCCTGGCAGGATTCAATCTAGCAAGTTGTTCTACCTCCCCAGGGCCACCCACCCACGCCAATGCCACGAATTCCGATCGAGTCTCTGACTCACTGAGGCCCAAGGATGTGCCAACAAGGTCAGAAATGAGCAGGTGGGGCAGAACGAGGTCAGAAATAGGCAGGTGGGGCAGGTGGAGCAGCCAGGGACCTGCAAAGAGGGTGCTGGGCCACAGCAGGTGGCACACACTGACTCCCACCCCACCCTGCATCCGGATTCTAGACAGAGACGAAAGCAGCTGCAGCTAAAGGCATGTGCAGAGATCAGTGTGAGGGTAAGACAGAGGAGAATCCAGCTCAGGAAGGCTCCAAGTGCTCCAGACCAGCCTCAGGCCTCATCTGCCAACACACTCCCTGCCCTGGCTCAGGCTAACCCTTACTGGACCCACCTCTCATGTGCAAATCCTGGGGGACTCTGGAGGAGCCCAAGGCCCAGGCAGGAGAATATCAGAATCTGGTGCTTCAGCACAGGTGCCCCATGTTCGGGGTGCTGGGACTCCAGGAGCCCCTGTACTGTGGTTTGCAAAGTGCTTTTCCAGGTTGGGCTCCCACTCAACCTGAAAACCCTCCTGGGAGGGCAGAGTCCCAGCCCCATTTTTTTTTTTTTTTTTTTTGGAGATGGAGTCTCGCTCTATTGCCCAGGCTGGAGTGCAGTGGCCGGATCTCAGCTCACTACAAGCTCCGCCTCCCGGGCTTATGCCATTCTCCTGCCTCAGCCTCCTGAGTAGCTGGGACTACAGGCGCCTGCCACCACGCCCGGCTAGTTTTTTGTATTTTTAGTAGAGACGGGGTTTCACCGTGTTAGCCAGGATGGTCTCGATCTCCTGACCTCGTGATCCACCCGTCTCAGCCTCCCAAAGTGCTGGGATTACAGGCTTGAGCCACCGCGCCCGGCCAGCCCCATTTTAAAGAAGAGAAACCTCAAAGAAGTCAGATTCGGCTGAGGTCTCGTGAGGAAGCCAGAGTCACCGGGCCGCTGACACCCACGCTGGCTTTCCCAGGGCTCCCAGGTGCCGGGCTACGGCGCTCCGGGCCGCTGCTGCTGTTCTCTACACAAGCAAGGGGTGTCAGGAGCAGTCCACCCTTTCCAGCTCATCAGCTCGGGGTGTGGGCAGATGTTCCTCCAGCTGTAGGCATCAGCTGCGCGGAACCACGGGGCACTGGAACTGTGCCTTTTGCTTAACAGATTTGCCCAAAGATGTCTGTGAAACTGAAAGAGTTCCCATTAAACCTACCACACCATAAGCAATAGTACGAGTTAATAAAAGAATGCATATGGGCCAGGCTTGGGGCTGATCAGGGCTCGGCCGACAGCCAGGCTCAGCACTTCCTGTGTGACTGGTGTCTGAGTGCGATCTGGGCCTGGGACCAGGGCTTAGCCTGGAGTGGGCAGGGGCTGAGTCTGGACTTGGGGTACAAAGCGAGAGCTCCCCAGCCTGGAAGTGGAGCCTCCTTCCTGCACCAGCCAGAGCCCACGTGACCCTCTGTTGTGCTGGGACCTGCACAGTATTTCCAGCAGCTGCCCAACGCGATCCCCCATAAAGCCATAAAGCAGAGACTGACTTTGAAATGGCCCTTTCTCCGCCTGTATCTTTGGACATAAATTTAAATAAAACGGCAATTTAAATGCCTGCGACACCAAGAAGGCAGCATGGGGCTGTCTCTGCGGGCTGCGTGCAGAGACAGAATGCGGCCCTCAACCCATCACGCTGTGCCACGCGGGCAAGGGTCGGCGCCGGGGCAGCGGGGAGGGCAACCAGCCCTTGGCAAGCAGAAAGGACACCCCAGGGGCCTCTGCCTCTCGCTGCTGAACCCTCTGCTGGCTCGGTTCCCAGGAGGCCCGGAGGAGCACGCTCTTGCCTTAGGCAAAGTGCTGCAGCAACTGTGCCTCGGTTTCCCCTCTGGGGAGGTGGGGGAAGACATCACGTCTATGTTGTATACTCTCCGTGAGACTCACAAGGCGCCAAGTGGGTTCTCGCCCACCGTAAGCACACGCCAATGCCTCTGCTATGTGTCCAGCTGCCGTGGGAGCTCCTGGGGGCAAGTACCCAGATCTCACTCAGGCCAGGACCGTTCTCCAGCCAGGGCCTCAGCACCCGCTGTACGCGGGCCCCACCCGAGCATCCCAGGCAGCGGGTCTGGGGTGGGACCTGAGAATGTGTGTGTCTAGCAACTTCCCAGGGGCTACTGATCTGTCGGTCCAGGGACCACGCGGTGAGACCCCCTGCACCAGAAAGAGCGCTCGGGGCTGCGTGGGGCCGTGGGCGGGAAGGGAAGCAGGAAGGAGTCGGAAGTCCTCACTGGGTCCCAGCAAGAGGTGGGCAGAGGGGTCTGTGTGGGTGGGAGATGCCTGTGCCACGCCTGTCCTGCCCCCGCCCCTCAGGGCTGCCAGCAACCCCTCCCTGGATGCCATCCCCCTTTCCCCCTTGCCTGGAGCTTCTACACAGTGTCATCATCACTTCGAGCCCCCACAGCATCCGGCGCCACCAGATCAAGTCTGCCTGGTCTTCAGGCTCTGCCAGGTCCCTCTGCAGCGCCTGGTTCACACCCCGCAAGGGCAGCCTGGATGTCATCGCACCGTGTCCAGGGGAGCAAAACAAAACTCAGGTGGGAGATTTGGGTTGTCTCTTTGGCCAGGGCTACTTGCTCCATCCAAATCCCAAGTTCTCTCCTCCAAACTTCTGCCTAAACTTTCTCCCTTCAAACTCTAACGCTCAGCTTCCAACCAGGGCCCAAGCTCACATAATCCACGTGGTCTCTAACCCTACCCCAAGACCTGCGGCCCCCACAGTCCTGGCTTCCCTGCGGACAGCCAGGCCCCTCTCTCCCTGTCTCCATGGCATGGCCCCCAGGAGGAGGGCTGCCAGGCCCTGGGATGAGCATCTACAGCTCTCACAGGCAGTCTTTGCCAAGTTTGGCAGCCTGGCATGAAAAGGCAGACGCGACTCGGTAACAGTGAAGAAGGACCCGCTCCAGTGCTGAGCTCCCAGGGCACGTCCCCAGCCTGCAGGGGGTGGGGAATGGGGAGGAAGTGTGGTCTGATGACATCAGTGA
The DNA here is from genome assembly GCF_008728515.1 of Papio anubis. Lineage (NCBI taxonomy): Eukaryota > Metazoa > Chordata > Mammalia > Primates > Cercopithecidae > Papio > Papio anubis. Next base: position 103,652,575 of record NC_044988.1, on the reverse strand, counting down.
GAGGTGAGAGCAGCAGAAGGACCCAGCAGCCAGCTCTCGGGCGGGGCATCAGGCTGGAACCAGAATAGGTGTAGGTCGGGGAGCCTGATAAACCAGCCAGTGGCAGGACAGCCCAGAGCTTCCTGAGGAGTAGCAAGCAGACAGAGCTTGCCCAGTGGGCGGGCAAGAGTGCACAAGTGTGTGCCCACAGGTGCCTGAGAAAGGGGCTGTGGGGCTTGTACAGGGCTTTGCACGTGTCAGGTACTTACTCGTCATTGATAAAAGGGCCAGCAGGGTCAGGAACTCAACCAGTGTCTGTAACCAGAGTCAAGAGTCAGAGACTCAATACGGTCTGGAGGCTCAGCTGGAGATCTGGTTCAAGGTCATCCTCCAGCCACAGGGAAGAGTTCTCAGTAGCCCTTGGGGCTCTAGTAGAGCTGAGGTGAGGGCGGAAGCCGTGCCGTGGACGCGGGGTGCTGAGGAGCAGGCAGAAGTCAGCGAGGAGCACACAGAGCACAGATGCTGGGCTGAAATGGACGGGTGTGGACGGTGAGGAGTGAGCAGAGCAGACTCCAGGCTGAAACAGGTGTGGACGGTGAGGAGTGAGCAGAGCGCAGATGCTGGGCTGAAACAGGTGTGGACGGTGAGGAGTGAGCAGAACGCAGACTCCTGGCTGAAACAGGCAGGTGTGGATGGTGAGGAGTGAGCAGAGCGCAGACGCTGGGCTGAAACAGGTGTGGACGGTGAGGAGTGAGCAGAGCGCGGATGCTGGGCTGAAACAGGTGGGTGTGGATGAGGGTGTTTGCAGGCAGAGTTCCCAGTGCCCCTCCTTCTTCTCAACCTGGGGTCCTTGCCCGTAGAGTATGATAAGGTCACTCGGACGCCTCCCAGACTGTGGTCAGCCAGACCCTCTCTGAGGGGCTCGGCCACAGGCCAGGCTCCTCCAACTGGATTTCCAGAAAAACCCCCCACCAGCTACCAGCCTCCCCCAGCCCCACGGGCCCCAGCAGCTCCTGCCAGCCATGAGCCAAGAGAGTCTCTACCCAGAAGCCTTCTCCTCCTCTGCCTGCCCCAACGCCATTTCCTCATCCTTGCCCTTCCGCCAGCCCAAATGTGGGACTCACCCCAACCCTGCTGGACACCACCCACCGGGATTGGGACAGCGGACAGGGGACAGGTGACTGGGCTGACACTGGGTGGAAGGAGGGCATTGAAAGCTGATGGGCAGAAGAGGCAAAGGTGTCAATTTCACTTTTTTTTTTTTTCCATCTCTTGGCCTCCTTGGAGAAGAGGCTGGTTCTGGGGCTGGAGCGTCCCATGAGGTCAGGAAGGAAGAGGCGTTTAGAACCGGCAACACTTGTCAAAGGGACACGGAGGCGAACTAAAGGGTCTCCCGAGGCCAAAGAAAGAAAAGAAATAGGCCAGGCACGGTGACTCACGCTTGTAATCCCAGCACTTTGGGAGACTGACGCAGGTGGATCATGAGGTCAGGAGTTCCAGACCAGTCTGGCCAACATGGTGAAACCCTGTCTCTAGTAAAAATACAAAAAATCAGCCGGGCATGGTGATGGGCACCTGTAATCCCAGCTACTTGGGAGGCTGAGGCAGGAGAATCACTTGAACCTGGGAGGCGGAGGTTGCAGTGAGCCGAGATGGCGCCACAGCACTCCAGCCCAGGTGACAGTGCAAGACTCTGAATTTAAAAAAAAAAAAAAAGAAAAAGAAAGAACAGTAGCAATAGACAACAAATAAATGTCCCTAGGTCCATACTGGTATAAATAAATGACAAAAGACAGTTTGGGGCTGCCTCTGCAGGCTGTGTGGGAAGACAGTATGCCATCATCCTGTGCCACGCGGTAAGGGTCGGCGCCAGGATAGCAGGGAGGGCAACCAGCCCTTGGCAAGGGGAAAAGACAGCCCCAGGGCCTCTGCCTCTCCCAATGGAGCTTCTCTGCTGCCTCGGTTCCCAGGAAGCCTGGAGGAGCACACTCTCGCCTTAGGCAAAGTGCTGCTGCAAACATTAAATGGGGGAGAAGAGACAGCTCTTTGGGAAGAATTATCATTGGTAAACGTGGAGGGAATGAGGGAAACAGCGTCGCGGTGAGAAAACCACAGTCACAAGCATTGCCAGCGAGACCCACCGACGGACGCACAAATCAATAAACAAACCTGAGGGGACGACACACCTGCGTCGGCTTTGAGTGTCTCCCTCAAGGTATTTATTAATTTCAAAGAGAAAATTGGTGACTTTCCAGTGGAGAAACCCAGCAGGCGCCAGTGTCCTCCATCGTGGGGGTCAGCCTCTGCGAAGATTTATCCATGTCACGCTTCCACGATGGGACACACACAGAAGGGCGCTTCCCTTCTCCAAAATTCCTGCCAAAAGTGCGGAGCCTCCATCTTATCATTAAAAACTGTCTCATGGGCCGGGCGCGGTGGCTCAAGCCTGTAATCCCAGCACTTTGGGAGGCCGAGACGGGCGGATCACAAGGTCAGGAGATCGAGACCATCCTGGCTAACACGGTGAAACCCCGTCTCTACTAAAAAATACAAAAAACTAGCTGGGCGAGGTGGCGGGCGCCTGTAGTCCCAGCTACTCGGGAGGCTGAGGCAGGAGAATGGCATAAACCCGGGAGGCGGAGCTTGCAGTGAGCTGAGATCGCGCCACTGCACTCCAGCCTGGGTGACAGAGCGAGACTCTGTCTCAGAAAAAAAAAAAAAAACTGTCTCATGAGTCCAAATGGAGGGAGAGTCCACAGAACCACTGGCCCGTGCTGACCCAAAGGAAGGGACAAGGCAAGAATGGGGAGACTTCCCGGGTTAGAGGCTGGGGAGGCCTGATAACAAAATGCAGCATGGAATCTGGAGGTGGAGGACCCCAGATCAGATCCTAAAACAGGAAAAGAACATTGGTTTAAAAAAAAAAAAAAAAAAAAAATCTGGCAAAATCCAAATGGGGTCTGTAGCTTAGTTAACAGTATCACCCCGCGTTAATGTCTTGGCACTTGTATCATAATTACACAGGACATTCACATCAGGAAAAGCTGAGTGCAGGGCACACAGGACATGTCTGTCCTCTTTTACAACTTTTATTTCCATTTTGAAATTATTTCAGGTTAAAAGCATCTCCTTCGCCATATTTCAGAGCTGGGACTCCAGCTGCCCTCACAGAAGCTCAGCTCTGCCGCACCCGCTCTCCTCTGTTTCCTGACCCGCAAGCCCCCGGCACTCCCCAGGCAGAGCCGGGTGGCCTTCCCTTCCTAAAGCAGCAACTTTCGATGCTTTTCCAAGTGCAGGCAGCTCTTTCCCCGAGAGGGACTCTGGTAGCAGCTGGTAAAGAGAAACCCCTTCCCACCTAGTTCTGGCCCCACACGGGCTGCCCACAGTGAGACCCCGGGAACAGCTGGACTCTCAGCTCCTGGACCAGCCTTAAGCAAGAGCAGGTGCCCCCCACTGACTGTGAGCCGTGTCCCACCCTCCCCAGCCCTCCACACCCCTTGCCAGGTGAGTATCCTCAGGGGATTGGAGGGATGGAGCTCTGTTCCCATTCCAGAGGGAGACTATACAGGGGGTCGGTGGGATGAAAGCCCATGGGTGACCTCACCAGCCCCACTGTGTAGGGTAAGCAAGAGGCCTCCTCAGGAGGAGCCAGGGAAGCCAGCAGGTCTGGGGAAATGGGTCTTTTCGAAATGGGAACATGAAGTTAGAGAGGTCCTGGCAAGATGGTGGGCTTGTTTACCGATTCCGTTTGCAAGCATTGGAGACACTCTCATCCTTGGGCAATAGGAGTATCCTACAAAGATAGAGGAGGGGCCCTGGGGCACAGGACAGCGGCCAGGAGAGGCCTCTCAAGGAGCTGCTGTGCCAGATGCAGGTGAGACCCAGCAGCCGGCTACCACAGACGCTCCCTCCCCCACTGATGTGGCCGCTGCTGCAGCCACCCCCCTGAATATATGCAGCTTCTGCCCCCACCACGTTCCCGGCTCTGTATACGTGCCCCCATAAAGACATTGTCTACGGTGGGCAAGTTAGCCCTGTCAGGCAGTGCTGTAGCACTAGGCCAACTCATAGCCATTGGTGAATCTGTGGGTGGCTGCCTGGGGCTCAGATGCCCACCTCTGGCCAGGACGGTAGGTCATGTGATACAGAATATGCATACAACACCTTTACACAAAAAATAGAAATAAAAAATTGCCCACCCAAATGATCCTACTATCTCCCCTCTCCCCTGCTCCCTAGCCCCATGCCAAATTTCTCTTGAGAAATCCCTCTAAAGAATTTCCCAATAGCTTCTCAGCCTACCTTTGGGGAATTCAGTCAAGGGAAGACGTCAACAAAACCAGAAAAGAAAAATCTGCAACTCCACCCACGGGCCACGTGCCGCTGTGCTCGGTCCAAAAGGGCCCTCGAAGCCTCCAGGAAACAAAGAAATGGCCAGAGCGGTGAGCCTTCTACCCCAGTTTACCCCACACCCCCGTCCTCCAAGAACTGAACCCCTTTAACAAGCAATCACAGGGCCTGAGTCACTTCTACCCAATCCAGGCAGCAGCAGGAGGTATCTGTGAAACACGCTGCATGACTTCACACTGTGAAATAGATTAATAAACCATTATGATAAGCAAGCTGATTATTAGCATGAGAACGAGGCTCCGGAGCTAACTGAAGCCATCCGGCAAAATGTCAGCACCTTCTTCGGGTATGAAATATTAATTGCACCCGAGCTTGGGCTGGAAGGCAGGGGTCAATTTGTACCTTTTCTTCTCTGGACAAACGTCAGATGGGGCCCTTCTCCTGGGACAAGGCCAGGGCCACCACTGGGAGCCACCCCACTCCTGAAGGCAGTGGCCTTCTCCAGAGGGGGCTGGCGTTTGGTTACATATGTGACCCTTTTCTCAGTCCACTTCGAGAGAATGGAGAAATTCCTGGAGTAGGGGGGAGCTCAGTCTCTATTCTTATGGGGTCTTATCCTGGGGAGGAGGTTTAGGGCAGCCTTTTCTATTGAATTTTGTTGTGTTCCTTTGAGGCGTTCGTTCCAGGGACTTCGAACCAGGTTGGAAGTGACTTGCATATTCTGCAGGCCAGAGCAGTGCCATTCCAGACCCCAGAGGGACCCTCAACCTCCTGATCCTTCTCGCTGTTCCTCCTGCAGCCCGAGGGGTCCTTCAGCCAGCTCCAGTTGTGGTGGGAGAGCTACAAACAGCTCATGACCTACCCAGCCCCTGTGTCAAGGGCTCCTCCCTAACCATCCGTGCATTCTTTGGAGGAGGCCAGGCCCCTGGTGTTCTCAGGGTAAGGACAACTCCAGTGAGGTCAGAGTTCTGGGTGGGAACCCACTTCCCGAGGCCAGGGGAAGGGGCTGGGTGTAAACTTCGACTCGGCGCTGGCAGCCGGAGCTGTCATTTTTAGGCTTGGTATTTGTGACTTCAGCGGAGCCTGGCCTGGGGTGGTGAATCCCAGAGCTGCAACCCACACACAAAGCAAAAGTAGCTGGATTGCAGGGCTGGCCTCCGCAGGCCAGAGTTCCCATATGAGAGGAAGGCTGGACGCGGGCCGTGCCCAACCCAGAAAGTACTGGATGGAAGGTGGAACCCCAGGGACCAGTGAGCAGGAGAGGGGTTACTGCAGGCTTAGAGGAGGCAGTCCCAGCTCCCCTAAACCTGCAGGCACAAAGGTAACCCCAAAGGAGAGGGGGCAAGTTCTGAGTCCCCCACCCCGTGGTAAATACTATCCGCCTCTTTCTGCATCATCATAGCAACCACACTTTTTAAGAAGTGCCCAGCCCTCTGCTGTGCATCAGATTTCAGGAGAGATATATCAATTTTCCAACACCAACTAAAGAAAAAAAAATCCGCTTTATACTATGGCATTTTAAAATTAAGGTGAATTAAAGTTCTTCTGGTTGGAAGATTTTTTTTAAAGACTGCTGTGACAACCTGGAGATCATCACCACCATCCTGGGGTCCCATCTGACCCCAGCTGTGATGCTGTCTGCACGGCACCCTCCCTCATCCCTAACACAGACACCCCCAACTGAGTCTATGGACAAGGACACGCCTGATGCCGGCCCCGGAGAACAGACTGACCTAAAAGGGGAGGCAGAAGTGGACGCTCTTGTCTCCTGCCGTGCAGAAATGAAGGCGTCCTTTGAGCAGCCCTGCATGGTAGCATTCGTTAAACCCCTTAAAAATACACCCGCCGTCTCCATACGACGGGATTTTACCAGGCAGTAACAGCGAACGATGTCCCAACACGCACCTCGACACGGGCAAACCTCAGCACAGTATGCTCAGAGGAAGGAGCCCAGCACAGAAGGCAGGTGTAGCAGGACTTCCCACGTGCAAAGCGCCCGGAACAGGTAAACCCGCAGGGTGAGAGCAGATGAGTGGCCACCAGGGCTCTGGGAGTGGGAGGCAGTGAGTGCCCAGGGGCACCGGGTTTTCTCTCGGGGCGATGAAAATGTTCTAAAATTGATTGTGGTGGTAGATGTAAAACACTGAGTATACTAGAAACCACGGAGCTGGTATCTACTAAGTTATCTCAGTGTATTGGAAGAATTGGACGGGTGGGGAATATACTGGAATAATTGTATGAGGTGTGAATTACATTTCCATAAAACTGGCTTTTTAAAAAAATACTACAAAGGCCGGGCACCATGGCTCACACCTGTAATCCTAGTACTTTGGGAGGCCAAGGCAGGTAGATCACCTGAGGTCAGGAGTTTGAGACCAGCCCGGCCAACATGGTGAAACGCTGTCTCCACTAATAATACAAAAATTAGCCGGGCACGATGGTGCATGCCTGTAATTCCGGCTGCTTGGGAGACTGAGGCAGGAGAACTGCTTGAACCCGGGAGGTGGAGGTTGCAGTAAACCAAGATCTTGCCACTGCACTCCAGCCTGGGCAACAGAGCAAGACTCTGTCTCAAAAAAAAAAAAAAAAACCTATAAAAATATATTATGGAAAACACATGTATACATACATAACCTCTGACCCAGAAATCCTACTTCGAGAAATGTGTCTTAAGGAAATAAGGAAGGGTGTGCACACAGGTGTTCGAATACACTGGGAAGCTGGTGTGTGTGCTCAGTACAGCGCCACACAGACCATGGCTCACACCAAGGGGGAGAAACACGGTTATTGACACAACTCTGTGTTCACAACGAACCGTGGAGTGAAATTAACAGGGTACAAACAGCAAATGTGGATAGTACAAAACGCTACACCTTACATACATGGAGGAAGGATCTATAAATTATAAATGGGGGTTTACTTCCCGGTAGCAAGATGGGATGATTTTTCTCTCTTTTTTTCCATTCTCAAGACTGTCTCGTTTTTCTATGTGGCCTGTATTATTTGTGTAATAAACTGATACAATTTATTTCTTGGAGAGGAGGGAGGGAGAATACATCAGGAGCCCAAATTGGTTTTGCTTTGAGCAAACTGAGAATCAGCAGGCCAGGTGGAGGACAACCTGTGCCTGGCATCCCCAGCACAGAGCAGACTTGCCTCCGGGTCTCCGTGTGTAAAGCGTAAATGACAAATCCCTCCCAGAATCCCCGGCTCCCAGGGCTGCCCTCCCAGAATCCCCGGCTCCCAGGGCTGCCCTCCCAGAATCCCCGGCTCCCAGAGCTGCCCTCCCAGAATTCCCAGCTCCCAGAGCTGAGCCCCAGAGGGCCCCGAAGCTGGTGGAAGAGGCCAGTGCCGTGCGGGCCCAGATCTAGATGTTGGTTCCGCAGCCTCCCAGGGCCCCAACACCAGGAGGTGGGCACTGGGCCCGCTCCCTTCACCTGCACATTATTTCCTGCTAATCAGCATCACTCTGCCCCAAGGGATGCCCGCCCGGGGCCCCACCAGCTGTGCAGAGGAGCCACTCCCCTGTTCCCAGCACGCTTGGCTGGGTTTGGGAAGACTGGGCATAAGCGGAGCTGACAGCCCCATCTGTTTCCTCCCGAGGCGCAGGAGCGCTCTGAGCAGGCCTGGTACCTAGGAACACTCGGGCCCAGGCAGAGCTGGGGAGCACCCCCTCCCCAGCCGGAGCCCCCGGCCCACCCCCTCAATGCTCCTGCCAAGGTGCAGGAGACCGACTGAGAGTCAGGCCCTGCCACCCAGGCACCAGCCTGGGGGCTGGACACTCGATTGGGATGGACGCTCAGGCCCTTGCAAGGCAGCAGTCACGGCAGCCACAGCAGAGCAATGGCCTCAATAGTGACCGGGCACGAGGTGCTTTCACAGATTCCTTTCATTTCAACCGCCAGCAGTCACATGAGCGGGGTGCTCCTGGATGCCCCCTTTATGGGTAAGGAAACTGAGGCTTAGCAAGGTTGTCACTCAGTTATTAATCTGCAGAGCTGGGGCCCAGCCTCAAAGCAACCTGAACCTGGAAACTGGGCTTCTAGGCTCCCTGCAAAGGGTCTTGAACACCAGGGGAGAGTGTGTCTGCCTGACTTCCCACGGTGGGTGGTGGGCTTCCAGGCTGGGACGGGGCAGCAGCACTCCTTCCCAGCAGGGCGGCGGAGGGAAGAGGCCCCGTGGGAAAGGTCCCACAGAGCAGGCCCAGGTGTGTCAGGAGGATTCTGTGTAGCAGGTGGGGACCTGGATGCTGGCAGGTGGGGACCTGGATGCTGGCAGGTGGGGAGGGTCTGGGCCTGCAGGTGGGCAGTAAAGGAAGGATGGGGCCTGCCCCCTCAATGGGAATTCCCTGGAGATGCTCCTTCTTCAGGGAGAGGGTCATAGGTGAGAAGGGCCCTAGGAGATGGCCTGTAAGGACTGAGGAAGGCAATGGGGCCAACAGTGCAGCTGACCTGGGAGGAACCCGCAGCAGCCGAGGCCTCAGCAGGTCACATGGGATGAGGGGGTGTCTGGAGCTGAGATAGGGCCTCTCAGAATTGTCCTGAACTGAGACAAGGGGGCCGGGCCTTTGCACCCCTGCATCAGCCAGACATTGGCTCAGCCTGTCCCATCCCAGCCCAGCCCTGCCCGGGGAGGGGTCTAGCCCAGGGCCCAGGGTGGCTGCCAGGAGCAGACCCTGCCAGCAGCTGAGACTGGGTCATCAGGCTAGAGGGGGGTATGGTGGGCCCCCAGAACATCACAGCAGAGCCCTGAAGGGTTCAGAGCCAGCCAGGGACAGAGGCAGCCTCTATCCTGCCCAGAGAAGGCCAAGAGATCCAGGCAAGACCCCCCGGAGCTCCCATCTGCTAAGAGGCATGAGATGAGCCACTTCTGGTTCCTGGCGTCCTGAGGGAGCCTTCCCCACGGGCCCTCGGGGTTGTGGCCGCTGCACCCCCAGGATCCTGCATGGGCTTTGGTACCTCCTTCCTCGGGGGCCAGGAGCTGTGGAGGAATGTGATGCAGGCACCATGGGAGGAGCCTGGGAGACCCTCGCCCACTCCCCCAGAGCAGGCATCTACTGGGAGGAGTCCCTTGACCTCTGCACCCCTTCCCAGCTCACAGCCCCATGTAGGCACCGGGACCTGTTTTCACAGGGCAAAGGTGCTTTTTTTTTTTTGAGACACAGTTTCACTCTATCACTCAGGCTTGAGTGCAGTGGTGCGATCTCGTCCCCTTCACCTCCACCTCCTGGGTTCAGGCAATTCTCGTGTCTCACCCTCCTGAGTAGCTGGGATTACAAACACGCACCACCACGCCCAGCTAAGTTTTGTATTATTAATAAAGATGGGGTTTCGCCATATTGGTCAGGCTGGTCCCAAACTCCTGGCCTCATGTGACCCACCCACCTCGGCCTCCCAGTGTGCTGGGATTACCAGAGTGAGCCACCACACCCGGCCACTTTGCATTTTTAAAAGCAGTGCTTTTTCTCTTTATGAATATCTTAAAGCTCACTGTGGGGAACCCGAACAAGTCCATCCCCTCACTTCCCGTCACTTCCTGGACGTCCTCCATCCGTTTCATCCAGGAAGTGAAAGGCTCTCCAAATCCCACACCCAGAGAAAAGTTCCAAAAGCTTTGGGGCCCTCCCTCCCCAGCCTGCAGATAGTGTTTACAAATACAGAGTGCTGTGCTTGTGTGGATGGGATTTTTTGTGCTCGCTCGAGTCTGCTTGTTTCACTCAGCAATACGCCGTCCGTGGATGCAGATGTGTGTTCGGCCTTTCCTTCCCCATCCCGATGGTCAAAATTTTGGGCCAAAGCCTCTGTGAATCAGGACAGGTCCTCTCCCTGACCCCAGTGGGAGGACCCAGCCAGGTGGGCGGCCAGCAGAGCACACAGGAACCCCCACACAAGTGCTTCAACCCCACCAAGCCTGGGAGGTGGGGCTGCCGGGGGCTCTGCCGAGTTTACAGCGTCGAGGACGTCTGCTATGCGAGAAAGCTCTCGGGAGCCTTCGATGGAGGGAGGGAGATCAGAGCCCGGGAACTGGAGATGGCCCAGCTGCCGTAACTTCTCACCTCAATCAATAGCTATTTCTCTGCTCCAAATTACTTTCTTTTCCCCCAGAAACCATCAGAGGCACCTGCTGCCGATCAGCTATGACACTTTAAAGAAATGCTGTTGAAATTCCCAGACACGGGAGGGTTGTCTGGGTCCGCTGTTTGCTCAGATGTCTCCGGCAACGCCAACAGAGACAGGAAGAGACAGGAGACTGGGGCTAATGGTCTGCACTCAGCAGCTGGGCCCCGGCCACAGAGGGGCTGCCACAGGGTATGCGGGACACAGGGTCCCTGGGCAGCCCTGGAGGGGGTCTCCACACAGTGGGGAAATGCGGCCTCATTTGCTTTGGCACTGACCTTGGCCATCCCTTTGTGGACTCAACATAATTGGCCCCCGACCATGTTCAGGTCCTGTACCAGGTATGGGTCAGCAGAGGCAAAAGGGAACAAGCGTCTTGCCCACTGGGAACAGGTCAGGGGAGGAGGAGGGGACAGGAGGCCACACAGAAGTAACTCATGGGGGCTAAAATAAAACACAGATGTTCCTCGATTTATGACAGGCACACGCCCCAGTAACCCCGTTGTTAATTGAAAATACCCTAAGGCAAAACGCACCTCACCCACTGGGCACCCTAGCTCAGCCTTGCCTGCCTTAAACGTGCTCAGAACACGTAGCTTACCCTACAGCTGGGCAGCATCATCGGACACAAAGCCTCATTTATAATAAAGTGTTGAATAGCTCATACAGTATACTGAATACTGTACTGATGGTGAAAAACAGAATGGTCGTAGGGGAAGGGTGATTTCCACTGGAGGTGCATCCCTTTGGCATCATCGTAAAGTCAAAAAGTTGTAAGTGGAACCATCGTAAGCTGGGGACTGTCTGTAAAACCATGCTAGGGACAGGGTGCTCCCGGGCCCCAGGGAGGCCGCCAACTGCAGGGGCACCGGGGTCTCTTGTCCTCAGCAGGGATGAGGAGCCTCAGGCAGGATTTTTCTGGAAGTATGTTCCACCTGTTCCCAACTGTAGAAGGTTAAACGGTGGCCCCAGCAAACAGGGCCGTGTCCTAACCCTGGAACTTGTGAATGGGACCTTATGGAAAAAGGGGCTTTTGCAAATGTAATAAATTAAGAATCGCTAGATGAGGTCGCCCTGAATTACCTGGTTGTGCCCTGAATCCAATGACAAGTGTCCTCATAAGAGACACACAGAGGAGAGACACAGGGAGAAGAGAGAGGCCATGTGAAGACGGAGGCAGAGCCTGGAATGACACGGCCACAACCCAAGGAGTATCTGGGGCCACTCGGAACTGGAAGCAGCAGGAAGGATCCTCCCCCAGAGCCTCCCGAGGGGGTGTGGCCCCGCGACACCTGGATTCTACTGGGTCCCAGAACTGACAGGGAATCAACTCCTGTTGCTTTAGGCCACTCAGTCTGTAGTATTTGGCCACGCAGCCCCGAGACACTCCTCCACCAGCCACAGGAAGATGGGGAGGCTGGCAGTTAGGGTGTGACTGAACTGTGAGACCTGGGTTCAAATCTTGGCTCTGCCACTTACTCACTGTGTTCCTGGGCAAGTTACTTCACCTCCCTGAGCCTCAGTTTCTACATCTTAAAATGAGAACAACACTGGAACTTTCTGGGGGTCAGCGTGATCATATGAGATGACAGGTAGGTGGGGGGTTCACTGTTCCCAGGCGCCCTCCACAGAGCTTCCATCCACGCCCCATAGTGTCAGGTAGGGAGTGGTGGGGGCCATTTTTCCCAGGCCCTACTCCACGAAGGTTCCATCCACGCCCCATGGCCTCAGGTAGGTGGAGGGGAGGGGTGGGACCGTTCCCAGTCTCCTCTACAAAGGTTCCATCCATGCCCCATGGCCTCAGGTAGGTGGGGGTGGGGCACCATTCCCAGGCCCCCTCCACAGAGCTTCCATCCACTCCCCGTGGAGTCACCTGTACCTAACAGCACCAAAGGCTCCCAGGGATCCATAAAAATGAGTTTTGGGTGATTACAGGAGCAAGTGTAATTCCTGCCCATACCAGAAGGAAACAGAACCATGTGAGGACACACCCACCCTTCCCGAATGCCACTGAAGACAGACACAGCTCCCAAGCCACCTCTCGGAGCACCCAGGGGAGCATGAGACTGGTGAGAAGGCAGGGCTGGCCCACCACACAGAAGCCCCCGACCTGGCCTCCTGGGAGAGAAAGTGGACAGGCGTTACCGGAGGAGCCACCCACGCTGGGCTCTGCTGAACCCATGCCCAGCATGTCACCTAGGCAGGGCAGGCCAAGTCCCCAAGCCTTTGCACAGCTTTTTTTTTTTAAGTTTTAAACTTACAACTGCTAACTCTGATCTCTGAGCTTGGAAAGATGAATGTCCAATGACAAGGCTGCGGGACCTGCAGAGTGTCCTCCCTGTGGACCGTCCACCCAGCAGCTCAGTCACGCACTGACTCTACAGCTGAGACCCTCAGCCGCCCTTCGCCACGCAAAGGTGCTCTCTTGGAAGATCGGAAAGAAAAATTCAATTCAAGGAGGGTCAGGCTCATGCTTGGCCGGATTGGCTCTGCCATGCCACAGCCAGGCACTCCTCCCACCCCCCGTCCGCCAGGGTTCCCACTCCTCATTCTCGCAGCTCATGGACCATCATTTGTGGCAGCCTTAGTAACAATAGCAGTGATGATAATACTTGTAGGAATAGAAAAACACTGATTGAACATGCTTCTGAGAATTTCACACTCGTGAACACATTGACACCTAACAATAGGTATATAAGTTCAGCACTATTGTTATTCCCAGTCTATAGGTGAGCAAACTGGAGGACAAAGAAGCCCGTAACTTGCTCAAAGTCAGGACCCAGGATGCCTACCAGACTTTCTGGGTCTGTATCCTGTTGACACTTCCCATAGTCTGTGTTACAGCTGGATTTATATGGTGGTCAAAGCAATGCCTCTTACCCCACCAGACTCTAAGCAGAGTATTGTTTGATTGTACTGGCTTCTCTGTCTCCTGGCACATAATAGCTGCTCAATTAGTGCTTGAGGAATGAATAAGTGGGTGGGTGGATGGATAGATGGATGGATGGGAGAAAAGAAGATGGGTGGGAAGAAATGAAAAGAAGGAAGAAAGATGGATGGATGGGTGGATGGGTTGGTGTGTGAATGAGTGGATGAGTGGGTGGATGGGTGGATAGATGGGTGGGTGGATTGAAGGAAGGAAAGGAAAGAAGGAAGGAAGATGGATGGATGGATGGATGGATGGATGGATGGATGGATGGACATGTGAATGGATGGGTGGATAGAAGGAAGGAAAGAGAAGAAAGGAAGATGGATGGATGGATGTGTGAGTGACTGGATAAATGGGGTTGGATGGTAGGAAGTAGTGGATGGATGGGTGGAGGAAATGGTGGATGGATGGATGGATGGATGGATGGATGGATGGATGGTGGAATGGATAGATGGAATGGATGGATGGATGGAAGGGTGGATAGTGGATGGCGGATGGACGGCAGACGGACGAATGGATGACGAGGTGGGCGGACGTAAGGAATGGATAGGTGGTAGATGGATGGGTGGATGGTGGATGGATGGGTGGATGAAGTGGATGGGTGGATGGTGGATGGATGGAGTGGTGGATGGTGGATAGGAATGGATGGACTGGATGGATGGAATGGATGGATGGAGGGGTGGATGAGGAATGGAAGGAAGGAGTGGATGGATGGATGGATGGATGAGGGTGGATGGATGGATGGAATGGAATAGTGGGTGGATGGATGGATGGATGGGTGGATGGATGGATGGATGAATGGGTGGATGGGTGGATAGGTGAATGGATGGGTGGATGCATGGATGAGTGGGTGGATGGGTGGATGATGGGTATGGGGTGGGTGGATGAGGAATAAATGCCTAAAGCAAAGGTGCTGATTGTCAGGGCACACACTAACACCAGAAGAGTGGACAGAGCCAAGTCTGGAGTTTGAGGTCCTGGCCTCCATTCAGTCCCTCAAATCCTGTTGGAGTTCATTGCTGGGCCCACACACTATCTCTTGAGGTGTCCCTGGGCTCCAGGATCAAGCCTGTGAGTCAGAGGTCTGGGTTCTCAATTCTGTCCTGATACACACCTGCATGTGCAGAGTGCAGTTTGCAAAGCACGTTTGTGTGTGATCTTTCACTGTGGCCCGCTAGACCCCAGATCAGCTCCTGAGCAGCACTCATCAGGGAGTATCAGCCGTGGCTCTCAGGGCAGAGCCTCTCCTTCCCAGGATCCCACAGGCAGTAAACAGTGGGGCTGAGAACTAAACAGACTCTCTTCCTCCAAGGGTAGGGCTCCTTCACCGGCCATGTGGTGGCACAGAGGGAAGAACAAGGAGCCAAAAAAATGTGGATTTGATTCCCATCCTCACCAATCACCAGCTGGGTGACCTTGGACAGGCCACTCTCCACAAAGTGTGATATGGTTTAGCTGTGCTCCTACCCACATCTCATCTTGAATTGTAGCTCCCATAATCCCCATGTGTCGAGGGAGGGGCCTGGTGGAAGGTCATTGAATCATGGGAGTGGGTTTTTTCCATGCTGTTCTCGTGGTAGTGGATAAGTCTCAGAAGATCTGATGGTTTTATAAAGGGCAGTTCCCCTGCACACGCTCTCTTGCCTGCCGCCATGTAAGAGGTGCCTCTGCTCCTCCTTTCCCTTTGGCCATGATTGTGAGGCTTCTGCAGTCATGTGGAATTGTGTGTCCATTAAACCTCTTTTTCTTTATAAATTACTCAATCTCAGGTATGTCTTATTAGCAGAGTGAGAACAGACTAATACAAAGTCTAAAGAATGATGCTGACTTTTAGGGTCCTTGGAAGGACAGATGTGAAGGCAAGGATCACATCAGCACCTTCTGCGGTCTTAATCATGATCAACAATGTTACAGAATCCTGAGATCCTGCTTCACACATTACCATGATCCACAGAGGCCCAAGGCTTGTTCCAGGAAGCATCACACCTTGGTGGCTCAGGGTAAGGATCCCAGTTTGCAAACAGGACCTAGATGGACAGGTCAATCACCAAGAGGCACAAAAGCCACTTCTGAGGCTCAGCAGGCCATGACCCTGGCCAGGGGATCCACAGCCACAGCCAGAAGGCTCATCGCTCAGGTGGCTGTGAGGTGCCTGACCACACTCCCTCATTAGTGCAGCTTTCTGGGTAGATGCGTGCAGCCCACAGCCTGCCAGGCATGGGCCAGCCGTGTCACACAGCAACAATGACGGTGCAAATCCCCTCTGCTTGGGCCCGCAGGCCTCCCTCTTTCTCTTCCAGGTGGATACACATCCCTAGGGGCCAGGAGATTCTCCCTGGCTGCAGCAGCCACAGCCTCACCCAAATGTAATTAAGAGAAGAAACACGATAATGACCTTCTAATTGCCGAGAGGCTCTCGTGGGCAGTGCTCGCTCTCTCCTGCTAATTGGAGGGAACTGCTGCCAGACACTCGAAGTCAAGACTGCCACCATCCTGGTCCCTGGCAGCCCTGACCATTGCTCACCTCCAGCTTCCTCCAGCAGGACTTTGGAGCGGATGAGGAGATGTCCCCCAAATGCCCTCCAAGTGAGCAAAACAGGACATCAGGGATTCCGGGGTGAACGAGGTGCTTCAGTTGTTCTATTGCAAATTCAGTCCAAGCACCAGCTGCTTCCAGGAGGCAGCACAGACCGCACACCCAGCCCTGGGCGCCGAACCGTTGACCCCGCAGAGCCTCAGGGTTCTCACCTGTAAAATGGAGAAAATCTTCCCTGCCTCCCTGGAAACAGCGAGAACAAGAGCAGGCAATAAGCAAAGTGTTCAGCAAGTGCTGAAGGAAGGTGTTTCATTCCCCTCCCAACGCTTCTGGTTTGTACAGAAAAAAAAAAGGGAGGAAGGGAGGGGGTCCAAGGCACATGGCAGGTGGGGTGGCAGAGCTGGCGTTGGAACACCTGCCAGGGGCTGATGAGGGCTATGGTGAGGCTGGCACCCTGGGCCCCCTACACGGCCACACTCAGGAGAGGCCCAAGCCCAGCCCTCCACGGCCCATGAATGTCTGGAGCGGGAACCTCCAGCTGGGCTGAGAACCACACTGTTTGGACTGAGTGTTCTTAACCTTAAAAAAGAACTTAAAAATAAATGAAAATGGCCAGGCACAGTGACTCATGCCTGTAATCCTAGCACTTTGGGAGGACGGGGCAGGTGGATCGCTTGAGCTCAGGAGTTTGAGACCTGCCTAGGTAACGTGATGAAACCCTGTTTGTATTCAAAATACAAAAATTAGCCGGGCGTGGTGGCATGCGGCTATAGTCCCAGCTACTTTTGAGGCTGAGGCAGGAGGATCGCTTGAACCCAGGAGGTTTAGGCTGCAGTGAGCTAAGATGGCGCCACTGCACACCAGCCTGAGTGACAAAGCAAGACCCTGTCAAAAAATAAGAATAATAAATAAAAATAAAAATAAAATATATTAAAAAAAAAAGAAGAGGAAAGGAAAGGAAAAAAAAAAGTGTAGAAATTAAAGCCTGGAGGACCCCAGTGGAGCCAGAGTGCCTGAACCCAGGCAGGTGCCCGGAGCTGAATGCTCGGTGGCCCTCAGGAGTGGGACTCCAGGCTGCTACGGCTGAACAGGCCCTCAGAGAGCATTTCTCCCTCCAACTCCCCAAAGCCAAACATCTATGTGGCCTCAGTTCTAGGGTTTCCAGAGGCCTAGGCCTCGGTCTCCACCCCTGAATAAAGCAGGTTTCTGACTCCTCTGAGCGTGCTCAGCTCCGACCAGCTCCAGCCCACAGGCGCTTCCCGCTGCCCGCCAGCTCCTCAGCTTGTGACTCAGACCCTCCCTGGAGCCACAGCCCTGCCCCTGTGCCCTCCCGTTCGCAGGAATTGTCTCACAGCGCACCAGCCTCAGACAAGGCCACCCTGGGACAGTGAAGGGAAGGACAGAACTCAGCCCCCCAGAATGTCATCTGAGCATAGGCAAAAGCCAGGCCTCTGGGCCCATCAGAAAAGCTTCAAAACCCCCCTCTCCCGGCTGCTCTGAGCCCTGCCGTCTCTTTGTGGGTCACGGCTGCAGCCTAGCCCTCGTCCCCTCTCCCTGCAGATAAGGTTTATGGAGATGCTTGGCCACGGGGTCAGCCTGCATCCTGACAGCACCAACCCAGAGCAAACCCCACTTTCTCAAATCCCCCCAAAAATCACTCAACACAGGCCACATTCTATCATAAGCCTTTTATAACCCCCTCTCACGGAGACGCCCCATGGGTCCCCAGGGTATGCGTTGCCTGTTGCTGCTGCGAACAGTAAACCAACTTGTTCGGGCACAGGTTGTCCCTGGTGGTCCTTGGCGAGAGGACATGGGCAGCACCTTCTCACACGAGCCCTTAATGACCTCTCTTCCAGGAATGCCCCAAACGCTCCCTGGGTGCCCCTTCCTTCACCCAGACTCACAGCTGATTCTTCCTTCTCCTGCAAACCTCCGTACGGATGACCCTCCTCCAGGAAGCCTTCCCAAGCCTCCAGACTGGCTTTGCTGTCCACATCTGTGCCCCCCCACACCCCTCCGGTCTCCCCAGTGCCCGGGGCTGGCCTCCACAACAGGAAGTGCACAAGGAAAGTTGGGGAGTGGCCTAGTCTTCAGCCTGTCCTGACCCCAAAAGCCAGCTTCATCAGCCTACGGGTCTGTCCACCCCACTGAACCCACTGCCTGGACGGCAGCAGGAACAAAGAAAGGGTGGCACGAAAGCATTTGATGTGTGTGTGTATGTCACTGTTCCCAGCACTGTGTGGATGGGTGATGCTGAGGAGGAGTGATGGAGCTGACTTCCCGGGCAATCCTCTTGGGGGCCAGAGGCCTCTTGAGGGGCAGACACCAGACACCCTGCAGCAGGTACATCCACATGGAAAGCTCCAGAAAGAAGAGAGGTTCCAGGATCCGATTTCCAGACCCTTCAGAGAATCCTCTGGGCCTGGGGCTTATTTTGGCAGTGAGGGTCTTTTGAAAACAGTTTTTGTCAAATCCAGGGGGCATTTCTTCCAAGAAGTAAAGAAGCCAGAGGGTGGCAATCAGGCAGCAGGAGGGCGGTCTGCGTGGTCTTTGCGGCAGGAGGATGACCCCCTGCTGAAGGCCGGTCCACTGAGCTGGCACCTGCAGTGCGCCAGGGGGGGCCAGAGGAGTATTTGCATCCAAGCAGCCTCCAGCCAGGGCTGTAGGAGGGGAGGAAGACCTGGAGCACATTGAGGGTCATCAATGGTCAGCCTGACCTTGACCCCTGTGCTGATGACCTCCAGCTCGCTCAGACCAAGTCCTCTTCAGAGCCACGCCTTCGCTGGAAACCTTGTCCTCCCAAGGCCACTGCCTGAGGACAGCGGGGAAGGTCGTCTGGTGCCCGAGGTGTCTGGCCACACCCCTGCCCCATGCCCCCTTACCGTGGTGCCCAGCAGAGGATACAGCCAGGACTCCTCTGCATCCCAAGCTTGGCTGGTGGCACCTGTGGGCACAAAAGCTGCTCCATCCGGGACCTTTCGTGTTTCGGAAGAGGGGCCAGCCCTGAATATCAACATGAGAAGTAATGACTCCGGACCCAGACCTCACATCCTTCACAAAAATTACCTCAAAATGGATCATCCACCTAAATGCAAAACTTGAAACTAGAAGATAACTTAGGAAAAAAAAAAACAGGGGCCCTCGGGTTTGGCGATGACTTCTTAGATACAACACCAAAGGCACCATCTATGAAAGAAAAAAATGGATCTGCTGGACTTCATTAAAAATGAAACTTCTGGCTGGGCACTATGGCTCATGCCTGTAATCCCAGTACTTTGGGAGTCCAAGGCAGGCAGATCATTTGAGCTTAGGTCAAGGCTGCAGTGAGCCATGATCACATCACTGTACTCCAGCCTGGGTCACAGAGGAAGATGCCTTCTTTAAAAAAAAAATTTGGGGGGACCAGGCATGGTGGCTCACGCCTGTAATCCCATCACTTTAAGAGACCAAGGCGGGCAGATCACCTGAGGTCAGGAGTTTGAGACCAACCTGGGCAACATGGCAAAACCCCGTCTCTACTATAAATACAAAAAGTTAGCCCAGTGTGGTGGCAGGTGCCTGTAATTCCAGCTACTTGGGAGGCTGAGGAGTGAGTATCACTTGAACCTGGAAAGCGGAGGTTGCAGTGAGGTGAGATCGCACCACTGCACTCCAGCCTGGGTGACAGAGTGAGACTCTGTCTCAAAAAATAAAAATAAAAATAAAACTTCTGCTCTATGAAAGAACTGTACAAGAATGAAAAGATGAACCACAGACTTGGATATAACATTTGCAAAACACAAATCTAATAAGGGACTTATGTCTGAAATATATAAAGAACTCTTAAAACTCGATGATAAGAAAACAAACAACCCAATTTAAAAATGGGCAAAAGACGTGAGCAGGCACCTCATCAAAAAAGTTGTAGAGATGTTCAACATCACATGTCATTAGGGAGTCGCAGACTAAAACAATGAAGCATCACTGCACACCTAAAACAGCCAAAATCCACAACACTGACAATAGCAGACGCTGGTGAGGACCCGGAGCAACACGAACCCCCGTTCATTGCTGGCAGGAATGCAAAATGCTACAACTGATTTGGAAAAAGGTTTTGCAGTTTCTCAAAATTCTAAACATACCCTAGGATCCAGCAATCTCACTCCTTGATATTTTCTCAAATGAACTGAAAACTTGTATCCACCCAAAACCCCCTAATATAAGTGTTCACAGCAGCTTTATTTGTAATCTACCAAACTTGGAAGATCCAAAATATCCTTCAATAAGTGGGCAAACTGACCGGGCACCGTGGCTCACGCCTGTAATCCCAGCACTTTGGGAGGCTGAGGCGGGCAGATCACAAGATTGGGAGATTGAGACCTTCCTGGCTAACACAGTGAAACCCCATCTCTACTAAACAAAAAACAAAAACAAAAACAAAAAAAAATTAGCTGGGCGTAGTGGCAGGCACCTGTAGTCCCAGCTACTCGGGAGGCTGAGGCAGGAGAATGGTGTGAACCCGGGAGGCGGAGCTTGCAGTGAGCTGAGATCGCCCCACTGCACTCCAGCCTGGGCGACAGAGCGAGACTCCGTCTCCAAAAAAAAAATACATTTTTTAAAAAGTGGACAAAACGTGGTACATCCATTCAATGGAATTTTGTTCAGCACTGAAAAGAAGTTTACTATCAAGCCATGGAAAGTCATGGAGGAAACTTCACTGCCTATTGTAAATGAAGGGAAGCCAGTGTGGAAAGGCCACATGCCGTATGACATGACATTCTGGAAAAGGCAACGCTAAGACACAGTGAAAACATCCCTGGCCGCCAGGAGTTGGGGACAGGGAGGTTGACCCCGAAAATAGTGAGGCTTCCGGGTCGCGAGGTCACACCAGCATCCGTGATGTCAGCAGGTCAGCAGCAGCACTCAGCCATGGAGGTTCAGGCTGTGTGGGCTGTGGGTCCCACGGTCCCAGCGTCAGCCGGGCGCCCTCTGGCTTTGCCTCAGGATGCCCAGCGCCATATGCGGTGCAGCTGAGGCAGAAATTGACCCTTCTGGTCTTAAAGCTTGAAACTTACATTCATTGTATTTGAGTTCCTTCCTCAAGAAAGAACCCCCAGGCCTCTCAAAAGGTATCGAAGAACTGAAACTCACCAGGTAACCACCTCCGGACAATGAGACCAGACCCGTCATTTCATTCTGATGACTTCTTTCCCTTTCTGAGTTCCTATTGTCCTACACGTGGCTACATTTCTTCCTTGCTAGATAAACCCCTAGTTTTAGTCAGTCAGGGAGACGGATTTGAGACGGAGCTCCCCTCTCCTCAGCCGCGACACCTGATTGAAGCTTTCTTCCTCGGCAATACTTGTTGTCTTTGGCTTTCTGTGCAGGGAGCCACAGGATCCAGATTGAACCCCTGGTGTTTCCATAACAGACATATGGGGCACGTAGGATTCTTAGGGCAGTGGAACAATTCTATACGATGCAATAACAGTGAGTACGAGTCATTATACATTTGTCCAGACCCACAGACTATACACCAGGAGTGAACTCCATTCAATTCCACTTAATCTTTCTGGAAACCCAAAACTGCCTTTTTTTTTTTGTTTTTTTTTTTTTTTTTTTTTTTTTTTCTTTTTTTGAGACAGAGTCTCACTCTGTCACCTAGACTGAGTGCAGCGGCACAATCTTGGCTCACTGCAACCTCTGACTCCCAGGTTCAAGTGATTCTCCTGCCTC
Source organism: Papio anubis (assembly GCF_008728515.1). Classification (NCBI taxonomy): domain Eukaryota; kingdom Metazoa; phylum Chordata; class Mammalia; order Primates; family Cercopithecidae; genus Papio; species Papio anubis. The sequence goes on along the minus strand of NC_044988.1, from coordinate 103,630,947 downwards.
CACCACCTGAGTAGCTGGGATTATAGGTATGCGTCACCACGCCCGGCTCATTTTTCTCTTTTAGTAGAGATGGGATTTCACCACGTTGGCCAGTCTGGTCTCGAACTCCTGGCCTCAAGCATTTTGCCCGTCTCAGTCTTCCAAAGCGCTGAGATTACAGGCATGAGCCACCACGCCCCACCGTCAAAATTGCTTTTTAAAAGTGTGTTAAATTCAAAAAAAGAAGCCAGAAGAAAGAAGGCAGACAGTGGCATTCAGGCAGCAGGAGGGCTGTCCTCATGGTCCTTGTGGTGGGGGCATGACCTCCTGCTGAAGGCCAGTCCACTGAGCTGGCACCCACAGAGGGGTGCCTGGAGTGTTTGCAGCTGAACAGCCTCCAGCCAGAGCTATCAGAAGGCAGGGAGACCTAGAGTGCGTTGAAAGTCACCGCACAGGTTTCCAGGGACCTTCCCCCCCTTCCCTGAGTCAGCCTACCAGGCGCCCAGCACATCAGACCTCTGTTCATTTGCTCATAGACTCATTCATTCGTTCACTTAATCACTGTCTCTGTCTAGTCACAAAGCAAATAGCTACTCCTGCCAGCGCTAGACAGAATGATTTCAAACCCTAATTAGTACCGTGGGGCTTAATGAGGTTTCTGGGGATTCTCATTATCAGGGAAATCATTTCAGAAAAGCTGTCCATGATACAGTGGGCAGGGGCACCTCATGTCAGTGAGGAGCCCCTTCCTGAGATGAGCAACCGAGGAAACACCAATTAAGCAAGAAGGCTGTGGAAGGGGATGCCCCTGGCTTCCCAGGGTGCAGAGCATGGATGCTTAGCTGAGGGGTGGGACTGGAACCTGGCTGCCAAAGCAGCTCTGGCAGCAGGAGGAGGGATGGCCAGGCAGCACCACGCGTGGTCAGCATGCATCCCAGATTTTAGCTTGCATGTACTGATGACTTCTACCTACAAAAGACATAGTGACGCTCGGTTGTTCATTTGTGCATTTTAATTAACTGATTCCTATTCACACACTCACTCATTTAGCCATTCATGCAGTTTTCAGATGTTTAATGAGCATGTACTATGTGCTAAGCAGCTTCCTAATAAACACACATGTATTCATAAATCCATGCATCTGCAGACTTCAAATGTTCAACCCCATAGATGGCTTGAGGCTTGCAGGGACTGATCTTCCAGTGTCGCCAGGAGCCTCTGGGAAGGTGGGAAGCACTTCCTACAGAGGGGGGCATTTGAGCTCCATGTGGGGAAGGCCCAGGGCAGCTCTAAGCTGATTGCAGAGTCCCAGGTCCCGAAAATAGTGAGGCTTCCGGGTCGCGAGGTCACACCAGCATCCGTGATGTCAGCAGGCCGGCAGCGGCCCTCAGCCATGGAGGTTCAGATTGTGTGGGCTGTGGGTCCCACGGTCCCGGCGTCAGCCGGGCACCCTCTGGCTTGGCCTCAGGATGCCCAGCGCCATGCGCGGTGCAGCTGAGGCAGCAGGAGCTCACTCTACCATGAAATATTCATGACTGCTGGCAAAGCCCGGCCCTGAAATATAGTTTGCAGAAGAAAAAGAGCCATCAGGCATTTAATCGTTGTGTTAATGATGCTTTATTTGGAAGCAAACTCCATCTGACGGCATCCCAGCCAGCAAGAGTCAGGGCCTGGCCAACCTGTGCTGCCGGCTGCAGTGCAGCCTCATCCCTGAGACACCAATGGGATACACGCCCGGGCAAGGCACAGGCCTGGCTCGCGGTCATGGCCAGTGGCCCTCCACTTCAGGGGAGCCCATGAGATTACAACGGAGGCCTGAGGTTTGCCAAAAAGCATCCTTTTAAGCAGAAAGCAAGCAACGTCCCTGCATGGAGGCCCCACAGATCCAGTCTGGCTGAGCAGGGGCTAGACGAACTCGTTTTCCCTAAGCAGCTTCCTCGAGGGCAAACACTGCCCCTCCTGCCTCCAGCCCCCCCCTGCTGCCCAAGCCACCACAGGTCAGTGTCCTCCAAGGTGGGCGGCACCCCAAGGACCTCCCCACAGGAGCTTCCCATGGTGACTTCCTGGGCTACCCTAGCTCAGCCCTGCCTCGGGTTTTGTTCTCCTACGGGTCCCTGTCTGGGGCAAAGGTGTCACAGCTCCACCAACGTCAGGCTTTTCCTGCCACAAGGACATCCACCTGCTTCTCAACCGAGCCTTCCCAGGCTGGGTCCGCTCTTGGCCAATGGCCGGTGCCCCTCTGCAAAGGGCTGTCTCACGCCTACCTGCCCCTCTGAGCTGCTTTTCAGAAGTAATTTCCATGTAATGAGAACACGGGGAAATCTCATTATTTCAGACACCGCTAATTAGGGGTTTGTGATCAGCCTGTCCGGGGCCAGCAGAAGCTGACATTTGCTTTCTCCACAGACACTGCAAATTAACAGCCAGACAAGATTGCCAGGACCTTTATAAAGCCGGAAGCAGCTCCTGCAGCCACTGTCAGCGTCGGCAGCCACCCTTTCTGCCAGGCGTCCTGATTCCAAGTCTCTCCCTGCGGCAGGAGGGGAGGTCTCCAAAGGGTGGGCGTCCAGCGGCAGCACCGCAGACCTGTGGGTGTTCCGTCTTCAGAGGCCCCAGAGCAGCCCATGAAGGGCTGTGCTACTATTATTCCCACGTCACAGGGGAAGAAATGAGGCGGGGAGGGGTCAGAGCTCTTCCCAGATGGCACAGTGAGTACATCATAGGGACATGCCCCAGGCCACCAGGCCCCACTGCCTCCAGGGTCCTGGCAACTCCCCCCAGGGACGGTGGGTGGAGAGGAGGGGTTGCTGGCAAAACTCAGGGACCCTGGAGAGCAATCCCCACCTGGGAATGGACTCAGTGCATCCCAAGCTCCCTTCTCCAGCTCTGCCAAATTCCATCCCACCAGGGAGACGTGGGGTCCGGGCAAAGGGACCCCTTCTCCTTTGTGAACTTAGAGGTCCATAAAGGACAACAGTCCAGGGCAGCGAGGCACGTGGCGGTGGAGAGTGATAAGGGAGATGAGCCCCAGCCATTCTGCTGTGGGGGAGGTGCCCCAAGGGGTGCGCAGTGAGGCCTGGGCAGTGGGAGCCCCGGAAGCTGCAGAGCGGGAGCCACTGCTGGACTGTTGACGTTTACGGACCTCTGGATGTCCAGAACCAGGTTTTCCATTCCCACGCTGCCCACGATGACAGAGCGGAGGACACAAAGGGAGGAGAAAGCGCCCCCTGAGAAGGGGGGCAGGGACCACGGAGCCCTGGAGGGAGTTCGGACAGGAAGGAATGCCCACTGAGCGCATTTCCTGAAACTTCCAGCTACCCCTCCCCCGAGTCTTTCCCAGGGCCGAGGTCATCCCTGGTCATGAAGCCGGCACCGCCACCTCCCTGCAGGGCCAGGCCCACTCTGCCGTCCTTACCCACTCCTCCTGTCCGGCACTGGAGAGACACGGCGTCTGGAAACTCTGTCCCGTCCCGGGTCGGTCTACAGCAAAAGGGCCGTGTCAGTGGGAGGCAGGGGATCTGGGGAAAGTGGCACTGCCCTAGGAGGGGCTGCTGGGAGGGGAGGCAGGGGCGAGGCCCTGTACAGAGCCTTCCCCCACCACGGGAGTCCCAGAAGGGCACGGCCACGCCCTCCAATGCCATGCCTGTGCCCACAGAAGCCCCGCCTTCCTCCCAGCCGCAGGCGAGTCTGCATCCTGTGTCCTGTGGTGAGGCCCCAAGAGGCTGTGGAGGCCACTGTGGTTGACCCTGGTGGAGTCCCACAGCCACCTTGCCCAGAGGCTTTCAGCAACTCCTCAAGGAGGGGAGGTGGGGGCGGGGATGACCTTGGCGCTCTGGGGTCCCTGGTTCTTTCCTCTTCAGTTATTTCGTGTCACCTGGTGCACCTGTCTAGGTCTCAGGGCCCATCAGTGTCCAGCAGCACCCAGGGACACATCCAGACGTGTGGAAGCAGCAGGGCCTGGGTGGAGGACTGGGTTCCACCAGGACTGGGGTCTTTCCAGAAGGACACAGGGAAGGAGAGAGGGAGGTGCGGTGCAGACAAGGAAAGGGTGGAAGGGTGGGGCTGGGGGAGAATGGGCACTGGAGATGGAGGTGGGCTCTGCTGGCCACAAGGGCGGGGAAGGTAGAGCGGAGTCAGCGTCCTCTGCCAGTGCCTGGGATCCTGCACCCTGGAGGCAGCCTTGCGATGAGCCCTGCTGCAGGCCTGTGGACGTGACGTGAGCCCCACCGCTTCATGGCCGCCCCGCTCCCTCTGTTAGAGTTTGGCCTGAGTCCATTTGTACTGGCAGCTTCCACAACACCCACTGAGATCCACGCCAATGCGCCCCTCCCACGAGAACCCAGGTCACTCCCACTTGGTGACTGCGGACGAACTTTCCGGGTGTCACGTTGGTCCAGTCCCAGGTATAGCCCAGGCCCTGTGTCTGAGAGTCAGTGGGCTTCACAGGCACCCACCACGGGGTGCACACCCCAAACCGCCACAGCTTGTCACCAGTTGGGGGGACCCTGGGGTCTCCTCTCTCTCTCTCTTCCCCACTCCCCAGGCTGTCCTTCTCTCAACTAGGGGGCTTCCATCTGGATTCCAGCCCACCCCCATGCACCGGACGCAGGAGCCCTGGGTGCCGGCCACTCCATGAAGGCGATCGTGGTGCTGTATTTGACCTTGTGACAGCAATTTAATGAAATCTGGAAATCAGGCAGGCACCTGGTTCGGGACTCATCCCCTGTTGCTAGGAAACCAGGTCCTGTGGATCCCACCCTGCTCCACCTGGAGACAGTGGTACAGACCCTCCTGCAGCTGAAGCCAGGGCTGGGGACGGCTGGAGACTGATGGGGACAGCAGTGGCCTTTGCACTGGCTGACTTCACAGTAGAGCTCCCAAGGGTGCCAGGAAACAGCGTGGGGAGGGGGGCGCTGCCCTCCCTACGAGGCCTCCCAGGTGCTGCAGGTCCACTCCCAGCCCTCCCTCCAACTGCCCCTCCACTTCTCATACCCCGTCTACCCACCCTTTCCCTCCCCCTCCTCCACCAACTTCCACAGACTCCAGTCTGTCTCTCCTGCTCCAGGTCACTTAGAAGCTTATGGCGCATCCCTCGGTACCTCTCTCTGCCTGCGCACCGTAAGCACCCAGACTGCAGGGCCATACCTGTCCCCTCCTGGTCTCCCCAACACCCTGCAGATTAGTGGCCCTTCAGACACCTTGCACCCCAGTGGAGGGTGCGGAGGTTGGTGGAAAGTGAGCCCTGTGGTTCCCGGAGAAATGGCGAGCATCGGGCAGTGTTCCACAAGGGTCCCCCCACCCAGCTGATCTCACCAGGCCATTCATGCAAGAATGTGGGGCCAATGGGTTTCTGCCAGGCGTGCCAGGGCTGAGAGCACCCCTGGGTCCTCACAGCCCCCACTGTCCGGGGACAGCAGAGTCCTCCTTCCCTTTGCCATTTCCATGTTTCTCATTTCAATAATTCTTGCAGCCCATGTTGTGTAAATAAAATTATTCTTCCCAAAAAAATCATTAGCAGGGCCCGACATTAATTCCCCTGCAATCTGTGTCATTAACTGCATGTAACATAGGGCATTGAAGGACCGGTTTGCTAATCGCCACTCCTCCGCTCCACGCACCTAATTAAATCTCCTTCCTGTTTATCCACTTACAGGATCCTCTGCAAAGATACCAGGCACCGGGAACACTGCTGTAATAAATCTTTGTGTAATTTTAGAGGGTGCAGTCCCAGTCCGTGTGTTTGCATTTCATTCCCACTGCTGAGCCGCTCCTCCCTGCAGCCACGTCTCCCCGTGAGTCGGCTGAGCCGTGGCTCTGTGGAAAGCACTCTGTGGCCCCCTCCGGGGTGGGAGGGCGGGATGCTGTAGCACCGGGCAAGGTGGGCTCGGGAAGGGGCAATCACAGGAGCCCAGTTCTAGCACCCTGCAACAGCACAGCCCTCTCGGGTTCCGGCACTTCCCCACTGCAGCCACTTATACTAAAGCCTTTCACACTGTCCCATTCCCACGCCTGCCTTCATGAGGAGGGCTGGGTCCCTGGGCCGTTCCTCAGACTCCTGGCTGTCCAGTCCCATTACACGGGGGCCGGCGAGGACACAGGGAGTGATGGTGCCCTGCCACTAACAGGCTGGCCGGGGGCCCCACATGCCATTACAGGTGTCCTTAGAAGTGGGGAAGCGGGAGCTTTGACACCAAAGAGACCATGTGAAGACAGAGCAGAGACTGAAGGGGCACCTGCAGCCGCCAGGAGCTGGAAGAGGCAGGAAAGATCCCCCCACAGAGTCCTCGAGGGGGAGGGTGTCCCGCCACACCTTGATTTGGGACTTCTGGCTGGCAGAATGGGGAGAGCATGGATTTCTGCTATTCTGAGCCTCCAGTCTGTGGCATTTTGTAACTGCAGCCCCAGGACACAAATATAGCTATTAAATCAGAATCTGAATTGGGACGAGACCCCCAGATAATGCGACGCGTGACGTTTGGGAAGCTCTGGACTCAGTGCTGTCTGGAGTCTGAGTCATCTCTTGGCCTAGCAAGACCTGACTCTGAACTGAATACTGATGAGCACGCAGACCCCTTCATGTTAAACTGGCCGTGTGGTTGATCCTCTCCCTGCATCGGTCCTTTTAATCCTCCCACCCCACGGGAGCGGTCATACCATCACCCAGGCTGGGAAACTGAGGCTGAAAATGAAGTCGCTTGTCCAAGAGCACCTCTTTAGCCAGTAGCTGAGTTGGGATTAGAGCCTGGGGACTCTGGTTTATGGAATCTCTTAGCTGTTGGGCCAAGCCCGCTCTCCCATCTGGGGCCTCTTGTTCACGGCTTTGAGGATGATGATGCCACCCATCTCTGCCCCGTGCTGTCTGCTCCAAGCATGCAGGTGGGGTGGGGAAGCTGAACTTGGACAGCCAGGCTGAACTTGCTAGAAGAGACTGGGGTTCACTGTGAGAGCACGGACCAGAGGCCACCTTTGCACCATGATCGTTGGATGGGATGCAGGTGGCCTGGGCACCAGAGGTGGCCGAGGGGAGGCAGCAGCATCATAGACACCCATGGCCTGGGCCTGTTTGGGGCCCTGGGAACATGTGGTCTGAGCTGGCGCTGGGGTCCTCAGCTCTCCCCACCTCTGCTTCCCTCAGCTGCCTCCTGCAGCACTGCCCAGACACCTGCCCACCTGAGGTCCAGGAGGGCTTGATTCCCGTGTCGAGGGTCAGTTCCCCTGAAGCCATGCCGGAGACAGAAACAGTTGTGCAGGGGGTCTCCCAGGAGCCCTCTCAAATAGACCCGTGGGAAAGAGCACAGGAAGCTGGGCTGGACGGGGGAGAAGCTGAGCTCTGGTGCAGTCGAAAGAAGAGTCCTCGGCTCATCTCCCAAGTGCGCAGAGCTACCCTGCATCAGGGTGAGGGGCCCAAGACTTCCCAAGCCACACATCCTCCAGTCATGAGTCAACTTGGGCCAGGCTATTCTCTCTGGCCAAGGGCAGGTCTGGAGAGGGTTGGCCTGAGAGCCACCGTTGGCTGCCAGCACTCCCAGCACCGGGAAAACGCATGCTTCGGTACCGCATGGGGAATCTGGGCACTGTGGCCCCAGGCCCACCCCACACCCAGCCCTGCTGCTGGCCCCACTAGGATACCCCCACCCCACACTCCCTCTTTCGTCTCTGGGCCCCTTTCCCCAGCCTCCTCCCTTCAGCTGCTGCCGATCTGCCCACGTGCTGAGAGATCCCGGTTCCCGGTCAGCAGAGAGGGCCTCGAATCCCCAGGTCAGAGTCTCAGGGTCACAACTGCTTCTCTGCCTGGATTTGGGGGTCACTTAATCACCACCGGCCCCCAAGGCCCTCCACATGCGTGTCTAACTGGGCGTGTTTCCAAGCCTGTCTCTGGCAATTTCCTCCCGTTAATAACACTTCCATTCACCCCGTGCAGCAAATCTGTCACCACCAGCCCCCTTCTGGCCCATATTTTTTACTTTTAATTATGATCACATGTGGAATATTGAGTAGTTTGATGCATTGTAGATGTCTACAGAGACTTCTTTTTAATAATGCAATTGCAGGGCTCTGATGGCTCGTAGCTGGAGTCATTACTTCAATATGTGTGCAGCCGGGGCTCCCGAGTTGGACGCTTACCCCCAGCAAGGGGTGCTGCGTGGGGATGGAGGGGTTGGAGGTGGCACGGGAGTAATTACAAAGGGGAAAGTGTTCTCAGATCCCAGGGGTGAGCTCTGCCCTCCACTAGGTGGCACTCTCCTCCACTGCAGGTGGGCACTTTCTGGCACATTGTACCTGGATATGAAGCGACCCGCAGAGGCCACTGTGCATCCCCACCCTCACCAGAGGGTCTCTTCCCAGGAAGAAGTGACTGGCAGCACACAGCTCCATAAACTCACCTTCTCTGACCAAGACACAGCCAGGGCAGAGGGCACTCAGGGTCAGGTGCGGGTCTGAGCCTCACCCTGTCCTCCCTGAGATGAGGCGTCCTGTGGTCGGTGAGAGGTTGAACTGCATAGGCCCCACATTGGCGGCAGTCTTCAGCCCGCCGGCTGCAGGTGCACTGTTCTGATGACCAGGACAAGGGGGTTTGTCCAGAACATGGACTGGGATGGTTAATCTGGGGTTGGGGGTCTTTCTAGCTCTGGAGGAGACTCTTGGGGGATGCAGAAGTCAGAAGGTAATGTGGGGGTGCAAAGGGGCGAGGGGCGACCTGTCAGAGCGTCACCTCTGCTGAGATGACCCAGCCTCAGTAGGTCCCTTGTTCAGTCCATGGACGTGGCGCAGCCATGGGAGAGGCGGGTTCCTGCAGCTGAGGGGGATCCTGATGGACTGGGAGCCCTCGTCCTCCCTCAAGGGGGTCTCCAAGCTTCCCACGGACCACCTGTCACTCACTGGGGTCCAGTCAAAGAGCAGCTCTCCAGGATCCCCAAGGGCCTCCTCCGGGAAGCTTACGAGGATGCTGGGGGCCTCCATGGCCCCTGCCCACATCTGTCCTTAGGGTCTCCCCGCCCACCCTCCAGGCTCCATTCCCCCACCCCTAGCCAGCCCCTCTGCTGAGGGGTGGCTCAGACCCTCATCCCTGAGGGACCCTCTGGGTGGGGGTTACTGTCCCCATCCAATTATGGTCACAGTCAGGCAAGGGAGCTGCAGGAGGTGCCCAAGGGGGTCAACTGGCTCTGCATGCAAGTCCCGCCCCCATGTGTGCCAGCAGCACCCTCCGATGGCTAGCGTCGATCTCCCCAGCAGATGCCAGCCCCCTTCTTGCCTGCTGGTGTCCAGAAAAAGGAGCCCAAAGGGTCCCAGCGACAACCATGGCTCAAAGCTGAACAGGACACTGGCTGTGTCCCTGTGAGAGCTCAGCCACTCTGGAGACCAGGATTCAACCCTGTCGAACCCGAGCCGTGGGGGATGGAAGCACAGGCCCTGCAGCGGGTCACTGGGAGTGAAGGGAGGTGCAGCCAGCCATTCCTGACTCCATCCATTGAATCCAAGCCCATGTGTCCTTCCCACTGGGGACACGGCACCACATCAAAGTCTTTGTGGGGAGGCACCACCTCTCATGGGGCATTGGCGTGCCCACCACTCTCCCAGGCAGTGAGCTCCAATAGGCCATATGCGATGGGAGCAGTGGCCCTGGGCAAGTGGTACCCAGTCCAGGTCTGACGTGGCATTACATGGGGTCCCACGCCAAGCGAGCCAGCCACTCTGCATGGCCCCAGATGGCACTGCTGGCAGAGGCCCAGCAGCAGGAAAGGCAAACCCAGGTGTGGGATCCGCACCTGTCCCGGGAGAACGCACCTCTGTCCTTCCAGGAGGAGAGCCCAATGTAGTCATACAGGAGCCAAGCAGCAGCAAGGCTTTGCCTGGCAGGCTTCCCAGAGGCGGCCTCCTACGGACCTGTGGCTGCGTCTCTGGACAGAGCTGCGGAGCTTCACAGACTCGGGACCCGGCCGGCCAAGACTTCACGCAGTCCACACATCCTTAGCCCAGGAGTCTCCACTCAGAGGCCTCTTTACCTCCTTTGGGGGAGGCAGAGGGAAGGGAGCTGAGGACACTCAGCACCCAGGGCTTTTGCACCGCTAGCCCTTGTCCCTCTCTGTCCCCCATCCCAAGTTCATACAGTGGCAGGAGCCTTTAGCTTGTGGCTCCCTTGGAAGCGAGGCAACCCCCACATCTGTGCTGATCCCCTGAATGTGGGCTATTCCAGGTAGGAAAGTGGAATGGGGGAGGAGAGGTCCAGGCTTTCTTTGCTCTGGCCTCTTGCTTAGCCAATCAGTCAGAGAGTGCTATGGGCTAAACTGTGTTCTCTTAAATTCATAGGTTGATGCCCTGCCCATCTGACTATTTGAGGATAAGACCTTTAGAGGGGAACTTAAGGTGAAACAAAGTCCTAAGGGTGGGCCCTAATCCAATAGGACTGGGGTCCCCATGCGAAGAGGGAGAGACATCTCAGATACACAGGAGAAAGGCCATGTGACGACACAGCAAGAAGGCGGCTGTCTGCAAGCCAGACAGAGAGCCCTCACCAGAAACCACATCAGCCGACGCCTTGACCTTGGACTTCCAGCCTCGAGAACTGTGAGAAAGTATATATCTGTTGCTTATGCCACCAGCCTGTGGTCTTGTGTCACCGCAGCCCCAGCTTACACCTGCAGTGATTAAAGCCTGGGCCATGACTTTCACCAGGGCCTGGTGCCTTCATTATCTACTCCAGTGAGCTGGCCCTCTCCAGCTCAGCCCAGCTTCTGGCAGTTCACTTGCCACCAAGTGGGCAGTTGTTCCCCCAAGGAATGGAGCCATTTCCCGGGTTCAGTGTGGTCTTTTTTGCTGGCAGGTTGGACACCTGCTGGCCACAGAAGCTGGGTCAGCCTGGCAGGTGGGAGCCCTCCTGTGGGGACGTGTGTAGACTCCAACTCAGCCACCATGGCCCCTCCATCCTCATGCTCACGTGTCAGTGCTGGGTGGCAGGTGATCGAAGCTGATGACGTCAACCAGCTGAGTCAGTTTGTCTCTGGCCGTTCAGTGGCCCCCTGTGGCTTCAACATGTGATAAAGGATCTTCACTGCCTACGTCTGCCCATGCGTCTCTGTGCCAGACTCCTAAACTCCTCAGGGTGCTCCAGAGAAACACAATGAATAGGCAGTATAGACAGAGAGAGATTTATTACGAGGAATTGGCTCACACGATTATGGAGACTGAGAAGCGCAGCCATCAGCCATCGGCAAACTGGAGGCCTGGAAGAGCCCACGGTGCAGTCCCAGCCCCAGTGCAAAGGTCAAGAACCAGGGAAGTGGATGGTGTGGGCTCCCATCAGAGTCAGAGTCCAAAGGCAGGAGAAGACCAGAGTCCCAGCTGGAAGGCGTCAGGCCCCGGCCCTCCCTGGTGCTGCCTTTTGTTCTATTCCAGCTCTCCATGGTCTCGGTGAGGCCACCCACGTTGGGGAGGTGTCTTCTTCTGTTTGGAACGCTATGACAAAAATACCACAAACTGGGTGGCTTCTAGAAAACAAACAATTGTCACTGATAGTCCTGGAGGCTGGGGAGCCAAGCCCCAAAGCCCCCGCAGCCCCCAGGCCCTGGCCTCTCCCCACTGAGCTTTTGCCCTCTGTGCTGTCTTCCAAAGTGTCTGTCTCTCCTAGAGCCTGCTGGCATAGTAGGAGTTGTTTTCAGAGGCATTTATTTCCCTACAGTTGTAGGATGAGAACCCACATGTTCTCCCCCCAGGCCTGGCTGTAAACTCCACCCTGCATCCTTTCCCACTGCTGACACCTCCAACTCCACAGTGTCCGAGTGATCCCAGGGTCTGAGCAGCAGCGCTCCTGGCACTACAGAGTTTGACATGGTTTGGCCATGTCCCCACCCAAATCTCATCTCGAATTACACAAATCTCATCTCAAATTATAGCCCCCATAGTTCCCACATGTCGTGGGAGGGACCCGGTGGGAGGTAACTGAATCATGGGGGCGGATCTTTCCCATGCTGTTCTCGTGATAGTGAATAAATCTCATGAGATCTGATGGTTTGATAATGGGGAGTTCCCCTGCACACGCTCTCTCTTGCCTGCCACCGTGGAAGATGTGACTTTGCTTCTCCTTGCCTTCTGCTATGATTGTGAGGTCTCCCCAGCCATGTGGAACTGTGAGTCCCTTAAACCTCTTTCCCTTATAAATTACCCAGTCTTGGGAATGTCTTTATTAGCAACATGAGAACGGACTAACACAGAGCCATTTCCTGCCCCGTGCAAATCTGACAGCGTCTGTGTCGTCCCCTCCGTGGAAGGAAGCTCCGTCCCTGCCCGTTGAATTTGCTGCTTCCAGAACTTGAAAATGCCCAGCACACACTGTGCTTCTTTTGCAGCAGGAGGTGCCGATGCAATCATTTATCCGTGACTTTGGAGGACAAATCCCAGCACACATTTGACCACCAGACCCCTAAACATTTTCTAGAGGTGGCACGTTCCCCTTTCTACAAAGGGGCATCTCCCACCCTTGGGGGTGCAACCAGACCCCTAAACATTGTCTAGTTGTGGCAGGTTCCTGACCTGCAAAGGGGCGTCCTCCACCCTTGGGAGCCCATATGTCACACCAGGGCCTCCACCACGCATGCTGCCTCCTGCTCGTCTGACCCAATTGACATGATGTCAGCCGTGTTCTGGATCAATACGACACTCTGTGGGATGTGTATTATGTCAGAGGGCAGGAGAGTTAACATAGCCCTAGGAGAAAATGTAAATCTATACTGTTGTCTGCTCCTGTGGAAGTGAACGTGTATCTGAGAGTGCCTCAGCTGGGGGTGCTGGCGTGCAGGCTCTGCTGGGCACCTGTCCTCCTCCATCTGCCACAGGGGCCCCTCTCCCTGGTCCCTACAGCAGTGCAGTTAGGCTTCTTGCAGGACTTCGAGAGCAAGAATTCCAAGAGGCCCAGGCAGAAGCATCGGGTTCCAGCAGACCTGGCCTCGGAAGCCAGGTAGCCACACTTCCACCATATTGTACTCATATGCTCATGGCAGGGAAGCCATGAGTGTGAAGCCGAGGAAGGCAGGTGGGGCTGAGTCCACCTCTCCATGGAAAGACAGAGAATGTGCAGCCCTCACTAGATGACCGCAGGTAGCACAGCCAGGCCAGGGTCAGTGCATCTGTCCAGGTCATTGCTGAATTAGGAAACCTCTCCCCAATCACAAGAGGCAGCCGGGCCGGTGGGCCTCCAGGCTGAGCCCCTCTCCACCCTGGCTGCCTGGACATGTGGCCCTCTCTTCCTGCAGGTTCATCAGTGTCTACGCATGGCTGGGTGCCTCAGGGGTCTAAAGAGCAGTCAGTCTGTGTGGGGGGTCTCAGGTTGGGTCAGAGTGTGGCTCTGTGGACATCTCTGGGTCTGAGCTTCATGCAGAGGCAGGAGGGCCCCCAGCCACTCTGCAGGAACTGTGCGGAGTTCCTTCTTTCCTTTAAGGCTTGTGCTCAGGGCTACACACATTCCTGCTGGCATCAGCAGCGCCATGGCCCGGCCTCAGCTCTCAGCACCCACATGTCTACTAGCACAGCAAGTTACGCACTAACAGCCCTAAACTATGTCTCTGATTGATGGCTCTTTCCTTGCACAAAATCTGCCAGGTTCCCTGAAGACTCCTAACTTCCCTCTGCAGATCCAGCCGTCACCCCCTGCTAAGCACAGCATGGGGGGGTGAGGGGGGTGCCGAGCCCACTTCTTGATCAGGGCTGGCAGCAGAAAGTCCCAAGCCCCTCCCACTCTTGAGTGCCCCCCGCTGTCCGACAACTTTAAAAAATAGGCTACTGACACCACATGCAGAGCCCCAGGCAGGGTCCTCGTGGCCACAGCCTCAGGTGATTTTGGACCCTGGAGAGGTCGGGCCTTTGCTGTCCCTGAAATGTTCACCATGGTTCACCTTCCTCTTCTGGGAGATTGCTCTCCGGCCCTCACTGTCTCCTAAACTTGGCGGTCTCCTGACCCCCAGGAGAGCTGCCCATTCTTTGGTCCCATGTCCCTTTCTTTTTTTTTTTTTTTTTTGAGACAGTCTCACTCTGTCGCCCAGGCTGGAGTGCAGTGGCGCCATCTTGGCTCACTGCAACCTCTGCCTCCCAATTTCAAGCAATTCTCCAGCCTCAGCCTCCCGAGTAGCTGGGATAACAGGTGCCCGCCACCACACCCAGCTAATTTTTGTATTTTTAGTAGAGACAGGGTTTCACCATATTGGCCAGGCTGGTCTCCAACTCTTGACCTCAAGTCATCTGCTTGCCTCAGCCTCCCAAAGTGCTGGGATTGCAGGCATAAACCATCGTGCCCGGGCCCATGTCCTTCATCTGCACCAGACGTGACCTCTTTGAGGCCGGTGGCTCCATGTGCCCCTGGAGATGGGAATCTCCATTTCAGCGTTTCCTCTGAGACCCACCAAGGGTACTTTCCACGTGACCTGCACATCTAGAGCCAGGATAGCCCACCCGATGGCCCACCTGTGCAGGCTGCCTGGGGCAGGGATACTGGCCCTGCCCACACTTGCCCCCTGCACCTCCACACCTTGGCAGAGGACTTGTAGAGTCTGCTGGGAGTTTGGGAAAGCAGCATGAGTTTTCCCTGAAGAAAAAGTCGCCCCCACCGCCAAGAGCAAGGAAGCAGTGCACCTCCTGCCACTGCAGGCCAAGTGAGGGGACCCCAGGGCTGGGGGCTCCCACCAGAGAGAGGGCAACCCAAGGCAAGGGGCTGAGGCGGGAAGGTTTAGGACAGGGACACAAGCCAGCTCCTCCAGAGGGGGACTGGGCTCTGGTCATCTTGAAAGAGATGCCTCCCATGAGGTCCACTTGGAGTGACCAGGTGATCCATGAGAAGGGATCAGCCAGGAGGCTTCCCCCCATCCAGGAAGCCACAGGGTGAGAGAGCCTCAGAGGCAGGGTCTCCCACACCTGCATGAGGACCCTGCCTCAGTCCTTCTGTGCGGCTCTAACACAATGGCCGAGGCCGGGTAATTTACAAAGCAAAGGCGTGTTTCTCCCAGTTCTGGGGGCTGGGAGGCCAAAGTCCAGCCACCAGGAGGCTCGGCATGCAGGGAGGGTGCTATCCCTCTGCACACTTGCCCTGGGGATGATGTTTCCAGCACACAGATGTAGGGGGACACACTTGGGCATAGCAACCCGCCCAGGAGCCGGCCATGCCCAGCAGCACCCGCACAGGTGCCTAGGCTCCCTCCCCGGGGCCCCTTCTGCCCCTGCCTCTCCCTGAATCTACTGGGGTGGGGGCAGGGTGGACATGGTGAGGGGGACTGGAGAACAAGCTGACCAGGCCCACCAGCCCCTCTTCACCTGAAGGGGCCTCCTGCGGAAAGGCAGGACTTGACCTGGGCGAGTATGTGCAGGTGGCCCCAGGGCTGGGAGGAGGACAGGGAGTGTGTGTTGAATGGGGACAAAGCATCAGTTTGGGAAGGTGGAGAAGTTCTGGAGAAGGAGGGCGGTCGTGGCTGCACAGCCATGTGAATGTGCTTCTGAGCTGTGCACTTAGAAATGGTTAGATGTGCCTGTGGTCCCAGCTGCTCAGGAGGCCAAGGCAGGGGGATCAGGAGGTCAAGGCCGCAGTGAGCCGAGATCCTGCCACTGCACTCCAGCCTGGGGGGCAGAGCGAGACCTTGCCTCAAAAAAAAAAAAAAGAAATGGTTAGGATGCTGAATTACGTTGTGCCTTTTGCCACAGTAACGTGTTTATTTTTATCAAAACTTCTCTGCAGAGTGTACAGTCAGCGAGAGCAGTGTTCCTCTGCACATGCCAGCGCTGGCCACCGTGCACCCTCGTTCCATTTGTTTGCTCCCACGGTTTCCACATGAACTGGAGCCACCGGCGTTATAAACCAACAGAGGCACGTTGGCCAGGGCGTCCCATGGAACGGGAAGGGGTACAGGTGACCGGATGGCTCGATGGACTCAGAGCTGGACATTGGGAGCGGGGTGGGGGCTGACCCCACTCTGGCCCACAGGTCAGCATCAGGCTGGGGTCAAGTCTACCATGTGCGACCCGGTGTGTGACTAAGCACTTGGAGAAGAAGCCGAAAAGATGATTACTGGGGTCAGAGAGGATGGCAAGGGGCAATGAACAGGCAGAGTCCCAAGCTCTGCGTGTGGCCCTCCACCCTCACCATGCCCACCCTGTGCCTGTGGGCTGAGCAGCAGTTCGGTGCAGCAGAACCAGCAAATCACTCCTGATTGGTTGAGCCAGTGGGCTCCCAGGCCATTCATAAATGATGAGCGGTTGCCACAGCAACAGCCCCGGCCCATATTTCATCTCCTGGCAAGCTCTAGCAACTCGGCAGAAAACCAGGCTGAAAAGGAAGGGGCCTCAGCCTCCCCACTCCACGGTGGCAAGACCCACAGGGCTCTGAGTGTGGGGCCCACATGGCCCATGTGAGACCAGGGTTTGGTGGGAAGAGAGAGCTGGTTTGGGACAAGAAGAGTGGCTGCCAGCACAGTTTGGGGACTGAAGGTGGCCAAATTCCACTCTGGGCTTTGACCTCGTACATGGGTTCCATTGTCCGTGTCCTGTGACCCCCTCCAAGTCTCAGTTTCTTCATCTATAAAATGGACAGAGAATTGTACCTGTCCCAATGGGCTTTTTGAAAATGGAAAGTGATTAAGGCTGGACACGGTGGTTCATGCCTGTAATCCCAGCACTTTGGGGGGCTGAGGCGGGCAGATCATGGGGTCAGGAGATTGAGACCATCCTGGCCAACACGGTGAAACCCCGTCTCTACTAAAAATACAAAAAATTAGCCAGGTGTGGTGGTGGGCGCCTGTAGTCCCAGCTACTCAGGAGGCTGAGGCAGGAGAATGGTGTGAACCCGGGAGGCAAAGCTTGCAGTGAGCCGAGATCATGCCACCGCACTCCAGTCTGGGTGATAGAGCAAGACTCCATCTCAAAAAAAGGAAAGAAAGAAAGAAAGAAAGAAAGAAAGAAAGAAAGAAAGAAAGAAAGAAAGAAAGAAAGAAAGAAAGAAAGAAAGAAAAAGAAAGAAAGAAAGAAAGAAAGAAAAGAGAGAGAGAGAGAGAGAGAGAGAGGGAGGGAGGGAGGGAGGGGAGGGAGGGAGGGAGGAAGAGAGAGGAAGAGAAAGAAAGAAGGAAAGAAGGAAGGAAGGAAGGAAGGAAGGAAGGAAGGAAGGAAGGAAGGAAGGAGGGAAGGAAGGAAGGAAAGAAAGAAAGAAAGAAAGAAAGAAAGAAAGAAAGAAAGAAAGAAAGAAAGACAGAAAGACGGAATAACAGGTGTGAGGCCACTGCACTCAGCCAAGAATAGGGCTTAAATATAAGAATACAAGAATATTTTCCACCTTCTTGAACAACATCATTTAATATTTCTTGCCATTCGTGTGGCTGGCAATTAATAGTTTCAGCTTCGAATGCCTGAGAAGTCTGTTTCCCCTTCAGTTTTGAAAGGAGGTGTTTGGGGCCAGGTGCAGTGGCTCACGCCTGTAATGCCAGCTTTTTGGGAGGCCAAGGCAGGTGAATCACCTGAGGTCAGGAGTTCTAGACCAGCCTGGCCAACATGGTGAAACCCCATCTCTACTAAAAATACAAAAATTAGCTGGGAGTGGTGGTGCACACCTGTAATCCCAGCTGCTCGGGAGGATGAGACAGGAGAATCGCTTGAACACGAGAGGCAGAGGTTGCAGAGAGTCAAGATCGGGCCTCTGCACTCCAGCCTGGGCAACAGAGCGAGACTCCACCTCAAACAATAATAATTATTATTATTATTTTAAAAAGAAAGGCGTCTTGATGGGGTACAGACTCTAGATTGGCAGTTCTGTTTTGTGTTTCTTTCTGTGTGTTGAAGATCTTGTCCCTCGGTCCCCTCGCTTGTCTTGGCTGGGAAACTGCTGCTGTCCTTGTTCCTCGGAATGTCATGTGTCCTTTTTCTCTGACTCTTCTTAAAGCTTTCTCTGTATCATTGGTTTTGGCAATTTGATGATCACGTCTTTTTGCAGATTTTTTTCATGCTTCTTGTGCTTGGGGTTCGCTGAGCTTCCCAGATCCCTGCATCTGGGTTTTTATCAAACTGGAAATTCATCAGCCATTGTTTCTGCAGATGTTTTATGTGCTCCTCTCTTCCCTCGCAGGGAACGCAGTGGAGCAGATCTTCAGCTGCTCCAACTCTGATGCACCATTCAAATGTTTGAGGGTTTCTTTTCTCTCCACGTTTCATTTGTAAGCCAAAAATAAAATTATAAGGCCCCCCAACCGTCTGAATGGACTGCCTCCTTGGCCAGGACACTCTAAAATTTAACCTGAAAGACTAGTTCAGGCCTTGACCCTGGACGGGAAGTAGTGGTCGGGCTTGCCTCATTACAACTTCCAGCACAATCAACACAGACGTTCAGTCTGATAAAAAGCATTTAGGAGGCCAGGTGAGGTGGCTCACACCTGTTATCCCAGCACTTTGGGAGGCTGAGGCGTGTGGATCATCTGAGGTCAGGAGTTCAAGTCCAGCCTGGTCAACATGGTGAAACCCCATCTCTACTAAAAAAAAATACAAAAATTAGCTGGGCATGGTGGTGTGCCCCTGTAATCCCAGCTGCTTGGGAGGCTGAGGCAGGAGAATCACTTGAACGCAGGAGGCGGAGGTTGCAGTGAGCCAAGATCGCACCATTGCACTCCAGCCTGGGCAACAAGAGTGAAACTCAATCTCAAAAAAAAAAAGCCTTTCTTTTTTAGGATCTATTCCCTCTGAAGCCTGCTGCCTGGAGGCCTCATCTGCAAGATCAAACTTTGGTCTCTGCAACCTCTTATCATAGCCCAGATAGCCCAGATATTCCTCTCTATAGATAATAACTCTTCCAGCCAATTGCCAGTCAGAAAATGTTTTAATCTACCTATCACTTGTAAGCACCGCCCTCTGAGTTGTCCCACCTTTCTGGACCGAACCAATGTGTTACCTCAGGACCTCCTGAGGCCTGTGTCACGGGACATGGTCACTCACATTTGGCTCAGAATAAATATCTTCAAATATTTTTTAGAGTTTGACTCTATTCATCAACACATTTCAGGTATCTTTTTGACACAGGGATTTTTTTCTCGGTCACTTTGCAAGCTGGGGACCTCCGGTTGGTGATGCCCCACCCAGGTGTCACTCAGCCACACTACCTGCTATAGGAGGTAGCCCACCCACTCAGCCCACCCGGGCCAGGTTTGGCTTGAGTGCCAGTCCCCAGGTTCTTGTCCCACACCCAAGAAGAATGAGGATGCACTGACAGTCCAAGGGTGAGCAAGGCAGGGAGTTTCACTGAGAGATGAAACAGCTTTCAGCAGACAGGGGATGCAGAGGTGGTCTCCCTACCTGAAGGCGGGAAAGTCCTCCCTGTGTCTGGGTCCAGGGCCGTTTATGGATTCAGAATGGGAAGTGCATGCAGATTTGTTTGTGAGTATGCAAAAAGGGTTAAAGCAAAGACACCACTCAAAGGTGGGCACAATAGCGTAGAAAACCAATTGGGAAAGAGTAAGTATATGTAAAATAGGAGAAGGGTGGGGACCAATCAGAAGAAAGCACATCAAATGGGAAAACAAGCTCTTAATCCAGTCCAAGGGTTTAATTTCGTACATAGCTTGGCTTTCAGGCTCTAAACTGTCTTTGACTTGGAGGTGGGGCTTCACCAGGACCCGCCCCATCTGCCTGGGCAATTAGCTGCCTCCTGTCATTATCACTTTTTGCTATCTTCACGTTCACTCATCTTTTCTTCTGCAACATTTAATACCACCCATTGTGTTTTTCATCTCTGACACTGTAATTCTCATCTCAGACACTGTAGTTCTCATCTCAGACGCTGTAGTTCTCATCTCAGACACTGTAGTTCTCATCTCAGACACTGTAGTTCTCATCTCTAGAAGTTTGATTTTGGTGTCTTTTATACTTTCCATACCTCTCTACTTAATGTGTTTGGCCCTTCCTCCAGCTCTCCAGACAGACAGAATACAGTTCTAACAACTGTTTCAATATCTTTGCTGATTTTAACGTCTGTGTTAGTTCTGAATTGGTTGATTTCTCTTCTCCTTGTGTGTTACATTTTCCTGGCTTTTTGTTGAATTTTTTAATCAAATGCCCAACACTGTAAAGTCCACGAGTGCTGAATATGTTTGTATTCATGTAAATACACTTGAGATCAGAGATGAGTTTATCTTGAAAGAGTTTAATCCTCTCAGGTCTTGCTTTTAAGCTTTATCACAAGGGACCAGAATCATGTTTAATCTAGGTTTCACAACTCCTTGGCACTGAGGCAAGATCCTCCTGAGAACTCTACCCAGAGATTCATGAGTCATGGGGTTTTCCCATCTGGTCAGAGGGAACAAGCACTGCTCCCATCTTGGTCAGCCCTGAGCACGTGAGCACAGCTTCACCTACCACCCTCAGAGGGTCCATCCCTTCCTCCCTCCCTAAGCCTCCCCCGTGTGGATGTCTCCTCTTGCCTGCAGCTCTCTCCCCTCCAGCACTCTGCCTTATGAACTGCTGATGTCCTGACCTCCCCAGACCTCAGGTCCACTTCCTTGTTGACGAAAAGAGTCAAACTTTGTAAGATATTTTAAGAGATTGATTCTGAGCCAAATAGGAGTGGCCATGGCTCATGACATAGCCCTCAGGAGGTCCTGAGAAGGTATGCCCAAGGTGGTCGGGGCACAGCATTTGCTTTCATACATTTTAGGGAGGCACAAGACGTCAATCAAATACATTTAAGATATACAGGCCGGGCGCAGTGGCTCAAGCCTGTAATCCCAGCACTTTGGGAGGCCGAGACGGGCGGATCACGAGGTCAGGAGATCGAGACCATCCTGGCTAACCCGGTGAAACCCCGTCTCTACTAAAAAATAAAAAAAAACTAGCCGGGCGAGGTGGCGGGCGCCTGTAGTCCCAGCTACTCGGGAGGCTGAGGCAGGAGAATGGCGTAAACCTGGGAGGCGGAGCTTGCAGTGAGCTGAGATCCAGCCACTGCACTCCAGCCCGGGCGACAGAGCAAGACTCCGTCTCAAAAAAAAAAAAAAAGATATACATTGGTTGGGTCCAGAAAGGTGGGACAACTCAAAGGGGGAACATGGGGGGTCGGGGGGTGCTTTCAGGTTACAGGTAGATTTCAAATTTTTCTAATTGGCAATTGGTTGAAAGACGTATCAATAGAAAGGAATGTCTGGGTTGCGATACGTGGCTGTGGAGACCAGGCCTCCAGGCAGCAGGCTTGGGAGAGAATAGATTGTAAATGCTTCTTATCAGACTAGAGGTCTGCGTTAATGTAATGATGTGGAATGAGGCGTGTCGGATCCCCGCTTCCCATCATGGCCTGAGCCAGTCTTTCGGGTTAAGCTATAGAGCACCCTGGCCGAGGAGGAAGTCCATGCAGATGCTCGGGAGACGCCTTCGCATTTCATTTTCGGTTGACATCCTCAACTCAGGACATCTGCAGGCCCTTCCTCGGTTTCCCCTCTCTGTGCCACTGCCTGGAAACTCCCCCGAAGCAGCCCTCAGGAGTCCCCGTCCTCTATGGCCCAATGTCGGTGTCTTTAAGAGCTGTGTCTCACATATTGAGTCTGGATTTGGGAGATGAGGGGGTCACGGAGACTTTGGGGCAGGTTCCCACCGAGACCATCATGGCTCTGAGTTCAACGTATGGGAACACATAGCCACCAGAGTTGGCCCAAGCCCACGTCACCCCAGCAGCATCCCCATCTCCATTCTAAGGGGAGATGAGGACAACATGAAAACAGGATGCGTCTCATGTCTCACACCCACCGGGTCTCGCCTTTCAGCCTCGGTCTTGTTGCTCACCACAGGACGAGCTGGTCCTCGCCTCCTGGTGCTCCTCAGAGTGTGGTGCTGCAGGCCTGAAGAGGCTCTTTGTGAGCTGGGGAAGGAGCAGTGGCCAGGCAAGCCCAGAGCTTGGGGGTTCCGGACCCATCAGAAGGATGGAGCCCCACAGGGGAGCTGGAAGCACCTCCTGAGCTCCAGCCGCCCTGCCAATCAGGGGCCAGGAGGCAGGTGTGGAAGCCCCAGAAAGAAGGAAGGAGAAAGTCTCCCCAGGCCCCAGGGCTTTGCAGTTTGACCTACTTCCTTCTCACTGTCATGACTGTGTGCAGACAGGGACTGGAGACCTGGAAGGATTAGGCCCAGCCTGGACTCTCCCCGGGTCCCAGCTGGCTCTACCTTCCTGCTAGGCCCGTGGCACTGGCACCATGGTGCCATTTCTGGACAAGGGGCCTGGCAGCCTCTCCCCAGTTCTGACCCTGTCTTGTCTCCTAGGCTTCCCTGAGACCCAGGAGAGACAAACCAAGCCACCGATCCACGCCAATGGGCCTCTGTAATAAAAAAGGTACCAAGAGTCCATGAAATGTTTAACACCGCGTTTTACTACTAACGAGTGAGGCAGAAGCCAGCACCTTCTGAGAAAGGATTTTCCAGGCATTTTACAGATCAAAGTCATAGAATAAAATAAATATGACCAGAGAGGGTTGTGAGGAGCAAGGAGTTCTGTCAAAGAAAGAGCTCATACGAAGAAGGAGGGGGGAAGAGCTGAAGGGGCTGCTGGGAGCACGGCCCTCCCTGTGCCATTTGCAGACTCTCCCCATAGCCCATGCAATCTTGAAGGGCGGAAAGGCCCCTGGGGTGCCTCTTCTCCCCCACAGCTGGTCATAACCGTGTCCCACTACTGACAGACAGGTCTGTTCACGTCTTCAATGTCCAAATAAAAACACTGAGGCCCTGAGAGCTGCAGTGATGTGTCCGAGGTCCCACAGGGTGGTGGAGATAGGCCTGAGCCTGTGTGACTCCCAGCCCTGCTCCCCGCTCAACCCTGGAGGTCTCCAGGGCAGTGGTCTCATCCTCCCTCAGTGGGTTCAGCCAAACACTGTCACCTCCGTCGGTCCAAATTCGTGGCCCCTGGGTTTCTAGAAAAGCAGAGCACACAGTCGGTCTGACGCTGACCCCCTTCTCCAGGAAGAAGCCCCAGAGGTAAGCTACAGACAGCCGTCCCCTGGAATCATGGCTCCCAGGCAGGGCTAGTGTCCTGGCTGCTGCCTCCAGCCCTGGCAGCCACACGGCCTGCTGTCACCTTCCTGAAGTTCTTAGCCTTTGGATAACGGGCCCACCCCACACCCAACAAGGTGTCTCGTGGAAGGCTTTTTGCATCCTATTCTCACCACAAAGGCAGGACAAGAAATGAGGGAGGAGGTGGGCAGAGAGGTGGTGGCCTATGGAGGGACTCGGTGGGGGAGAAATGAGGCAGTGCCTTGCTCTAGGGAAGGAGGGGGAGCCACCAGTCTGGGGGGCAGGAGATACAGAAGATGGGTCCAGACCACAGCTTCTGCAGGGGGTCCTCTCCGCTCGCACCCCTGGGACCCCTAAGGTCCTCCCAGCTTCTACCCTGGACAGCTCAACCTCCAGACTGGGACTGGAGTCACGTCCCTAGCCCAGAGGGCAGGGGTCTCCCAGGACTGCCCCCTGCTTTGGGGATGGTCCCAGGCCTGCTCAGGCGGCCTGCCTGCTCTCTGCAGAGGCTCTGACCAACCCAGATAGCACTAGGGCCTCTGGGACTGAGCTCAGTGGTAGGGACCAGAGGACGGCATGCAGATGCCCCTAACTAAGCTAGTGTGCACCAGATGTGGTGCTGGGTGCAGGGGATGTGGACAGGAGCCAAAGGAGGGGGCAGCCATGGGGGCAGGGTGGGGGTTCTCCAGGCAGGTGGACCCCGGCTGTGCCCTAAAGGAAGGCAAGTGAGGGCACTAGGGCACAGCATGGCCAGAGGAGGCCACACGCAGCGTGCTCCATGGATGGTGTAGCTGGAGCAGGTGTCTTGGAGGGTTGGGGGTCCCAAGAGGCAAGACCAAAAGCCCAGGGTCTCAAATACCAGCCTGAGCCATGGGGAATGTTCCAGCTTTGTGGCCACCATCGGCAGCTTTAGCCTGGAGAGGATGAAGGCAGGATGCTAGGGGCTTCAGTGAGGCAGTCAGGAGGGCGGGAATGTGGGGATAGAGCCAGGGGTCCTGCAGGGTGTGAGGATCTCATGCAGAGGGTGAGGGAGAAGGTGGCAGCCCCGGAGGCCCATCGGACTCGCCCACTCTCCAGCACTGTAGCGTGAACAGGTAACTTCCTCCTGGATGCCATGAAGCGCTCTGCCCAGTGTGGTGTGATCCAGAGGTAAGGGGACCCCTGCCCCTCAAAGAACCCTGTCAAAGTGGCTCAACCTCAATTCTGAGCTCCCAGGAAGCCTCAAGCCTTGTGGGTGTCTGAGCCCCACTTCTGTATGTGCCACGGGCGCTGTACACAACATCGCACCCCAAGAGACAGACATCCACGAGACGCCCACTCCACACCACGAAGAGCATCGCCACGGACACCTGCGCCAGCTCCTCTCCTCCGGGCGGCTGCACCGAGGCTTCCCAGAGCAGGCACTCCTGCCTCGGGGCGCCGGGGCAGATCGTGGGATGCCCGTGCTCTCCTTTCCCCCAAGACTTCTTTATGCAACCTGAATCTATCCCAGGGTCTGCCAAGGTCCAGTTCAAAGACCCACAGTCCAACCACTGAAATGCACTAATAAAAAAATTCTGGTCTTTATTTAGGCTTCTTTGAAAAGATTGAATCCACTTGATTCACGGAGCACAGAGACTCCATAAAGTTCTTGGATTTTCTGTTTCTTCTCTCACACCCCACATATGTTCCAGAGCCCCCTGCCCTCTGAAGCCCCCAAAATCTCCCTCCTCGAACCTGAGTCCCGCCGCCTGCTCTCTCAGCCCCTTGGGAGTTCAGCCTTGTGTGGTTTTATGGCCTCTGTGCCCACACCCAGGTGCTTTGTGACACCAGGAGTCCGGGAGACCAGCCCCACACCAGCCTCTGGCCTCCTGCCTCCTCCCCACCTCTCCTGCCCTCTCCCCACACCCCCTCACCCACCAGGAGCCAGACTGCCAAGCCCCAAACTCCCCACAGAGGGCAGAGCCCATGGGCCATCCTGGGAGAGAAGGCTGTCTGTGCTTGTGTTAGGAAATCTTGTCTCCAACACACTGGAGGGTGTTGATTTTCTGTTGTCCCCCAGGGTCCCACTGTTAATGGCCAGTTCTCTGACCCTGCCCTATCTCCTCTCAGGCAGCCCCTAGAAATGGGACGATTCCATCCTGGAACAGCAGGACCGCACGGGCCAGGAGTTCCAGACTGGGACCAACAGGAGAAAGCGGAGGGGCCAGGAAGTGTCCCTCAGGGAGGACCTGTGGCCAACCCAGCTTCCCTCCATGTCCCTCCACAAGGAAGGGGAGAGCAGGACGCTGCCTTCATCCCACGAGCTCTTCAGTAGGAAGGAGGGAAGCGTCAATGTGTTGGTGAGCCCTGGCTGGCCCCACTGCCCCAGCCCCAGTGGGGTGAGCCTGCCCCACTGCCCACCCACAGAGGCAGCATCCACAAGTTGGAGCCAGATGACACAGCCAGGTCCTTGCCCAGGTCAACCAGACCCGGCCAGGGCAGTCAGGCCGGTGACTAATGGCCTTCCCTGCTGAGGCCCTTTGGGCTTCCTAGCTTTTCTAATGCAGCTGTGAGCCTGAGCCTCTAATTATCGCCTACAGGGATCTGCCAGGTCAGGCTGCCCTCCACAGAAGCTCCCGACTGCTCTGCTCTCGTCCTGCCAGAGGCCAGAGCAGGGGCTTCCAAGAGCACAGACCTCAAGCAGTCAGGGGAAGTGAGGAAAAAAAGTGAGATAGCTGAGTCAGGGGTCACCAGGTGCCCTGGGCATGGCCTGCCTTGCCAGACACCGTAGCTCCCCAGCTCGGCAAAGGACCCTTCTCCTCCCACATGCCCGAGACCCTGTCTCCTGGCCCCCCTTCCCACCCAGTCCCTCATCAGCCAGAACAGGGGCCAGACCACAAAGGGGCCTCCCATGGCCCCTCCTGCCCACTGCTCTGGGAATGGCTGGGCCCCCTCCCGGCCCCCACACCCAACCCGGCCCCCGGCTGGTGCTCACCTCGCCTGCCTCTAGGCCTTGGGATGCCTGCTCCCCTGTCTCTTCATCTGAATGTCTCCTGTGGAGCCTCTGATTTCAGCTGAGAAGCTGCCTCCCCCCATGACTCGCCTGTACCCCAAGGGTACCCCACAGCCTCCAGGGCTCCCCCGTCTTTGAAGGGATCACCCAGGAGTGCAACTGTCCCATTTCTTCTCTGTCCCCCACCCGCTGTGAGCACCAGGAGGGCAGCAGAGGGTCTGCTGTGTTCATGGCTATAGAGGAGCCCCTCTACAGCCCCCAATGCCTGGGACACTTGGGTTGCCACAGCGGACGGGGAGCTGCTGCATCGAGTGGGCAGAGGCTGAGGAAGCTGCTCAACCCCCAACAACGCACAGGCCGGCCCCTCACAACCAAGGATGGCCCAGCCCCAAAGGGCAAGAGTGCCTCCAAGGACAGACCCGAGACTGACTCCCCACAGGCACAGGGCCCGGCCCGCAGTGGGAGCTCAAGGGTGTGTACAGCGACCAACTGAGCCTCCAGCTCATTAGCAGGTGCTCGGCTCAATGCCTTCCCAAGGCCAGGAGGGATGACATGTATTTTAAGAACACCACACACACACACACACACACACACACACACACACACACACACGAGCACTATTTGCCAAAGTAAACAGCCTGGCAGGAGGCACCATCGCTGCGTCCAGGGCACTGCCCTCCACCATTCTGCCCATGCCCACACTCCATGCTTAACCTGGCCCAGTGTGGGTGAAAACCACACCCATGGGACACCAGTGCTTTCAACTCTGGAGCCCTGTGCCCTCCCACTGCACCGTCCCTGCCTCTCGCTTCAGCTCCTCCCCACTGCACCGCCCCTTGCCTCCCCCGCCTGTGCCCTCCCACTGCACCGTCCCTGCTCCCCCGCCTGTGCCCTCCCACTGCACCGCCCCTGCCTCCTGCCTGTGTTCCTCCCACTGCACCGGCCCCCTGCTTCTCAGTTCCTCCTCGACTCAGGACCGTCTCCCTTGCCTCACTTCAGACTGGCCCCTGTTCCCCGCTTGCCCCTCCTCCCCACCGTCTCCCTGCCTCACGTTCTCCCACCACCGCCCTCGTTCTCTGCCCTCCTGCACCACCCCTGCGCCCTCGGGCCAGCGCAGATCCCCGCCCATCCCAGCCCTGCCCCCTGTGTTTGCCGCACGTCACCGACACCTGGCCCCAGTCTTCACTTCTAGGAGGCAACAAAGGGGCCCTGCCTTGCTCCTCCCAGGATGGACGGTCACAGGAACTGAACAAAACATATTCTCCGAATCGGTATGCTGTGCCCCCAGGAGGAGCGTCCCAGGTCCCACTGACCTCACCAGGCCGCCCCTTCATAAGGATACCAGCCCGCTGGGCACCTTGTGGGGCAGGAGCCCAAGGCCCACATGTGCATCTGCCCACTATGCAGGGAGCAAGGCAGCCCACAGGCTCCAGCGTGCTCAGGGAAGCGAAGGAACCAGGCAGATGGCTCGTGGGCAGGTTGGCAGCACCACCCCCATGTGGGCGGTCAACACGGACACTTGTGCTGTCTCCTCCTCATCATATCAAGAGACACCATAGGCAGAGCTAGTTTTGCCCAGGAGACGAGGCCTCCGGTATCTTGGCTTTGTTCTCCAGGAAGCCCCACCCCTCCACATGACACAACCTCCCTGACCCTCTTAGCACTCAGTGCTGCTGGCAGCCAACCCTTCTCCACCTGGACGGGTGCAGCCACTTTGCTTGTCTGTCACCCCAGCAGACTGTGGCTCTGTGAGGGCAGAGACTGGACCTGGCTCTTTCCCTTGAGTCTTTTCCTCCCAACCCCCAGCTCTAGACTGGTGTGTTTGAGTTATTCAAGGAAAACTTGTAGAATGAGGGGATGCAAGTGTGGATGGGTGGGTGGATGGATGGATGGATGGAAGGGTGGATGGATGGATGGATGGATGGAAGGGTGGATGGATGAGTGGGTAGATGAGTGGTAGATGGGTGGATGGAAGGGTGGATGGATGAGTGGGTAGATGGGTGGATGGATGGGTGGATGGAAGGGTGGATAGAAAGGTGGGTGGATGCGTGTACGCATGCACAAGTGAATGGATGGATGCAAGGACGGGTGTGTGGATGGATGGAGGCATGCATGCATGGATGGATGGATGGATGGATGGCATGGAGAAAGAGTGAATGGACAGGTGGATGGTTTCTCAGCACATAAGCAGAGGGACTGTGTACTATGCAGAGGAGCAGGAGGTACACAGAGGCAAGACCTGGGCCTGGAGCCAAGACGGAAGACCTAAGGACAATGAGCCCAGACAAGCAAGACATGTGCCAAGCAGAGCCAAGAGCCAGGAGTAATTAAGCCTGCGTGCACAGCCCTGGAGCCCCAGCAGCCCTGTGTTCATTAAGGTGCTGACCAGGGAAATCTCATCAGAGATAGAAATTCTGGCTTGGGCTGCTTCCAGCCCTGGCCCTGTCACCTTTCCCATAGAGTGTCTCCTAATTTGGCCAGAGCCCTGGGGCAACCCTGCCTGCAGAAAATCTCCAGGGTTGAAAAAAACCCTGAGCCCAGAGCAGGGTGGTATCCCTGCCTGGGGTGACTCACTTGACTCTCTGAGGCCTCCACTTGTCCTCTCCCTTCACCAAGTAAAATTCAAGGACCCAAATGCCATTAATTCCAAAAATGTCCATCTCAGGGCTGCTCAGAGCCGCCCTTGGCAGGCTTGGCCATCACCATAGCCTCCTGAAGTTGGCAGGTTCCAGGACGCTTCACGTGCCCCCACAAACCCCGCTCACTGAGCCCCACACAGGGCTGTTTGTTAGGCCTCCATCTCCTCAGTTAAATGGATGCAGAAACTGAGGCTCAATGAGATAAAGGAAACCGCCTTGGCCAAGAGTGCACGGCCCAGAGTGGCTGAGCCGACCCCAGACTCGGGCCTGCTGCAGGCAGCTGGGCAAGGTCCCTTTCACAAATGCAGTGACCTTGGGGTTACCTGCGGAGGCTTGACACGCTGACCTGGGGGGACTTGAGTGTCCACCTGTTGCAACTGGACATTCCCAGTCTTGAACCCTGAGTGCACCTGGGATCTGGGAGGTGGGAGAGAATCTGGGAGGTGGGAGAGAATCTGGGAGGTGGGAGAGAACATTAAGGACCTGCCAGCACTCTGAGCCCACCCCCAGAAGCCTGTGAACACCTGGGACACATGGACTCCCCTAACACAGGGGTCCCCAAACTCCAGGCCACAGACAGGTACTGCTCCACAGCCTGTTAGGAACCGGGCCACACAGCAGGAGGTGAGCGGTGGCCGAACAAGCGTGACTGCCTGAGCTCCACCTCCTGTCAGATCAGTGGCGGCATTAGATTCTTGTAGGAGCAAGAACCCTATTGTGAACTGCACATACGAGGGATCTAGGTTGCACGCTCCTGATGAGAATCTCATGCCTGATGATCTGAGGTGAAACAGGTTCATCCCGAAACCACCCTCACCCTCTCCATGGGAAAATTGTCTTCCACGAAACCCGTCCCTGGTGCCATAAAGGTTGGGGGCAGCCGCCTTAACAGGCACACACCTGGAAAGTAGGTGTGATCATCACATTTTACAGGAAGGCTGCCACCAGAGACGTGTCAGCAGCTGGCAGAGAGTGAGACAGAGACAGTGTCCGCAGGACTGAGGCTGGGGCACGAGCCACCCCTTCCAATGCTCACCGCACTAGGAGTCCGAGGGGCTTCACACCTGTCTCAGCTTGGACGCACTGTGTGACCCTAGGCAAGTCCCTTCCCCTCTCTGGACCACACCCTCACCTTCTCAAAGCAGGTGGAGTGGAGATCAGCCTCCCCAGGGCCCCTTAGAGCTCCAAGGGTGCAGAATTCTGTTCCTGGGCTGCCCTGTATCTCCCCAAGGCCCGTCCACTTCTGGAACTCTGAGCATCGGCCTGGGGTCCACAGGGACCTCCCCCAGGGTCCCGGTGAGGTCAGGAAGAACCAGGGCCTGTTGATGGGAAAGGACTGAGAGGTGCAGCCAGCTGATGATTTCTGTGCTTGGTGACCCAGTTTCTCCAGGGGGATTTCTGTGACAAGTTGGAACAAATTAAAATTCATTTGTCTTCCTTTCAGGAGTACAGCCCAGCAGGGAAGCGCGGCACGACCTCTCCCAGTGCGCCTGGTGCCAAGGCAGTCTGCAGGAAGTAGCACACTGCTGGCGCAGGGACAGGGCAGATGCACAGGGTGGAGGCCATGCCCATCCCAAGCCTCTGCCCTGAGCCAGATCCCTGGTCCCAGCCCCTCCCAGGGAGGATCGTCCTCACTCAGTCCACGGCAATGATGCCCCTGCATGAAAGAAGCTCCCTGTTCCCTCAGGGTGCCTCACCTGGGAGCCTCCTCTGGGCCTGGTGGAGGCCACAACCCAGCGAGGACCCGGCACAGTTGGCAATGTGAGTGGTGACCCGTGACGCACCTTGTGGTTGTGGTTGTGGTGGAATAACAAAACCAGGCCCACACCCGCCTGTTGAATGCTGCAGGCCAGACACTGGGTTACACTCTTCACCTGGATTATCTCATGTGATTCTCACAGCAAATACACTATCATCCACATTCAGATGGGGATACTGAGGCGTGGCGCAGCAGACCACACCAGGAGCTGTAGAGGCATTTTCATTCATTTGTTCAACAAATATTTTTGTGCACCTGCTACAAACCGTGTCCTGGGCTAGGGGCTGTAGTCGGTTGGACAAGGCAGATGGTCCCCTGGGACCAGGCTGCGTTGGGGGGACGGGCAACTCAGGGTGTGTACAAATAGCTCCATGACTACAGTGGGGCCACAGGGGGAAATCCCAGGCGCTGGCAAAGCAGACAAGCCAGGGTCAAAGACAAGATCCCTGCCCCCCATTCTGGACAGGCCAGGCTGTCCCATCACACTCCATCATGGATAGTGCTCCCCCAGAGGATGGGGTCCTGGAGCCAGTCCTCAAAGGCAGGAGAGTGGACGTCGAGAGAAGGGAAGTCCACAGAGGCCAAGTGCAGCTGCAGGCCGGGGGAGGAGCTGGAGGTGGGAGGCGCCTGCACGGAGGGACAGACCCAAAGGCTCCCGTCTACGGCAGCTATGACTCTCACAGCTTAGGACCAGGGGCACCCAGGGTCGTCTTTACGAACTTACTCAGCTCACATTTCACAGAGGCCAACCTTGTGCCAGCCATCCCACCAGGCAGGAAGGAGCTGCAGCAGCAATGTCAGGAGCCCGCTGCCACCTGTGAGAGAGGAATGCATGGGGATCTTAGAGAACCCCGAGGAAGGGTGAGTCCTGCCCACACCAAGGCCATAGGGTGGGGCTGGGAAGGGAAGCCACACTGGGCAGCTCTGGGGATGCAGGAGCCAGCCAGGCCAGGTGAGCAGGGACCACACTGGGGCACCCGGGCCCAGGGAGCTGTGGGCTCTGGTGGAGACAGATGTTGTAAGAGTGAGGAGTTAGGGAGAGGACCTGCTGCCTGAGGGAGCCAGAAGGGGGCCATTCCAGGGTCCAGGCTAGAGTTGAGGGCAACATTGAGCAATGAGGGTGGGAAGAGGAGGTGGAGCATATAGAGGGAGCAGCCAGGCCACCAGCTGTGGATGTGAGGGGCACCAGGGTAGGGGCTCTGGGAGGAGAGATTTCCAGGGGAAGATGGGAGTTGAGTTTCGGCCCTGATGTGTGTGGAAGCCACTAGGTTGGCTCTGCAGGGGCAGGGCAAGATGCTGGGGTCTGAGGGTGGGTCTGGGAGAACAGTGGGCCTGGCAGACCCATGGGAGACAAGGAGGGGCCTGCACAGCCTCGAAGAGCCAGCACCTGAAGCCCAAGGCGATGGCCAGGGGGAACTGAGGTTGGCCTTGGGCCTGTGTGGGCCCCATGCCTTGCCCAGCGCCCCAGCTCAGCCATGCAGCGAATGCTAGCAGTGCATGTGTCCAGGCTTGGTGTGCAGGTGTCCAGGGCACCCTGAGGGGGGCCCCAAGGTGCAGCAGGAGGCATAGATAGCACATGGCCATGTGAGCGGGGTAGAGGGGACGGTACGGGCATGTCCCCCCCACAGACCAGGAAGCCACTAGGAGCAGGGCACAGGTCTATGCAGGCACAATGTGTGTCTTCGTCCCCAATAGCATAGAGCTGGGCTCTGGCACAGAGCTGGGCACACTGGCCTGCTCAGGAGCATATGGCCAGTGGGGGCCTTGCCAGAGCTGGATCCAGACAATGGGGCTGGAAGGACTGGCAGCCAGCAGGCTGGGGCCCCAAAGCAAGGATGGCCTGTGCCCCTGTGGGCTGGGAATGGGGCACTCTGGAAGCCCAGGGAGGGAATGGTGGGGGGTTCAGAGGAGGGGTGGGGTCTTCCCAGTCATTGCCTGGATGTGACAGAGCAGGAGGTTGAGCAGCTGAGGAAGGGAACAGGATGGGGTGGGTGGGGTCTGAGAGGGAGGAGGAGGCCCCAGGTGCCTGAAGACAGGGATGGAAGAGAGGGCGGGATGAGACAAGCTCAGCTCCCCCAGGGCATCGAGCTGGTGCAGGAGAAAGACCCCCAGGAAAGAGCCCTCAATGCCAGCTCCCCAGGCCCCCGTCCTCCAGCCTCCCCTCGTCCACCCATCCACCCACTCACGACTCCCACTTTCATGGTGACGCCTCAGGATGCTCCCCTGAGTCCAGAAGAGCCTCCTCCCCACAGCCCCCTGGCTCATTCCCTCCTTCCTGCAGGAACGTCACCCAGCAGAGAGGCTCCGTCACCGTGTAAAATGATAACAGCCCCCACCCCAGCCTGGCACGCCAGCCCCAGCCGGCCTCAGTTTCCCTCCCAATCCTGCTCCTGCCCTTCCCGCATTTGTCGTTCTCTCCCAGTGTGGACGTGAACGAAGCCTCCGAGGGGTGGGAACTCTTTCTCTCACGTCCTCTGCTGCCTGCCTGGACCTGCCACCCGACACTGGACAGGCACTTCTGGAAGGAAAGAATGAATTACAGAAAGTGCCTCTCATGAGGTCCGGGGCGGGGCAGTGGATAGATAAGCTTTCTCATAAAAATACTGCTGTGGGCCGGGCGCGGTGGCTCAAGCCTGTAATCCTAGCACTTTGGGAGGCTGAGACGGGCGGATCACGAGGTCAGGAGATCGAGACCATCCTTGTTAACATGGTGAAACCCCGTCTCTACTAAAAAAAAAAAAAAATACAAAAAACTAGCCAGGCGAGGTGGCGGGCACCTGTAGTCCCAGCTACTCGGGAGGCTGAGGCAGGAGAATGGCGTAAACCCGGAAGGCAAAGCCTGCAGTGAGCCAAGATCTGGTCACTGCACTCCAGCCTGGGCGACAGAGCGAGACTCCGTCTCAAAAAAAAAAAAAAAAATACTGCTGTGAATCCTGCTTGGCGAGAGGCAGCCCACAGATGAACAGGCAGCCCACAGACGCCTGCCTTGTGAGTGCAAGGGGAAGCAGTTTTGCTGAGAAATGTTAAGAAAAGACCCAACTGCTCCAGCAGCAACTGAGGCAGGCCCAGGGAAGACTGAGGATGCGGATGTGGGTCTGATCACAGTGCTTACTGAAGTGGGATCAGCCAGCTGATGCCAATGCAGTGGTGGCATGGCTCCGCTACGGGATCTCACTGTCTCATTTCCTTGTTTTTGAGACAGAGTTTTTCTGTCTCCCAGGCTGAGCAGTGAGTCTCGGCTCACCGCAACCTCCATCTCCCAGGTTCAAGCAATTCTCCTGCCTCTGTGCCTCTCCCCAGTAGCTGGGACTACAGGCACCACCACCTCACCTCTGGCTAATTTTGTATTTTTTTTTTTTTTTGAGATGGAGTCTCGCTTCAGTTCAGGCTGGAGTAAATGGGCCAGACTTCAGCTCACTGTAAGCTCCTCGGGCCCGTGCCCACGCCAGCCATTCCCTTCCTCTGCCTCAGCCTCCCAGTAGCTGGGACTACAGGCGCCCGCCATTCTCGCCTGCTAGTTCTTGTATTTTTAGTAGAGACGGGTTTCACCGTATAGCCAGGGATGGTCCCACCTGACTCCTCGGATCCACCCGCCTCGGCTCCCAAAGTGCTGGGACTACAGGCTTGAGTTTCACCACGCTTCCGCCAATTTTGTATTTCTTTAGTAGAGATGGGCTCTCATTTAAGGTGCTGGCCAGGCTGGTCCCAAACCCTGACTCAAGTGATCCTCCCGCCGGCTCCCAAAGTGCTGGGATGACAGGTGTGAGCTTCGATCAAGACCCGACCCACTCCTTATTTTCCGCTGGTGCAAGGAGAGACATTACCCTGCCTTTCTGTGCATCAGAGGATCACAGGGTCACTTTTGACTCACTGAGGGATGGAAACTGGAAAGGGGTGAGTCACGGCTGAGACACAGGTTCCAGAAGAAATGTCCCTCTGCGCAAAGAGTGCGGACTTCGGCTGTGGGTCGGGAAAAGATATATATAGCAGCTGTGCAGCCCAGGGCGGCAGCAGCAGAGAGTGGCTCAGCTGCCCTTGGACAATAAGATGTTTTGGCGTGGCTTTGTAACCGACACTGATGCCACACTGATCCCGGGGTCTGGCCACACTAAGCTCTTCCAGTGCCAATGTGCTTCATCCCTTGTGATGACCCTGTGGAGTGGGAAACTGCTGCTACCCCATTCTACAGACAAGGAAACAGAGAGTGGAGAAATTCGTCCCAGGTCGCACAGCCTGTAAGTGGCAGGGCCAGGATTTGAACCCAGAGAGTTCGGTCCCAGGGTTCACACCCTGAGCCATCGCACTCCACTTGGGTGTCCACCTGGTCTTGGCCAGAGGAAGGAGAAGACCCCAGACAGCAACTTGAGAGGGTCCATTAATAAAAGTGATGAGGCCAGGTGCGGTGGCTCACACCTGTAATCCCAGCACTTTGGGAGACCGAGGCAGACGGCTCATCTGAGGTCAGGAGTTCAAGACCAGCCTGGCCAACATGGTGAAACCCTGTCTCTACTGAAAATTCAAAACCCTGCCTGCTGCAGGGCAGCGCCTGAGGCAATCCCAGCTACTCAGGAGGCTGAGGCAGGAGAATTGCTTGAACCCGGAAGGCGGAGGCTGCAGTGAGCCGAGATGGTGCCCCTGCCCTCCAGCCTGGGTAACAAGAGTAAAACCCCATCTTATAAAATGTTGCAACTGCTCCACACTGAGCCCAAGGGTGCAAAGCCCCCTCCGACGACCCCTAACCATGATCCGCCTTACCCCTCCCCCGCCTGGTCTCACCCCAGGACCTTTGCACTGCCATGGCCTCGGCCTGGGCCGCTGGGCTCAGATCTTCACATAGCTGATCCCTGTGGCCATGACAGTGCCCTCCCGGGGGACATGTGCCCAGCTGGCATGGCCTGCTCCCCCTGCCCTCCTGGAATACTCTGCCTGATATCTTCTCGGGGTTGCCGTAAGTTCCCTTTGCCCACCCTGGCTGCAGTTAGACAGACGGTAAACTGTGTGGCAGGGCTCATGTCTGTCATGTTCTCCACGGTCCCCAGAGCCTAGAACGGGGTTGAATAAATGAGCCATTGATCAGTCCATCTGTCAACTTCAGTGCCTCTGGAAACAGGTACTGGAGGCTGACCCCAGCACGCGGGCTGGGGATGGGAGAATACAGTGAATTCTGGAAGAGGGAGCCGCACAGTCAAGAAAACAGAG
The DNA here is from genome assembly GCF_008728515.1 of Papio anubis. Lineage (NCBI taxonomy): Eukaryota > Metazoa > Chordata > Mammalia > Primates > Cercopithecidae > Papio > Papio anubis. The sequence continues at coordinate 103,595,408 of NC_044988.1, read as the reverse complement.
GAGGTTAGATCCTGGAGAGGCCGTGTGTCCACCCAGGGGTCCTCCCAGAATGTTAGACCCTGAAGAGGCCGTGTGTCCTCCCTTCGGGTCTACCCAGGGGGCCTCGGGCCACATCTACAGCCTGTCAAGTGCTGTCCATGGCAGGGCCACGCCTTTCCTGTCTCCTCCTGTGGCTGGTGTACCTGCCGCTGTTCCACCCCCTGCACCTCCGTCTTTTCCCACCTTCGTACTTAAACCAAAATGTTGGCTCCTCCTGGATCTCGAGCCTGCTGGCCTTCAGATTCAGGCTGAAAATACACATCAGCTCTCCTGGGCCTCCTGCCTGCCGCCTGCAAACATTAGGACTGGCCAGCCGCCGTCATCGCAGGAGCCAGCTCCCTCTCAGAAGCCTCTGTCTCTGTGTGTCCACATCCTTCTGGTTGTATCTGTCTGGGGAGCCTGACGCACGCGATAAGGAAATCTCGCTGTTCCCCCAGAGGCGTCTGACTCTGCCCTGGGCTCAGGCCACAGGCTACTCCTGACCACAAGTCCTGCCACCTCCAAAGGCCACCATCCCAGAGGCTGCTGGGCTGTGTCCTGACCCATGGGCAGCTGGATGGGTTCCAGGGTCTGACCCAGAAGCCCAGAGGCCACCAGCCCTTGCCAGGATTTACACAGGTAGCCAAGGTGGGCGTTTGCCCAGGATGGGCCAATGTCCAGGTTCCAGTTCCCTGGTAGCCAGAAAAACCACGTCCAGCTGTCAGCTCCAGCTGCTCCATGCAGCCCCCAGGGAGCTCCCACTCCATGTCCAACTGCCTTGCTGACTGATAAAGGCAGAAACAAATCCAATTCCACGCTTGGCCAAACGCCAGGTGTGTCTGTCCAAGCTCCAGGAGCCCCAGACCACAGGGCTCTCCAACGTGGCAGCCTCAAAGCCAGTGCCAGGCCCCACCTGCCCGGATGCTCATGGTCTGTAGCAGGGAGTGGGCTGGGGAGATCCTGAGATGCTCCAGAGTCAAGAGAGGGCGCTGAGCACAGAGGCAGCTTGCACCTCGTCCTCTGGGCTAAGAGCAGGTGGCTCAGGAGAAGTTCACATAGAGCAAGGTGTCCAACGCCCCAGCAGGAGAACAGTGTCAGGGAAAGGCTCTTCCTATGCATTGTGAAAACCCCCACTCATTGCAAAAAAAACCCACTGAAAGCAAAAGAATCCTTTGCTTCTGAGAATCACGAAAGGCCCCAGTCGGTGCAATCAGCTGCCTGGCCACTTCCACCTCTGTCCTCCTGGCCATTCTGGGGTTCAGGCTGATGCTCCTCGAGGCTACAAAACAACTACCACAGCCCCAGGAATCCCACCCAGACCCAGCAATGCCCAGCAAAAGAAGGGCAGTCTCCAGGCTGGGAACGTAAGATTCCAAGGTGTGCTGGATTCACCCTGTTGGGGGCCACTAACCCTGGGAATGAAGATCCACTCACACCCATGTTTGTTACCAAGGAAGAGGGGCGGTGGTGACTGAGTGTAGGTGCCACCCATGTCTGCCACCAGAAGCTGAGCTGAGTGAATGCCTGGGTCTGGTGGCTTCCTCCACCACCACTGCTGAGTCCCATACGTCCTGGGCAACACAGGGAAGAGGAAGGATAATAGTTCACAGGCACCTGCACTTTTACACGTGTTCATTCATTTCACCATTCCCCATCTGAGGAAACTGTGGCCCAGAGAGGTTGAGCAACTTAGTCAAAGTCACACAGCTGATAAGTCGTAGAACTGATATTGAAGACCCAGTTCTGCAGCCCCAGCCATTGTGCTATGCCCCCTAAACCAGCCAGAAAAGCATCCTGGGAAAGGTGCAAAGGAAGCTGGGGGTGGGCCAGCAGGTGGGAAGGGGCCCTGGGCTGGGAGGAAGATGGAGACACAAAGTGACCTGAGTGGGGCTGCTGCCCCGGGGCCCTCCGCCTTCTCCAGCATATGGGGCGATGGATAAGTAACATCTCAGCAGAGGCCCTGAGGACTGAGGACTGACCTGCCCCTCTGTCAAGACCTGAAGTCATCAGAAGCCCCCAGGATCTGCCCACTTTAGGAGAAGGGGGAAGGGAGACAGGGGAAGAATCCGTGTCTCCCAAAAGTGGGCCAAGAAACGTCCTAAAGTGACTGAATCATCATGAATGGGCGAGATGACATTTTCCATCATCCATGGACATGGCGGCTTGAGAGTCTGGACCATCCACAGGGAAAGGAAAGGGCCTCCCTTGCCCCCTTGATGTCCACACCTGCTCCCTGCATGGGGCCTAGTGCCTGCCGAGGGCTCTCGTGCCCCCACGGGGATTCCAGCTGCCATGGCCATTGCTCCTGGGGCTGCAGGTGGAACGGGCGGGTTCGTGGAGACACCTGGGAAGGGCTTCGCAGAGTTTGGAGTGTGTGAGCTCCTCACCACTGAGCCCGGGGGGCAGGCGTCCGGCCCTGCCTCCCTCCCGGGCCCACTTCCCCACCTGTGGCAGGAAGGGCCCTGACAGAGGGGTGCCGACAGTCTGTGTCTCCCACGTATGGTGGGAGCAGGGTGTGCTGGCACAGGCCAGGGCTGACAGAGCCAGAGTCGCATGGTTCTGAGCAAGGCAGGAGGCCCAGGACTGAGCCAAGCACAGACACCCACCCTTAGACCCCACGGCCGTCCAGTCCTGCCCTAGCTGTGTAGGTTGAGTGGCCACCCCGAGGTCCACCACCCACAAGGAAGTCTCTGCCCCTTCCGGACTGACCGACCGAGTCCCACACTGCAAGGCACGAGGCCTGGTTTCCCGGGGAGCTGCCAAAGCAGGCAGTCAATTCCGATGGGGTGAGTTCTGACCCCCAGGACACAGGACCGAGCAGAGGGCAGACTGCCCCACCTCTCTGGGATGGATGGTTCCAGGGGCTCCAGGCCGTGTGGGGACGCCTGCTGAGCCATCACCTCTATGCCCCACACACATGGGCCTCCCCGCCCCGCTGCTTCACTCCCTCCCCCCTCACTCTCACTCTCCTGGGACCACACTTCTGGTTCCGGGCTGAATCTGGGTTGGCAGCCTGTCCCCCAGCAGCTCAGAATGTGGCTGCATTTGGAGACAAGATTTTTACAGAGGGCATTAAGGTACAATAAGGTGATCGGGTGGGCCCTAATCCCACAGGACTGGGGTCCTCATAACAAGAGGCGATGAAGACACAGACACTCAGAGGAATGATCTCGTGAGGACACAGGGGGAGGACGGCCTCTGCAAGCCAAGGAGAGGAGCCTCCAGCGAAGCCAGTCCTGCCCACCAGCACCTCGATTCGGGACTTCCAGCCTCTAGGACTGCAAGAATAAATGTGTGTTGTTTGAACCCCAGCCTGGGGTATTTTGGCGCAGCTGCCCAAGCTAACTCACACCTCCCAGTTCGGCCCCAACTCCAGCTGTTCCCTAAGAAACCCGGGTTCCCCAAGTGGCACCCACAAAGTCCCAGGCATTGCCCTCCTCGCTGCAACAGCTCTGGAAAAGCCCTGTGGATCCAGGAAGAGGCAGGCCCTTCAGAGCCCCGTGTCTCCCTTCCCTTCCCTGGAGAGCAGCAGGTTCCCAGGGTCCCGAAATCCAGCGTCTGAGGTGACAGAGGACTGAAAGGGATGATGTGGTGAAGGTTGAGCCCAGGTCTGGCGCATCTTAAGTGGGCAATAGAGTCTAGCTAAAATGATTCTATTATTCTCATTATTAATATCTCTCTGTTCCTCACCTGGGTCTTCTGTTAGACTGAAAGCCTATCCAGGCCAGGGCTGAGCCTTGGGCACCTTGTAAGTCCAGAGCCCAGTGCTGGTCTGTCCAGAGCCAGGCTCACTGGGTGCACCACAGCCTGAGCTGCAGCTCCAGCAGGCCCCGCCTGCTGCCATCTGTGGCCTCTGCGGACAGATGGCCCTCGTGACCCCCACCTGCAAAACAGACTCAAACCTGGAGGAGGGGCTGCCCAGGGCGCTGAGTTCAAGGAGCAGTTCCGGAGTCCACCTCTGGGGCCGCCCGGGGCTCCGAGTTCGAGGAGCGGTTCCGGCATCAGCTACTGGTCACCAGGGGTTGGTGCGTTCCTTCCTTCCCTGAGGCACCCATGTGGGAGGTCAGGGTGGTAGTCAGGGAATCAGGGAAACATTGTGGGACCCCAAGCCAGCTGAGCCCTGGGAGCACCAACAAGAAACGCCAAGGAGTGCTGAGCGCTCCCGGCACCATCCAGGAAACCCTCCCAGCTCCACCAGGCAATGAAACACCAGCTCTGCAAATCTGTGTTCCGGGGCCTGGGGCTGTCCAACGGAAACACAGCTCAGCGACATTTAAGGAGAAAAAAAAAAAAAGAAAAACAGCAGGGGAAATTCATCCTGGTAATATATTTTTTAAAAACCAAATATACCCAAATATAAAGAATGTTATTAATGAGATTTTTTTTGCATTTTTTTTTTTTTTTTACTAAGTCTTCAAAATAGGACCTGGACTTTACACTAGAATAGCACATCCCAGTGCAGACCAACCCCATTTCCAGGGCTCACGGGTGGCAATACCCCTCCCACACACGGCAGATCGATACAAATAAGAAAACTGTGAAAGCACTTTTTTTTTTTTTTGAGACAGGGTCTCATTCTGTCACCCAGGCTGGGGTGCAGAGGCACCATCACGGCTCACCGCAGCCTCCACTTCCCAGGCTCGGGCGATCTTCCCACCTCAGCCTCCCAAGTAGCTGGGACTGCAGGTCTTCGCCATCATGCCCGGCTGACTGATTAATTGATTGATTTATAGAGATGGGGTCTCACTATGTTGCCCAGGCTGGTCTCAAACTCCTGGACGCAAGCAACCCTCCCTCCTCAGCCTCCCAAGTAGCTGGGATTACAGGCGTGAGCAACCACGCCTGGCCTGAAATAACGTTTATTTCTTTTGTTTTTTTTTTTTTGAGATGGAGTAGGCTAGAGTGCAATGGCACAATCTCAGCTCACTGCAACCTCTGCCTCCGGGGTTCAGGCGATTCTCCTGCCTCAGCCTCTCGAGTAGGTGGGATTACAGGCATGCGCCACCACGCCCGAGTAATTTTTGTATTTTTAGTAGAGATGGGGTTTCACCATGTTGGCCAGGCTGGTCTCGAACTCCTGACCTCAAGTGATCCACACGCCTCGGCCTCCCAAAGTGCTGGGATTAGAGGCGTGAGGCACCGCGCCTGGCCTCTGAATGCACTTTTTTCAAAAGAGAAGCCGTAGGTCAGCGCAGGGAATGGACGTGACAGGGGAAGCTTCCAGGCCGTCGAGAGCCCAGCGCGGCCTCCCCGGGCGAGGGGTTTGCGGCTGATTCTCAGCGCGTCTCGGCCTGACCCTCTGGCTCCGCGCCGCTCCGGGAAGCGCGCGCTCGCCCCCTGCTGGACGTTCGCAGCCCTGCGCCCAGCCCGTTCGGTGGAGGGACCCTGGCACCCAGCGGGCAGAGCTGGCATTTCTGCAAGAAGGAGCCAGGTGGACGCCGGAAAACCCAGGCACCAAGATGAGAACGCGTAATACAGCTAGCATTCAGATCCGAAGTAATGCAGAAATATCCACGGGGGACAAAATGTCAGATGCTAAAAGCAGGTCTGTATGGTGGGGTGGGGTCCTTCTCGGCCGTGGGGAAACTGAGGTAATTTGGCCAAATCTCTCAGCTGCTCGAGGTTCTCTCTGGAAGATTCTTTCTCAGTCAGCGCAGGCTGCCACAACAAAACGCTACAGACCAGGGCCTTAAACATTCAGTTCTCACCGTTCTGGAGGCCGGGAGGTCCAAGAGGAAGGGGCCGGTTGGTTCCAGGTCTGGTGAGACCCAGAATTGCAGACCCACGGCCGCCCCGCTGCATCCTCCTGCAGCCTTTCCCGGGCTGCGCAGGGGGAGAGCTCTGGCCTCCCCTCCTCTTCTGAGAAGGTCATTAATGCTGTCAGATCGGGGCCCACCCTTACGGCCTCACGGACCTGTGTCACCTCCAGAGGCCCTGTCTCCAAATAGCTACACGGGGCGCTGAGAGCCAACGTCTGAACCTGGGGACACAATTCACTCCACAGCACAGGGACCTAAATACGTGAAGCCACTGGTGCAGACCTGGTGGTGCGGTCGCTGGAGAGGCGGCTGGTTCCCCAGAGCCCGCCCAAGAGCTGCCCAGCAGCCTCCAACGCTGCACAGGTCGGGAGGTCTGCGGCCCGCTCCCACACTGCACTGGGACTGCCTGCGTGATCTGAGAGGCCCCCGCGGCACACACCAGGGTTCGCTGCCTCTCTTAGGGGACAGGCCACGGGCCACCCAGCGTGGCCACCTCCAGCCCATAGGGTCCAGCCGGATTCGGGGATGACAGTGACCCCTCCCCACAGAGGATCTTCTGCTTCCAGAAGAAGGGTCCTTGCAGGGGCTTTAAGCTCACGGATGCTTCAACCCCACAGCTCTCCATGGAGGGGCCTGTGGTCACCCAGGGGTCACCATGAGGCATGGGCAGCCTCTGACCACACCTGGCTGAGGCCCTGCCGCATGGGTTGGAAGACGGACGGGAATCATTGGTTCCTCCTGGCACCTCCAGCCAAACAGAACTGATTCCTGTGGAGATTTTGCAAAAGGTTCTCGTCTCCTTTCCTCAAAAAGGTGCACTGGGGGGTGTGGGGAGGATTCTGTTTCTCTTTCTCTTTTAAACAAGGCAGAGACGTCCCCCTTCATAGCCATCCCCTACCCTGACCAGTGATTTCTCATTAAAAAATAAAAAGCGCTTTCCCCAAAGAACTGAAAACAGGCATTCCAACAAAAACCTGCACACACACGTTCACAGCAGCATCGTTCACAGTGCCAAGACGTGGCAACCCCCCAGTGTCCATCCACAGAGCAATGTGGTCACAACGTGTGGTCTATCCATACAGTGGGATATTACCCAGCCATAAAGGAAAGGAAATTCTGGGCCATGAGAACAGTACGTTAAGCGGAAGAGGCTGGTTACAAGAGGACACGTGTGGTGTGATTCCTTTTCCGTAACATGTCGGGAGTGAACAAATCCACGAAGACAGAGTGAGCAGAGCTTCCCAGGGCTGTGGGGGCGAGGAGCGGGGAGCCACTGCCTCCCAGGGACCGGGATTCCACCTGGAGGCTGAAAACGTCCTGAAACTAGATGGAGGTGGTGGTTACGCAACGTTGTGAATGTCTAAACGCCCCCAAGCTGTGCATCTGACAATGATTCATCCAATCATCCACATTAAATACGTGCGGTTCTTAGACATCTATTCTACCTCAGTAAAGCAGTTTGTAAAAACGGTTAATTTTATGTTATGTGAACTTTACCCCAATGTTTTAAAATAGTGCTTCCATCCCTTGCAGGACTGTCTAGCAAGGACCCTGCTGTGAAGCTTGTGGTGGCTTTTAGGGGAGCTCCAGGTTACTTGGGGGTCTTTGAATCCCGACACCCATCCTAGTGTCCACAGCTGGTCCCTCTCGCTCCCCAGACACAAAGGAAAGAGGTGTGCGAAGCCGGGTGTGGTGGCTCATGCCCGTAATCCTGACTACTCAGGAGGCTGAGGCAGGAGGATCGCTTGAGCCCAGGCATTCAAATTCAGCCTGGGAAGGCCGGTGCAGTGGCTCACTCCTGTAATCCTAGCACTGTGGGAAGAAGCCGAGGCAGGTGGATCACCTGAGGTCAGGAGTTTGAGACTAGCCTGGCCAACATGGCGAAACCCCATCTCTACTAAAAATAAAAATAAAAAAAATAAAAAAAATAAAAAGCTGGGTGTAGTGGCACGCACCTGTAATCTCAGGTACTCGGGAGGCTGAGGCAGGAGAATGGCTTGAACCCGGGAGGCAGATGTTGCAGTGAGCTGACATCACGCCACTGCACTCCAGCCTGGGCGACAGAGTGAGACTCCGTCTCAAAACAAACAAACAAAAACAAATTCAGCCTCTGGACAACATAGCGAGACCTCATCTCTTTAAAAACAACTACATGGCCACAAGTCCCTACCCCCACTGCCCCTCTTCCCATCGAGAGGTGGGGTCTCTACCCCCTACCCCCACTGCCCCTCTTCCCATCGAGACGTGAGGTCTCTACCCCCTACCCCCACTGCCATTGGACCAGCTGCAACTGCTTCCAATGGCGGGCAATGGCAGTGAGGCCAGGTGTGTTTGGAGGCTGGAGAGCACAGGCCAGTGGCCTCACCTGACAGTCCTAGAACACCATTCCCTGAACACTCCAACTCGAGAAGCTCCCTCTTGGAGCCTGGTCATCATGCTGGGATAAACCCAAGCCACACGGGAGGCCAAGAGCTCGTGCTTTAGTCAACAATCACTACTGGGCCCGGTTCAGTCCACATATGTGATGGTCTGGCTTCAAGTCCCCTTAGTGTTGGCCCCGTCCCATTTGACCCCAGACAACATGGAACAGAATCAAAGCCACTCCATTGCGTTCTGCGTGAATTCCTGACCTCCAGCTCCACGAGCACAATAAAATAGTAGCTGCTTCATCTTACCCAATTCAGCTTGGGGCGGTTTTTTACACAGAAGCCAATAACCAGATCGACAGATTTCTTTATTTGACTGATGGCTGTCCAAAAGCTTACAATTTGAACAGCCTGATATGCATGCTGTTTTCTGCCTAAAAACTCATATTTTGCAAACTACTGAGCACCAGGCTAACAGCCCCTCAGGTCAACAACCCCCCCGCCATGGAACCTGTTCCTCTCTTCAGTGTGTGTCATACATGTGCACACATGCACACACGTGCACACATACATGCATGCACAGACATGCACACACATGCAGGCACACACATACATGCACACACACATGCACGCACACACATGCACACACACACACACGAAGCACTCTATATAGTGAAGCTTGTGGTGATCATTTTATTTCCTCATGAGCTGCAATGGTAAGAATTCCCTGCCCATCTCCCCACCTGGCAGGCCACAGCATGCTTAAACAACATCAAATCCGGCCGGGCGCGGTGGCTCAAGCCTGTAATCCCAGCACTTTGGGAGGCCGAGACGGGCGGATCACGAGGTCAGGAGATCGAGACCATCCTGGCTAACACGGCGAAACCCCGTCTCTACTAAAAACACAAAAAATTAGCCGGGCGAGGTGGCGGCGCCTGTGGTCCCAGCTACTCGGGAGGCTGAGGCAGGAGAATAGCGGGAACCCGGGAGGCGGAGCTTGCAGTGAGCTGAGATCCGGCCACTGCACTCCAGCCTGGGCGACAGAGCGAGACTCCGTCTCAAAAAAAAAAAACCAAAAAAACATCAAATCCAACGCCTCTCACTCTATCACTGAACTGTACTTAGAGGTTTTGTTTTGAAAATTAGTTGACACCTTCAGTGCTTTTGTCGTTTTTATGTTCACCAACACAAAGATGAGCTTTTAGGTGCTCAGGAAGGGCAGGCCAGGTGACCGTCTTCCATGCAGCAGGGACTCTATTTAAATTCAGTGTTTCTCCACAGCCCCTTTCCACCCAGAAGCACACATCTTATAATCAACGTGCTGGACGAACTCAGTTTCTCTCCCTGCACGACCAAGGTAAGCAACAGCAGAGGCTGCATCAATCAGCTTTGTTGCAGTAACAAACATGCCCAGAACGTGCCCCAATGCTGGCATCTCAGGTGGGCTGTGGATCAGCCACTCGCCTGCTCATTCCTGGAGCAGCAGGAATTCCTGGACCATTCCAGTCCCTACTAGAGACATCCTGGTGTCGAAGTCTTCCTTACCAAGCTTTAACAAGTGTCATGATGTCTTTTTTCTTTAACACTGGCCTCTGGTGGCCTCTGCTCAGACGGGCTTTCGTCCTGGCATCCCCTCGACATTGGCCAAAGCTCGTCTCTGACCAAGCCCAGCAATGGGGTCTCGGCATGTGCCTCCAGAAAGAACTGCAAACTGAATGTCGATGATTCGAATGCATAACCCCTGTGGGGCTACAGGACGCACTGTGGGGAAAAGAAGGAGAGATCAGCCTGTTACTGTGTCTATATAGAAAGAAGTAGACATAAGAGACTCCATTTTGTTCTGTATTTGAGATGCTGTTCATCTGTGACCCTACCCCCAACCTTGTCCTTGCAAGAGACATGTGCTGTGGTGACTCAAGGTTTAATGGATTTTGGGCTGTGCAGGATGTGTCTTTGTTAAACAAGTGCCTGAAGGCAGCTTGCTGGTTAAAAGTCATCACATTCTCTTAATTTCAACTACCCAGGGACACATACACAGCCAAAGGTCACAGGGACCTCTGCCTAGGAAAGCTAGGTATTGTCCAAGGTTTCTCCCAATGTGATAATCTGAAACAATGCTGCTAACAGGTTTATGGGGATGTTTGCATATGCATCTCAAGGCACAGCATTTTCCTTTCAACTTATTCATGTCACAGAGATTTTTGTTCATATGTCTTACTGCTGATTTCCTCCCTACAATGATCCTATTGTCCAGCCACTCCCTTATCTTTAAGATGGTAAAGATAATGATCAATAAATACTAAGGGAACTCAGAGACCGGTGCCGGCTGGGTCCTCTGTAAGCTGAGCACCGGTCCCCTGGGCCCACTTTTTCTTTCTCTATACTTTGCCTCTGTGTCTCATTTCTTTTCACAAGTCTCTCGTTCCACCTAACGAGAAACACCCACAGGTGTGGAGGGGCAGGCCACCCCTTCAATGCACAAATGCACACAGTCCACCACAGACCTTCTTAGGGGCCACCTGGACCAGCCGTGTTGGGAAGTACACTATTGGAAAGGCTCCTACCTGGGCTGTAGTCTGAGCCTCTCTGAGGTGTCTCCCGCTCTCTCCAGAATGGAATGGAAGGGAGGTGGCTCTCAGATTTCTGAAGAGCAGCCGCCTAAGCCTGGAGTTTCAGGTTGATTGTGGGTGTGTTGGGGGGTGGGGGGTACTGAGGAAAGTAAAGGAAAGAAACGAGCTCTCTTGGCTTGGACTTGAAGGGCTGCCTGGTGCTCTCCTGCTTCGCGGCTGAGGGGAAGAGCTGAGGCAGGTGAAGGCCGTGGTGGCCCCGGACCCACTAGAACCCAGCAGCTCTCCGTGGCATCACCCACCTCAGCCAGACCATGAGCCTTGGCTGAGACCTGGCTTCTGGGAACGGGGTCAGGCCCTGCTATTCAGGGAGGCCCCCAAGGCTGCTCCTGCCTCCCGCCTAATTCAGCCCTATTTCTTAGAGGGCTCACCATAACTTGAACACCCCAGCAAGCAAGACACACACGTTCCCTCCTTCCTCAACCAGCACTGCCGGCCTCTCTCAAGAGAAATGGCTGCCAGTGGATACAGGGTCCCCAAAGTGTTTGTTTCTGGAAACTTCCGTGGCGGCGAGGCTTCTAAACATGACGTCAAGATGCTACCTGTCCTGACCTCGTCTCTGATTGCATTTCCCTGTGTATGAAGCAACCTCCTTTTGATCCAGAGCACAGAAATGCATGGAATATTCCACAAGGACCACAGGGAGACTTTTAGTTTCCAAATGTCAGCTGGAAAATAATAATTTGTGAGGTAGGACGAAAAATCCATTGCCGGCGGGACGTGGCGGCTCACGTTTGTAATGCCAGCATTTTGGGAGGCTGAGGGGGGCGAATCACTGGAGGTCAGGGGTTTGAGACCAGCCTGGCCAACATAAAAAAATTAGCCAGATGTGGTGGTGCGAGCCTGTAGTCCCAGCTACTCGGGAGGCTGGAGCAGGAGAATCTCTTGAACCCAGGAGGCAGAGATTGCAGTGAGCCGAGACTGGGCCATTGCACTCCAGCCTGGGTGACAGGAGCAAAACTCCATCTCAAAAAAAAAAAAAAAAGAAAAGAAAAGAAAAAGAAAGAAAGAAAATCCATCGCCCAGACAGGGCATCAGATTGCTGGCGAAGCAAGATCATCAGACAGCCGGGGGCACCACACCTTCCGTTCCTTCCTCCCTAAGATGAACGAGCCTTCAGAGCTGCTCCCCACGAGGGGCCTGGTCCTAGCCAGCCACTCTTGGGAGGGGTCACACACCACCACCGTGGGGTATGGGCTGAAAACATGGCAAGGACCACCCACCACTGCCCTCTCCCTCCTTCTGAGCTCATCACGCCCTCGTGGAGACTCGGGTGCCCTCAGGGTCACTCCAAGCCAAGGTGTTGAGGAGCAGGTTACAGAACCCCCCAGCCCTCACCACCCTCCACTGCACAGCGTAGCAAGACCAAACCCAGCCTGGGGAGGAGCCACGCTCTCCTTCCCTCCTTTCCCCAGCAGGGAGCACAACTCGAATCTAACTCAGACGAGGAGGGGCTGTCCAGGGCAAGAACATGCTTCCAGAGGAGACTTCCCTGGTGCACAGAGACACACACCAGTGCACACACAGGCACACGCCCACACGCACACACATGCACACCCCACACACACGTGGCTTGTGACCTTTCACACTACCTGCCCGGCTGCCTTCCTCTCTCCTCTCCCCACCTCAGCCCTGGCTCCCTGCTGGCCATCAAGAAGTTTGACAACCCAGGCAGACAGGCTGACAACTTCTCCGTCGCCTTCTAAGACACTTTCTGTGAGGAAGGCAGGCGGCTTTCTTTTTCGTTTGCTTGGTTTTTTTGTTTGTTTGTTTTGTTTGTTTTTTGTTTGTTTGTTTGTTTGTTTTTTTGAGATGGAGTCTCCCTCTGTCACCAGGCTGGAGCGCAGTGGCGCGATCTCTGCTCACTGCAACTTCCGCCTCCTGGGTTCAAGTGATTCTCCTGCCTCAGCCTCCCGAGTAGCTGGGACTACACTTGCCCGCCACCATGCCTGGTTAATTTTTTGTATTTTTAGTAGAGACAGGGTTTCACCATGTTGGCCAGGATGGTCTCGATCTCTTGGCCTCGTGATCCACCTGCCTTGGCCTCCCACAGTGCTGGGATGACAGGCGTGAGCCACCGCGCCTGGCTAGCAGGTTGGTTTCTTAAAAAGATGTCGAATAAGGGAAAATATTTGCAGTGAAATGTAAAAACTGCTACTCCAAAGAGCATTTGTAATTATTGCTTTGAAGCTGCGAAGTGTCTCGGGAGGATGTGAAATTTGGAAGATTCGTTTCCTTTATTTCTTGGCGCGGTTATGGGGCACCCCCTCATCCTCGGCTTGCTCTGGCTGGATCCCCCAGGCTGATCCTCAGGCTTTCTGGGGCACCCTGGCTGAAAACAACATAAACCCTCAAGCGCCAAGTCGTCTCCAGCTGGGAAAAGAAAAAGATGCCGTAACTCAGCTGGGACACTGCTGCTAAGCTCTCCACTCTCTCCCCGAAGCCAGCGTTCCTTCCCGTATTTATTCCACAAACGTTTATTGAGCATCTTCTATGTGCCAGACACACACATCCACCAACTGAGACTCACCTTCAGGTCGGAACGTTTAAACCAATTAATTCTCTGGCTGTCTTAAATCAATCACCACAGAAAAGGCCTCAGTTACAGGCTGTACTAATCTCAGTGGGTCTCAGCGGGAGGTCTTCCCTTGATAATAAACATATTTTTACATAACATACAAAACCTCTTTTTTTTCCCCCCTCCCAAAACTCAGATTCCCATTTCCCTGGGCCTGAAAGATTAATTTGAAGCAGGGTCACCCACCGGCAGCACTGCTGACGTTGGTGCTGGGTAATTCGTGGTGGAGGTTGTCTGGGCCCTGCAGAACTGTCAGAGGTGTTTGAACCACAGTGACTCCATCTTGAACACAGGGTGGGTAAAATAAGGCTGAGACCTGCTGGGCTGCACTCCCAAGAGGCTAGGCATTCTTTTCTTTTCTTTTCTTTTCTTTTTGGAGATGGAGTCTTGCTCTGTCGCCCAGGCTGGAGTGCAGTGACACAATCTCGGTTCACTGCAACCTCTGCCTCCCGGGTTCACACCATTCTCCTGCCTCAGCCTCCTGAGTAGCTGGGACTACAGGCACCTGCCACCACGCCCGGCTAATTTTTTTTTTTTGTACTTTTAGTAGAGACGGGGTTTCACTGTGTTAGCCAGGATAGTCTCAAGCTCCTGACCTCATGATCTGCCCACCTCAGCCTCCCAAAGTGCTGGAATTACAGGCGTGAGCCACCGCGCCCAGCCCAAAGTGGCTAGGCATTCTTAGTCACGGGATGAGATAGGGGATCGGCACAAGGTACAGGTCAGAAAGGCCCTGCTGATAAAACAGGATGCGGTAAAGAAGCCGGCCAACACCTACTAAAACCAAGATGGTGATGCAAGTGCCCTCTGGTCGTCCTCACTGCTCATTATACACTAATTATAATACATTAGCATGATAGAAGACACTCCCACCCAGGCCTTGACAGTTTACAAATGCCACAGTAATGTCAGGAAGTTACCCTACATGCTCTGATAAGGGGAGTAACCCTCAGTTCAGGGAAATCTCCACCCCTTTCCTAGAAAACTCATGAATAATCCACCCTCATATTAGCTTATAACCAAGAAATACCATAAAATAGCCACTGTCCCGCTATGGAGTGGCCTTTCTTTTATTCCTTTACTTTCTTTTTTTTTTTTTTTTTTTTTTTTTTTTTTTTACGGAGTCTCGCTCTGTCACCCAGGCTCAAATAGAGTGGTGTGATCTCAGCTCACTGCAACCTCCAACTCCTGGGTTCAAGTGATTCTCCTGTCTCAGCCTCCCAAGTAGCTGGGATTACAGGTGTGCACCACTATGCCCAGCTAACTTTGCATTTTTAATAGAGACAGGGTTTCACCATGTTGGCCAGGCTGGTCTCGAACTCCTGACCTCAGGTGATCCACCCGCCTCAGCCTCCCAAAGTGCTGGGATTACAGGCGTGAGCCACCGCGCCCAGCCTATTCCTTTACTTTCTTAATAAACTTGCTTTCACTTTACTCTGTGGACTCTCCCCGAATTCTTTCTTGTATGAGGTCCAAGAACCCTTTCTCGGGGTCTGGATCAGGACCTCTTTCCAGTAATAAGACATTTATCCACATCGCTGGCACCCACCCACCAGATGCCAACAGCCCCTCAGGGCGACAACCACAGATGTCCCCAGCCATTGCCACCTGTGCCCTGGGGGCAAGGTCACCTCCAGTCGAGAGCCACTGATTTAGAGGGACTCATTTTCCTAGAGTTTGGCTGTCTCCTGAGCCTGCTTAGAGAAAAAAAGGGTCTCACGTACAGGCTGTGGGAGAGGTCTTTGCAAATCCCTTGACCAGGACTATTTTCTTCAGGGAAAAGCCCCGTGGAAGAGGACAGCTTTACCAGGAAATTTTCTGATGGTAAATCTTGACAGTCTTCCTCCCTCCCCATTCATGCCTCGCGCTCTCCACAGTTATTAGAAATGCTATTGCAGCTTTCTGTCTTGGACTAGGCTTTGTCATTCCTGACACGTTCTCAGCAGCCTCTTCCACTAAACATGGTTGGAGTGAATTTTCTGAGGGAAATTATAAGGGAGCCTTTCATCTGGGATCTCACAGGGAAGGGACGTTCCCACCGCAGAGAGTCACAGAAATGACAAACAGCTTCCCTAATTGATTCAAAAAGAGAAGGCCCTGGAGGCTGCCTGGGAGCGGGGCTTCCTCTCTGAAACGCTGCCCGGCTTGGCATTTCTTATTGCTGTGAGTTCTTCGTGTCCCTAAGGGCTGGTGCCCAGTTCTGGCCTGGAGGAGTCGGCTCACACCCACCCAGGCCACAGCCAGGACCCAGGCTTCTCACACAGTAAATGACCCTCGCAGCCTGTCCTCCTGTGAAGAAACAGAAGGGAAAAATGATTATTTTCCATGCAAGGCTTTTATACAGATAAGTATCACACCAAGCCGCAGACAATGAAAGAGTAAAGTGCCCGTTTTTTTTTCTTTCAAAGGAAAATCTGGTGAAATTCATCTTATTAAAACCACCTTTGCAGGCCGGGCACAGTGACTTAAGACCTGTCATCCCAGCACTTTGGGAGGCCGAGGCGGGTGGATCACTTGAGGTCAGGAGTTCAAGACCAGCCTAACCAACATGGCGAAATCCCATCTCTATTAAAAATACAAGGGCCGGGCCGGGCGCGGTGGCTCAAGCCTGTAATCCCAGCACTTTGGGAGGCCGAGACGGGCGGATCACGAGGTCAGGAGATCGAGACCATCCTGGCTAACACAATGAAACCCCGTCTCTACTAAAAAATACAAAAAAACTAGCCGGGCGAGGTGGCGGGCGCCTGTAGTCCCAGCTACTCGGGAGGCTGAGGCAGGAGAATGGCGCGAACCCGGGAGGCGGAGCTTGCAGTGAGCTGAGATGGTGCCACTGCACTCCAACCTGGGCGACAGAGTGAAGACTCCGCCTCAAAAAAATAAATAAATAAAAATAAATAAAAAAAATAAAAATACAAAAAAATAAGCTGGGCATGATGGCACACACCTGTAGTCCCAGCTACGTGGGAGGCTGAGGCACGAGAATCCCTTGAACTGGGGAAGCGGAAGTTGCAGTGAGCCGAGATCACACTACTGCACTCCAGCCTGGGTGAAAGAGCCAGACTCTGTCTCAAAAAAAACCCCACACACCTTTGCAAAAATTGTAAGAGTATAACCTCCAAACTGCCCTTAGTCATTCCTGGGCTTGGTCATGCTAACTTTGGGAGACATTTAACTTACAGTGTAAATGATAATAGCCCCTCCCGCAAACTCAACCGCCGTTGTAAAGCTAATGAAAGACCACCAGGTTGGAGGATGAGAGGGGTCTGAATTCTGCTAAGGTGTAGACATAAATGATTATCAGCCACCGTCCCGGAGCTCATAAGATTTGCGACTTCCCCAATGACTCCTGCAGGTAACATCATTCCTGGGGAACTTAAGACTGGCCTTTCGAGATGTCTTTTCATGCTTTCCCATCTCTGACTTTGAGTCAAGAGTCCCAACTCTTCACTCAGCCGGTCCTGTGTCCCCTCACCCGGAAGTGAACTCAGCACAAAACGCTAGCCTCCAAATTTTCAGGGAGGCTGATTTGAGTAATAAAAAAACTCCGGTCTCCCATTTGGCTGGCTCTACATGCACTAAACTCTTTCTCTATTGCAATCCCCCTATTGTGATAAATCCGCTCTATCTGGGCAGCAGGCAAAATGAACCTGTTGAGTGATTACACTCAGTCTATTCCACCAAAGAACTTGTTTAAATTATTTGAACTTAATAAATCATCATTATATGCACTTGTTTTTCCCTCCAGCTTTATTGAGGGACAGTTGACAAGTAAAACATGTATATATTTGGCTGGGCATCATGACTTAAGCCTGTAATCCTAGCACTTTGGGAGGCCGAAGTGAGCTGATCACCTGAGGTCAGGAGTTTGCAACCAGCTTGGCCAACATGGTAAAACCCCGTCTCTACTAAAAACACAAAAATTAGCCGGGTGTGGTGGTGGGAGTCTGTAATCCCAGTTACTCGGGAGGCTGAGACAGGAGAATCACTTGAACCTAGGAGACGGAGGTTGCAGTGAGCCGAGATCGCACCATTGCATTCCAGCCTGGGCAACAGAGCGAGACTCTGTCTCAAAAAAAAAAAAACCAAAGAGTACATATTCAAGGTGTGCAGTGTGATGATTTGATCCAGTATACACTGTGAAATGATGACCACAATCAAATGAATACATCCATCACTACACCTAGTTAGCATTCGTGTATGTGGAGGGGCGGGGGGAATTAGGAGGGTTGAGGGTATTTAAGAACTACTCTCTTAGCACATTTCAAGTGTAAACCAAAAATAAAATTCCCACCCTAACCCCAACCATCTGAATGAATTCCTCCGCTGTGCCAAGGGCATTCCAGAGCCAACCTGAAAAACTCGCTCCAGCCATGATGGAAGGGTCGAACACACCCCCTGCTACCCTCCAGCATCAATGTCAGCACAGACCTTAAGTCTGATAAGAAGCACTTACAATCTATTCTCTCTGAAGCTACTTGGAGGCTTCATCTGCATAATAAAACCTTGTTCTCTACAACCCTTTATCATAACCCGGACATTTTCATTTTCTATTGCCAATCGGAACATTTTTAAATCTTCCTATGACCTGGAAGCCATCGCCCGCCCCCCATCCCCCGCCCCCCGGCCTCCCACTTCAAGTTGTCCCACCCTTCTGGATGAAACCAAGGTAAATCTTCCATGTATTGACCCCTAAAGTGTATGAAAGCTGGCTGGTTCCCCCACCACCTTGAGCACTTGTCTTCAGGACCTCCTGAGGCTGGGTCACAAGTGTGTCCCTTAACCTTGGCGAAACGCATGTTCTAAATTGATTGACATCTGTCCCAGATACTCTTGGGTTCACACAAGTATACAGCACAGTGCCAGTAACCGCGGCCCCATCGGTTAGCTCCCTGGCACGTGCTCATCTTAGAACTGAAACTTGGTACCTTTGGCCAACATCTCCCCACTTCTCCCACGCAAAATATGTACTTTTTTACAAAGTTAAAATGCAGCAACAGACAATCCTAAAACCAAGATGACCCCTAAAATTTCTTTCAGGAGAAATGACTGTTGGTTTTAGCTGAAAAATAAAAATAAAAAAATAAATCTGGGTCGGGTAATCCCAGTACTTTGGGAGGCCGAGGTGGGAAGATCACTTGAGGTCAGTAGTTCGAGACCAGCCTGGCCAACATGGAGAAATCCTGTCTCTACTAAAAATACAAAAATTCGCCGGGTGTGGTGGCGGGCACCTGTGATCCCAGCTACTCAGGAGGCTGAGGCAGGAGAATCACTTGAATCCCGGAGGCGAAGGTTGCAGTGAGCTGAGATCACACCATTGCACTCCAACCTGGGCGACAAGAGCGAGACTCCATCTCAAAAGAAACCTGAATGATCACCTAAGGGATCATTGTGTTTTTAAAAAACCTTTAATATTTACCAGAAAAGCATGAGTGTGGTCCTTCTTGAACATGGCTCTGTAAATCAGAATTTGTATCACCTAGAAATCAGATATTAATAAAACAATAAAGGGAAAATTTTAACTCTACTTATTGTGGATACGTGTCAGAGGTGTTTGAACCTGAGCAACTCCATCTTGAATAGTGGCTGGGTAAAACAGAGCTGAGACCTACTGGGCTGCATTCCCAGAAGGTCAGGTGTTCTTAGTCACAGGATGGGATAGGAGGTCAGCACAAGATACAGGTCACAAACACCTTACTGATAAAATGGGGTGCTGTAAAGAAGCCGGCCAAAACCCACCAAAACCAAGATGGCGACAAGAGTGGCCTCTGTTCATCCTCATTACTCATTATATGCTAATTATAATGCATTAGCATGCTGAAAGAAATGCCCACCCACACCACGACAGTTTACAAACGCCATGGCAACATTAGGAAGTTACTCTATGTGGTCTAAAATGGGGAGGAACCCTCAGTTCCAGGAATTGGCCACCCCTTTCCAGAAAACTTCTGAATAATCCACCCCTTGTTTAGCACAGGATGGAGAAATTTTTTTTTTTTTTTTTTTTTTTGTTTGAGACAGAGTCTCGCTCTGGCGCCCAGACTGAAGTGCAGTGGCACAATCTTGGGATCACTGCAAGCTCCGCCTCCTGAGTTCATGCCATTCTCCTGCTTCAGCCTCCCAAGTAGCTGGAACTACAGGTGCCCGCCACCACGCCCGGCTAATTTTTTAATTTTTAATAGAGACAGGGTTTCACCATGTTAGCCAGGATGGTCTCGATCTTCTGACCTCGTGATCCGCCCGCTTTAGCCTCCCAAAGTGCTGGGATTACAGGTGTAAACCACCGTGCCTGGCCATGACCTGATATTTTAAAGTGTGAAAATCTAGCTGGGCGTGGTAGCGGGCACCTGTAGTCCCAGCTACTCGGGAGGCTGAGGCAGGAGAATCACTTGAACCTGGGAGGCAGAGGTTGCAGTGAGCCGAGATCATGCCACTGCCCACCAGCTTAGGTGACACAGTGAGACTACATCTCAAAAAAATAAAAAATTTTTTAAAAGTGTGAAAAATCATTTTTAAAGTGTAGAAAAAGCATTTAACTCTATGATAAAGACCATAAAACAGAAATGCAAAACCTCAGGGGAAAGATGGCAAGAAGAGAGAAAATGTGAGCTGGCAAAATTCAGGGAAAAATTGAAAAAAAACTGAACATCACAGAAATAAAAATGAAAAACAAGAGACAGAATCCTGAAGAAAATACAGACAGGCTTATGTGAGGACATAAATTAGGGAAAAAATTAAATAAGATTAATGATAGCTACTAAAAGGATAAAAAAAGTAAGATACAGACATGTGAGACAAAGAAGGTCCAATGCATGCATTACAGAAGTCTGTAAGAAAGAAAAACAAGACAATGGAGCAGACACATTTTAAAGATCTGATTAAAGAACGATTTGAAAAAAGAATCTTTGGAGACAATCAGGCAAAATTATGGAGTCCGTTTTTTTTTTTTTTTTTTAATTAAGTCTCAGCTCACTACAACCTCCGCCTCCCAGATTCAAGCAATTCTCCTGCCTCAGCCTCCTGAGTAGCTGGGATTACAGGTGTGTGCCACCATGCCAGGCTAATTTTTGTATTTTTAGCAGAGACAGGGTTTCACCATGTTGGCCAGGCTGGTCTCAAACTCCTGACCTCAGGTGATCCACCCACCTCAGCCTCCCAAAGTGCCGGCATTACAGGCATGAGCCACCATGCCCGGCCCAAGTCTCTTAATATAAAAAAGAAAAAATAGGCTACCCTTAGATTCCTGCACAGCTACCAACAGAGAGAAGCAGCCTCAGGAGAGAACTGTGGCTCTGTGATGCACATGCAGTCCACTTTCTTAAACTCTAAAAGCTGGAAATAAACAGTTTTGAGCGTGAATTTAGAGACAAAATAGTTTTGAGAACTCCAGGAATGTGGCTTCCATGGGCCCTTCTTGAAGAAACAACTGAAAGATAAATTGCAACCTACCAAGAGATGCCTGGGAAACTTGAAAAAATATTGATGATGAGCATTGAATATATTAATTGCAGAACTCACTGGCAAAAATGAAGTAAGTGTTATAGGCCATGAGAGTGTGGAAATCTGGAGGAAAACAGGGAAAAGTAGGGGGAGGTAGAGTAAGTTGCTGTCTCATCATAGAAACTTGGAATCAATGCATGTTCTTCCAAAATATCTGATAATAACAGTATAAGACAATTTAACAGTTGAAATACTAAGAAAGTTGATGTTGTTGACTAAAGTCGGTGGCAAAAGAAAAAAGGAGGCCGGATGCAGTGGCTCACGCCTGTAATCCCTGCACTTTGGGGGACAAGGAGGGCAGATCACGAGATCAGGAGATCGAGGCCATCCTGGCTAACACGGTGAAACCCCGTCCCCGTCTCTACCAAAAATACAAAAAATTAGCCAGGCGTGGTGGCGGGTGCCTGTAATCCCAGCTGCGTGGGAGGCTGAGGCAGGAGAATGGCGTGAACCCAGGAGGCAGAGCTTGCAGTGAGCCGAGATCGCACCACTGCACTCCAGCCTGGGCGACAGAGTGAGACTCTGTCTCAAAAAAAAGAAAAGAGAAGGAAATATGCTAAATTTATTCTTGATCCCGGTAAGCTACTAATACTGTCTCAATAAATAGAAGGCATAAAAATATAGGTTTATTTAAATTTTTTATATTTTATTCTAACAAAGGTATTATGTTAGGTTGTATTAATAAAGTTGAACCCTAGTACAAAATCATAAACCCTCCTAAACTTGAGAAGAATTGAACAGTTTTTTTTTTAAAAAAGGCAAAAACAAAGGCATCACACTGTGGAAGACTTTTTTTTGTTTTTTTGGGGTTTTTTTGAGATGGAGTTTCATTCTTGTCGCCCCGTCTGGAGTGCAATGGTATGATCTCGGCTCACTGCAACCTCCGCCTCCCGGGTTCAAGTGATTCTCCTGCCTCAGCCTCTCGAGTAGCTGGGATTACAGGCGTGCACCACCACACCCAGCTAATTTTGTATTTTTAGTAGTGACAGGGTTTCTCCATGTTGAGGCTGGTCTTGAACTCCTGACCTCAGGTGATCCGCCCGCCTCGGCCTCCCAAAGTGCTGGGATTACAGGTATGAGGCATTGCACCTGGCCTGTGGAAGACATTTTTAAACAACTAAGAGAAAACAAAATATAAAAGAATATGAAAGAACCTAGAAAACATATCTGTCATATCTCTAAATGTAAATGAGCTTCCTGAAAAACATTATGCTAAGTGAGATAAGTCAGACACAGAAAGGTAAATACTGTGTGATTGCCGCTTGTGCCTGAAATCTCAGAAAGTCAAACTCATAGAAACTGACAGTAGAACAGTGATTGTGGGACCTGCGGGGGTTGGAGGAACTAGGGAAGTATTCATGAAGGGGTCCAAACTTTCAGATATAAGAGGAACACATTCTGGGGAATCTAATTAGAGCTTGGGTGGTGATGGAAGTATTAATTCACTTCATTATGATAATCATTACACACATGTCAAATCATGTTGTACACCTTAAATAGATACATTTTTGTCAATTACATATTTTAAAATAAAAAAGAAAGCTAAAAACTGTAATATGTGCTTAACCCGTCTATTAAAAGAAACTGATTTTCAGATTATATCAAAAAGCAAAATCTGACTCTGCTGTACATGAGAACTACACCTAAGAAAGTTACTTGAAAAGGTTGAAAACAGTCACTGGTCTATCAGGACACAGGAGAAAAAAGGAACTAAAATTAGATGTTAAAGGAGAGGAAGAGCAAATATGCTAATTTTATCATTGCTCACGGTTTCCTAGTAGTACATATCCTGTAAAGAAAAGAAGGACTAAATTTAACATACAATAACAGCAACACTAACACAAAAATCCTAACCGCCACTGCAGCGGCTCTGGAATGCGCAGATTGAGCAGTGGAATCGCAGCTTGTGTCTTGATGGCCATGGCCCATGTGTATTTCCCTCCTCCGCTGTAACAGGTCTTTTATTTTTATTTTTATTTATTTTTGTTGTTGTTGTTTCTTTTTGCTATTGTTTTTGTTTTTGAGAGGGAGTCTCCCTCTGTCACCTAGGCTGGAGTGTGGTGGCGCGATCTTGGTTCACGGCAACCTCAGCCTCCTGTAACAGATCGTTTAGAACATGATCAAAATCCCGGTTCCTGCATGTTTGTATTTGTTTGTTCGTTTGTGACAGAGTGAGACTCTGTTACTCAGGCTGGAGTGCAATAGCGTGATCTCTGCTCACTGCAACCTCCACCTCCCAGGTTCAAGCGATTCTCCTGCCTCAGCCTCCCGCCTAGCTGGGACTACAGGCGTGTGCTATCACGCCCAGTTATTTTTATTTTTATTTTTTTCAGTAGAAACGGGTTTCATCATGTTGTCCAGGCTAGTCTCGAGCTCCTGATCTCAGGCGATCCGCCCGCCTTAGCCTCTCAAAGTGCTGGGATGACAGGTGTGAGCAACCGCGTTCAGCTTCATTCATGTTTTTTGAACCACTGCTTACTGTATCTCAAAATAGGACCCTTCCTTTCAGCCTGCGGCATCTGCCTGCAGGAGTCTGCAGGTGCACTGCCTATGATGCAATCGATGGGCTCCCTTCACCATCAACGTGGCAGAATTTTTTAAAGGACTATCATTATAGGGCAGGTGCGGTGGCTCACGCCTGTAATCCCAGCACTTTGGGAGGCCACGGCGGGCAGACCACGTGGTCAGGAGTTCGAGACCCGTCTGACTAACATGGTGAAACCCACCCCCCTCTACTAAAAATACAGAAAATTAGCTGGGCGTGGTGGCACGCACCTGTAATCCCAGCTACTCAGGAGGCTGAGGCAGGAGAATTGCTTGAACCTTGGAGGCAGATGTTGCAGTGAGCTGAGATCGCACCACTGCACTCCAGCCTGGGTCACAGAGCACAGAGCAAGACTCTATCTTGAGAAAAAAGAAAAAAAAAAGGGTATCATTATAAACAAAAAGTCGGGATTTGCTAATTAGAAAGAGAACCAGTCAGGGCAAAGCAAACTCTCCTGTCCCAAAAGCATGTTAACTCAGTTCGCTTTTGTGTGCATCAGACAGTGTCCCAGAGCAAGCATACACATCACTGCTCGGTTTTTTCGTGCCATCTTCAACCTTAGTGCTGGTATCTGTTAGATGCGACCTGCTGTTATTTATCCAGATGAACCTGGTGCCTGGTGGAGCAACAGGAGGCACCACTCCAGGTGTTCAGTAAGCCGACAAAAACATGTGGCCAATGTAGCTAACAGTTTGGTTTGTAATGGCTGTAGTCATTGAGTGAGGCAGCTCAGGCGCATCTGCTCTGAAGAATTCAATGTCTTACTGAAGAACAAATAATTAATATTGGATGAGTATTGCAACCATGTGACTAATGTCTAAAATTATTTTTTCGAAGAGGTTTTCTATCATCTTCCAAAAGTAGTGATGTTTGAAGTTACTCTAAGTCAAGCTTTAGAAGTCAAAAAAAAAGAAAGATTGCCTTCCTTTTAGGAAAAGAAATGCAATTTTCTGGCCACAAGGGCATAGTGCAGTTCACTTAAGTGTTGATGTATTTTATAGTCAGATTCTTTTTCTCTTCTCCAAAAGGTACTGTTAGGTAAACCAGGTTTTCTAAATAGTCATTCTTAAAATTTCAGACTTAGAAAGCAGTGGTAGTGGCCGGCTGTGGCCTCTGCCTACTGTAATCCCAGCACTTTGGAGGCCAGATCGGAGCGGTCAGGAGATCGAGACCATCTCAGCTAACACGGTGAAACCTCGCCTCTACTAAAATACAAAAATTAGTCGGCTGGCGGGCGCCAGAAGTCCCAGCGAGCCGTAAGGCCAGCTGAGGCAGGAGAATGGCGGAACCCGGAGTAGGCGAGCTGCGATAAGACCGCCACAGCATCTCCAGCCTGGGCGACAGCCGACTCTGTCTCTCAAAAAAAAGAAAGTTAGGTGGTAGAATTTCACCAAAGGCCCTAGGTATTAATATTTTTAATGATTTAATGTTTTAAACTTAAATGTGCGCGTGGACTGTTTTGCCATATGCCCTTTCTTTCTTTCTTTTTTCTTTTTTTTGAGATGGAACTCGCCCCTGTCACCCAGGCTGAAGTGCAGCAGTAGCATGATCTGTGCTCACGCAACCTTCACCTTCCAGGTTCAAGTAACTCTTCGCCTCAGCCTCCCAAGCAGCTGGATTGGATGGTACAAGCCACCGCCACTGGCTAGCCTTGTCCTTGCAGAAATGGTTTCACTCATAAGGCCAGGGGGTCTCGAACCCCTGACCTCACGTGACTCAGCCTCCCAAAGTGCTGGGATTACAAGCATGAGCCACTGTGCCCGGCCTCTGCAATATAGTCTGGAATGTAATTTTTTAAAGTTTATGTGCAGTCTAATCATTGTTTCTTGAAAGTTGGATCTTTCCCTATGCCCATGAACCACGGTTCTTCATGAACCATGAAGAACATGAGTCTAGAAGATGCCCCATCAAGTCAGACAATAATAATTGCAATGGTTGCTGATGTTGAGTTTATGGTTAAACTGTAATTAATAGGTTGGATAACAGTAGTTACCTCTTTGTTGTAAACTCTCATAGCTGAACTGCTTAAGTATAATGTATAGAATTTCAGGGCAGTTCATCCTTAATGGAAAATCTGAAACCTAAACTGCAAATTTAAAAGGTGCTGTACAACCATTGTATCTGTAAGTGACTTAGCAACTTTCTGTCACTTGGGATACTATGTAATAGGACTTTATTTAGCAACTTTTTGTCACTTGGGATACTATGTAATACTATTTCAGTGGGCTCTTTTGGAACTTACATCAGGTTCTAGTGTCTACTTCTTAGAATCTGAACCATTGGTTAGGTGGTCACGCCTGTAATCCTGAAAGCACTTTGGGCGTGCTGGTGGATCACGAGGTCAGGAGATCGAGATTTTCATCCTGGTGAACCGACAGTGAAACCCTGTCTCCACTAAAAAAAAATGCATAAAAAACCTCAGCCAGGCGTAGGTATGCATACCAGTCCCAGCTACTCGGGAGGCTGAGGCAGGAGAATGGGCGGAACCTGGGAGGGCTTAATGAGCTTAAGGCGTGAGTGAGGACGCGCCACGTACCCAGCTTGAGAGACTGGATTAGATGAGACCTCGGGCCTCAAAAAAAGAATCTGAACTAACGCCAGTTCTTATCCTAGACATTTTAAAACTAAAGAGCTCCATCCGCCCTGTATCTTTTGAGCAATGCCTGTGCCATTTCAGTAGACTGGCTTTTTTCCCTGGTTTCCTTCTGTGCTTCTGCAAAATGTTATTTTACACCCCATGTATTACTCAAGGCTAGGAAGAAAAAAGATCTATATACACATATATACACACACACATATATATACATTTACTACATATATACATACACACACAATATTATGCTATATACACAGGTACGGCATATATATACACACACATGAAAGTATGGCATACATATATATATATATATACACACACACATATATATTAATATATACACATATATACATACACACAATAATATATATTATATACACACATGCAGAGAGAGTATTAATATATACACACACATATTATTAATAATATATACATACATACATATATATATATATTATATACACATATATACACACACATAGAGTATATTACATTACAGGCATGACAGAAAGGCATATATTATTATTATTATGAGAGTATATTACAGAGAGCATTATTTATTATATATGGCACACATATATAAGATATTAATACATATATGGTACACACACATAGAGAGTATACACACATATACAATATTGACACATATATATATATATACACACATATATATATATAGTTATATATATATACATATATATATATATATTATATATTATTATATATATTAATACATATATATATAGAGTATTATGAGAGTATTACAGAGTACATTATTATTATATATTATTATTATATATATATATATTATATAGAGAGCATTATTATAGGTGGACATATACTATATACATATATATACATATATACACACACACATATATACACACACATACACACACACATATACATACACACACACACATATACATATATACACATATATACACACACACATATATACACACATACAGAGCACACACATGCAGAGACAGCATATATATACACACACACATATACACACACATATATATATACACACATATCTAAGGCACACACACATATACATACACACACACATATATATATATACATTACAGAGAGTATACACACATATATATACACATTACATATATATACACACACACATTATTAAGCACACATATATACACATATATATATACATTATATAGTATACATATATATATATATTATTATATATACATATACATACACACACACATATATATATTGATTAATACACACACATACATATATACACACACACACATATACACACATACACACACACATATATATACACACATACACACATATATATACATATATACACACACACATATACACACACATATACACACACACATTACAGGAGAGGTCTGGTTACCCAGGCTGGAATGCAGGAAAGCGCATCTCGCTCACTGCAACCTTCACCTCTGGCCCAAGCACCCCTGCCTCTCAGCCTCCTGAGCTGGGATTTGGCACATCGCCGCCACGCCCAGCTAAGTTTTGTTTTAGTACAGACAGGGTTTCACCTGCTGCTGGTCAGGCTGGTCTCGAACTCCTGACCTTGCGGATCTGCCTGCCTCCCGGCCCTCCCAAAGTGCTGGAGATTACAGGCGGAGCCACTGGGGCCCGGCCGTAGTGCAGCCATATATTCGCGTGCAGCAATTAACCCTGAGTGCAATGCATGTTACCTCTGCTGTGCCTTGCCGCAGCTGCTTTTTGTAAGTTCAATAAAGCATACCGCGTTCTCTGCTTTATTAGTTGTCGTTGTTCGTTTGTTTTTTTAAGAGTATATTTAAAGGAGAAACAACCACATTAAAAAATGCTTAAATTCTTTGGTAATCGCAGAAGTGAAAATTAAAGCTATAATGAAATAACACCTCACATCCATCAGACCAGCTGAAAATAAAAAGACTGACAATAATAAGCCTTGGCAACAACATAGGACAGCTTGGACTCCCATGCCCAGCTGGAGGAGCGTGAATGGCACAATCTCTGGAAAACAGGAAGTGTCTTCTAACAACAGTGAAGAAATGCCCACTCTATGACCCCATAATTCTACTCCTATATATACTCCTGTGTATATACCCAAAAGACATGTGTGCACATGTTTACTGGGAGACAGGCATGAGAATGTTCACAGCTGCCTTATTGATAATTGTCAATCAAGAACAGACAAGTTGTGATGTTCAGAAGATGGGATTTGACAAAATTCAACAACCAATCCTTCAAAGCAGAACAAAACAAGAACCTGGATAAAAAGAAGAGTTGGATACTTTGTGTCTATCTCTGTCCAAACTCCCGCATCATGCTTAATGGAAAACACTAGATAATTTTCCACTAAAGGCAGGGACAATTGTAATCCTAGCGCTTTGGGAGGCCAAGGCGGACGGATCACTTAAGGTCAGGAGTTTGAGACGAGCCTGGCCAATACTGTGAAACCCTGTTTCTACTAACAATACAAAAATTAGATGGAAATTGCTTGAACCCAGGAGGCGGAGGTTGCAGTGAGCGGAGATCATGCCACTGCACTCCAGTCTGGGCAACAGAGCAAGACTCTGTCTCAAATAAATAATAAATAGTCAGAGACAAAATGGGTTGCCTAGAGTCATAGGTTGGTTTTTCCAAAATTAGACCCTAAGATGAGGCCTGGAATGGGAGAAATGTATTTGAGGATGATCCCAGGAAGCACAAGTGAGAGAATGGAGAAAGGGAGACAAGGGAATGGGAAAAACAAGACACGTGATTTATAAGTAGGACAGGGCTGCAGTCCACTGTTCTCTGAGCTCTGCTCTCACAGGAGTCCTTTATTTCCATAAGGAAGGGCCGCCGTGGGCAACTGATTCGCTTTTCTCACTCTGGTTCTTCCACAATGAAATTTAGGCACCCAGAAGCCGGTGTGCAACTTGAACTGTCTCAGTTTGCACTGTGGGGCTTTCACCAGTACAATTCCCTTTAAAACTCTGTGAATTACTTATGAATATGAGGCAAGTCCTCTTCACCCAACAGCGTCATGCCCACAGATCTTTTCTAGACAGTCCTCTCTTTGACTTGGGCACGATATGAGGGTGCTATGGGACAACACCCTTAAGATTCTTAGAAGTTTGTTTATTTCCCTGGGAGGCTCTTCTGGCCACTGCCTGAAGTCTTTCTGAGGTTTTAACAAAGGACTTAAGCTACACATTTGATTTGATCTTTACCCCGTGACCACTTCTTGAAAACAGTTTTATTCCAGTCCAGCAACCCAGCCTCCTCTCTGCTTCCTCTAGATTCCTCTTGCAAACTGGGTGGTTCTCATTTCAGCTCACCTCTCTCTCTCTTTCTCTCTGGATCTCACACAGTGAAATGAAACTACCTGTCAGTTTCAACATTCTACTGAGAAATCTTCTTGACCAGATCCCTCAAGTGTGTCAGGTGCACTTTCTGTCTTACAGGTTACAGCAGATAACATTTTCCAGATGTTGGGCTACCATGTAACACCATTTTTCCAGAAGCTACAGCATTTTTTTATACCTTTCCAGACTCCACGAACAGTTTTCCACTTTCTCAGCCCTTGCTAATAGTTTCCTTGCCACTTTTCCATTTTCTGCCCACTGTTGGGTCCCAAACCTATGGCACATGGTTTAGGTTTTTGTACAACAGCACCCCAGTTCTGGATTCCAGTTTCTGTTTCAGTCAGCTTTTGCTGCATAACAAACATCCCCAAAACTAGTGGCTTAAAGCAACAGCCATTGCATTTGTCATCATTCTCTTGGTCAAGAGCTCTGGCTGTGCTCAGCTGGGCCATTCTTCTGCTGGTCTCAGCTGCTCTCCTGCATCTTTGGTCGGTTGGCGAGTTAGCTAGCGGCTGGGTGATCAAGGTGAGGACCTCTACTAGGACAGCTCACTGCCATCCTGGAGGTTTGTCATTCTCAACCCATCCCACACCCCTGAGCATAGCCGATTACAGCAGATACCTGAACCAAGGACACAAACCCACAAGTTGGTGTGTCAGCTGTGACTTGGGAGCCCAGCTCAGAAAGGTGACCCCAACCAGACTCCTTGGAACTGAGCTCGAGCATTAGACACAGAGCTGCTGTTGTGGAGGTCCCTAGAGTCAAGCATCTGGGGTGCAGCAAAGGCTGGTAGCTGTGTCCTGTCATGCTGGCCGTGGGCCCTCGAGAGAAGCTGGTCACCTGGAGCAGAGACTTGGGAGGCTGCCCAGAGAGGCAGAAAGATCCACCTTAGGATAAAAGCTGCTGCCAGCCTCTGCTCCTTGTGCTGCACGGCCAGCCCCCGGGTTCCCTCAAGCAGCAAACTCCTCGTCATTTCAGTCTGGGTGGATGGCTTCTCCTTCATGCTCCCAGACCAGCGAGCACCCCTGGTCCACTTCTTCCTTCTCTCTCCTGCCTGCCCACCCTCTCCGTGCCCAACTGGGACACCCCCACGTCTCCCAAATGACCATATTCCCCAGCCTCCCAACTGTCTTGTAGTTGTTCCCGTCACCACAAACTTAAAGTCCACAGCAGCCAGCTGGCCTTTCTAGACACAAACAAGAACATGTTGCTCCCAACCAAAATACTCCCCAGTCACTGCCCTCTGAAGCAGCTCCTCTCCTGCTGGAAGTCCTGGCTTGGACCGGGAGTCCACGTCCCTCCTCCCCCACTCTGCATCCTCCCAGCTCCCAAGCCTCTGACCTCTAGTTGCGATCCATGGGGTCCCTGGCAGGAGATCAGAGGGTGGGAAGGAGGAAGCTGGTGGTTCCTCCCCATCCCTGCAGGGCCTGGCGCACATTCCCTCCCCTCGCCCCTCAGAGGAGATGCTTCCAGCTCCCATTCTCAACTCGACCCCATTGCTTGGTAAATTGTCCCTCATTAAACCAACTTATAAACACACGCCTGAGAATTTAAAGCTGTTATTAGCTGTTATTTTGTATCAAAGGAATAAAAGTGGAGTTTTTTTAGGAATAAAAATGCGATTCTGAGGAAATCAAATGTAAGGCATAAAAATGTGATGTGGGGAAAACACTTCTTATGTATCTTTGTCCTCCGTCCTCCTCCTCCCCACATCGCCAAGATGACTTCAGATCTACTTATCTGTTACTGGAACCCCGGGGCCTCGGGGCTGGGAGAATGAGACCAAGAAGGTGGGACCAAGAGGCCTGGCTGTGCAGATGGCCAACTGGCTGCAGGATGGAGACAGAGGTAAAAGCAGGGATGGAGGAGATGGGAAGGATGGAGGTGAGGGGAAGGATGAAGGTATGGGTGGGATGGAGGGAGGGGAGGGATGGAGGGGATGGAGGTGAGGGGAGGATGGAGGGAGGAGAGGGGAATGGATGTGGATGGACGGAATGGAGTGGATCTGGATGAAGGACGGGATGGAAGTGGGGGATGGAGTGGACAGGAGGATGGAGGGGAAGGATGGAGGTGGAGGGTGGATAGAAGGAAGGGATGGAAGGGTGGAGGATCTGACAGTGAAGGATGGAGGGAATGGATGGAGGTGGAGGACAGTGGTGGATGGAAGGATGGATGGAGGGATGGATGGATGGAGGTGGATGGATGGATGGGGAGGTGGAAATGGAACGGATGGATGGGGAGCTGAGGGGAGGATGGAGGTTGACAAGGGATGGAGGGTGAGAGGAGGTAGAGCAGAGTTTCGGGGTGGGGGATTGGGCCACCTCTACCAGGAGAAGGTGTTTCAGAATGGCCAAGCCACCCTCCCCAGGATCATCCATGAAAATCCCAACAGGGGTATTGAAGCCTGCAGTAGTCCTCAGAATGTTCACAGCTTCCTCCAGGATGTGAGAAATGGCGGTGCACTTACCACTCCACCATGTCTACCAGAGAAGAGAGGACGCGGTCACCCGCTGTGCTGCTCCCACGGCACCTCTCCTGTGGGCTTCTCCTGTAATGGTGGTGGGAGAGAAATGGGTGGAGAGAAGGTCATGGTTTGGGGTTTTCAGAGCAGTTTAAAGAAAACGGTCTGTCAGCTGAAGCTGAAAAGCTAGTGCAGTCATATCTGATGGTCACTGGGTATTGTCTGGCCTAGCAATGAAAGCGACTGGTCTGAAAAGGCCTTTTTAGTGCTGTGTGTCTCCTGGAGTCCTGGTTGCTCACTGTGCTTTACCAAAAAAAAAAAAAAAAACAATTAATTAGTTTATAGGCTGGCGAGGAGGAGTCTCCTCTGGTTTGGGGCCAAGAAGTCGCCTGCCCTGCTGGGCTCTGTCTTTTTCCTGGAGCTCTTCTTGCTTCTTTGTTCAGCCCCTCATGGGACAGCGAACTTCAGTGGCAGCGCTGGTCTTGCTGACCCACCCTCCTCGACGTGGGCAGGGCCTGCCTGGCATGGCAGGTGCTGTGAAGGAAGCTGTAGGATGGAAACCCTGATGCCCTGCAGACAAAAACAGCTGCTGGGCGTGGGGACCTGGCTGGATCTCTTCCCCCTGTGCCTCTGTTTCTCCATCTGTACAGTGGGATGGCTGGCAGGGCCCAGGCCCCTCCCACCATCCATTCCAGGGCTGCTACTCTCTGAAAACACATCCAAGAGCACAGGTACCTGGACCTGGTATTCCTGGATGGTTCTCCGCCCGCGTCCCAGCAGGACAAGAAGGGCCCAATCCAAGGGATTGCAGCGGCCCTGGAAAGTCAGTGTTTACAGTGGGTAAGGACCACAAAAGAACAAAAAGGAACGTCCCTCCAGGTGGGCTGGTCTACCAGGCTTCTTGGAGAAGGGTCTCAGAGGTCCTGTTTGAGGCAACCTGGGCTGGGGGTAGGGGGAGGTACACTGGGGGCAAGGAAAGGAAGAAGCTATGGGGAAGGTTCTTCTGATGGGTTTGGTGACTAGGGATGAAGGGTGGGTGGCCGGGAGAGGAGCCGGGGCCCTGGCAGGCAGGACAGGAGGTGCCCAGTCACAACTTTGGGGACCATGGGGCTCAAGGAAGAGGAGGCAAAGAAGCAGTTGGGGAGGGAAGAAGCTCAGCAGAGGCCCAGAGGGGTGCAGAGGCTCCGGGAGAGCCAGCCCTCTGACAGCGGGCCCTGCTGCAGCAAGAGCCATACGAGCACCACTAAGACTGGGAAGAGTGGAGTGCGAAGGATGCCACTGATAGAAGGTCTACTGTCCATGAGGTCCCCATAACCTCGGTGGTGGGGACATGGCCTCTGCTGTGCCTGTGGGGAAGCTTAGGCAAGTTCTGAGGGTTCCTCAGCCACTGTAAGGCATGGCCAGGACTTTTCTTCTTTTTTTTTTTTGAGACGGAGTCTCGCTCTGTCACCCAGGCTGGAGTGCAGTGGCGCGATCTCAGCTCACTGCAAGCTCCGCCTCCCGGGTTCACGCCATTCTCCTGCCTCAGCCTCCCGAGTAGCTGGGATTACAGGTGCCCGCCACCGTGCCCAGCTAATTTTTTGTATTTTTAGTAGAGACGGGGTTTCACCATGTTAGCCAGGATGGTCTCGAACTCCTGACCTTGTGATCCACCCACCTCAGCCTCCCAAAATGCTGGGATTACAGGCCACCGCGTCCGGCCAACCAGGGTTTTTTTTTTAAACATTACTTTTAAGTTTGGGGTACACGTGCAGGTTTATTACACAGGTAAACTTGTGTCATGGGGGATTGGTTGTAGATTATTTCATCACGCAGGTATTAAGCCTAGTACCCATTTGTTATTTTTCCTGATCCTCTCCTTCCTCCCACCCTCTACCCTCTGATGGGCCCCAGTGTGTGTATCTTCCTTTCTATGCGTCCATGTGTTCTCATCATTCAGGTTCCACTTACAAGTGAGAACATGCAGTATTTGGTTTCTGTTCCTGCATTAGTTTGCTAAGGATAATGTCCTCCAGCTCCAGTCATGTTCCTGCAAAGGACACGGTCTCATTATTTTTTATGGCTGCATAGTATTCCATGGTGTATATGTACCACATTTTCTTTATCCAGTCTGTCACTGATGGGCATTTAGGTTGATTCCATGTCTTTGCTATTGTGAATAGTGCTGCAATGAACATTCACGTGCATGTGTCTTCATGTTACAACAATTTCTGTTCCTTCGGGGAGATAGCCAGTAATGGGATTGCTGGGTTCAATGGTATTTCTGTCTTTAGGTCTTTGAGGAATCACCACACTGTCTTCCACAATGGTTAAACTAATTTACACTCCCACAGACACTGTATAAGTGTCCCTTTTTCTCTTTTTTTTTTGGAGACGGAGTCTCACTCTGTCACCCAGGCTGGAGTGCAGTGGCCGGATCTCAGCTCACTGCAAGCTCCGCCTCCCGGGTTTACGCCATTCTCCTGCCTCAGCCTCTTGAGTAGCTGGGACTACATGTGCATGCAACCACACCCAGCTAATTTTTGTATCGTTAGCAGAGACGTGGTTTCGCCATGCTGGCCAGGCTGGTCTTAAACTCCTGACCTCCAGTAGTCTGCCGGTCTCAACTGCCCAGAGTGCTGGGATTACAGGTGTGAGCCACCGTGCCCAACCCATTTTCTGATTTTTGTAATAAGAGCCATTCTGACTGGTGTGAAATGGCATCTCATTATGGTTTTGACTGGCATTTCTTTTTTTCTTTCTTTCTTTTTTTTTTTTTTTTTTTGAGATGGAGTTTTGCTCCTATTGCTCAGGCTGGAGTACAATGGCATGATCTCAGCTCACCGCAACCTTTGCCTCCCAGGTTCAAGCGATTCTCCTGCCTCAGCCTCCCGAGTAGCTGGGACTATAGGCATGCAACACCACGCCTGGCTAATTTTGTATTTTCAGTAGAGACGGGGTTTCTCCATGTTGGTCAGGCTGGTCTTGAACTCCCGACCTCAGGTGATTCGCCCGCCTCGGCCTCCCAAAGTGCTAGAATTACAGGCATAAACCACCATGCCCGGCTGACTGGCATTTCTTTAATGATCAATGATGTTGAACTCTTTTTCATATGCTTGTTGACTGAATGTCTTAAGACATAGATGTACGGATGCATGTATGCCAGCCAACAAGCATAAAAACAAGCAATGTCTCCCATTGCTTGCTTTTGTTAGCTTTGTCAAAGATCAGATAGTTGTAGGTATGCAGCATGGTCAGGATTCGAACTCAGACCTGGCTGGCTGGGAAGCCCAGGCCAGTCCCAGGAATATCCTTGCACAGACCAAGCTCTGTCCTGGGTGTCTTCCCCTCTCTCTTTAGAGGCCAAAATGCAGGACCTCCCCGCTCCAAAGGAGCTCCTGAGAAGGAGGGACCCCAACATCTTTCCCCAGGGGTCCATTCAAGGCTCCACGCCCA
Source organism: Papio anubis (assembly GCF_008728515.1). Classification (NCBI taxonomy): domain Eukaryota; kingdom Metazoa; phylum Chordata; class Mammalia; order Primates; family Cercopithecidae; genus Papio; species Papio anubis. The sequence goes on along the minus strand of NC_044988.1, from coordinate 103,560,167 downwards.
AATGAGACCCCTAGGCCTGCCCCAGCACCAAGGGCGGAAGGCTTGGTGCTACCCCTGGGACAGGGAGCCTTGAAGACCTCCCTGGCAATCAGCTTAGGACACTCACTGCCTGCCACTTCCAGGTGTGGTCCAGGTGCAGGGAGACAGGTGGGGTGATGTCCCCAGCACCCCCCTGGATGTGGCAATAAAGAGCCCACCTGGCCGGGCGCGGTGGCTCAAGCCTGTAATCCCAGCACTTTGGGAGGCCGAGGTGGGCGGATCACAAGGTCAGGAGATCGAGACCATCCTGGCGAACACGGTGAAACCCCGTCTCTACTAAAAAATACAAAAAAACTAGCCGGGCAAGGTGGCGGGCGCCTGTAGTCCCAGCTACTCCGGAGGCTGAGGCAGGAGAATGGCGTGAACCCGGGAGGCGGAGCTTGCAGTGAGCTGAGATCCGGCCACTGCACTCCAGCCTGGGCGACAGAGCCAGACTCCATCTCAAAAAAAATAAAAAATAAAAAAAATAAAGAGCCCACCTCCTTCTCCACTAGTGGGACCACCACCTACCCTGAGCCAGATCCAGACCCCAGGGGTCCCCTTCACCCTTCTTTTCCCACCCCGCATCGAACCACTCAACAAGTCTGGTCAACTCTCCACCGAAATAAATCCCAACTCTGACCCCACGCTGTCGACCTGTTTCCGCTCTGCCCTGTGGTCTGCGATCCCCACAAGAACCCGAGAAATGGCTTATGCTTTCTTCGAGTCAGGTTAGGAAGGTCTAATTACACACGGAGTACCACCGACCAGTTCCGAAGTAAAGCTCCACGCACTGTGCGTTATGCGCTGTGTGTGGCCACCCCACAGTCGTGATTAGAGCATTTGCGTCACCTCAAAACTTTCAACCTGCTGCTTTTTAATCAATCTCCTCCTTACCCTCCCAGCCCCAGTTCCGAACACCCACTGATCTGCTTTCTGTTCTTAGAGTTTTTGCAAGTTATAGGATTTTGTATAAATAGAATCACACAGTCCATTCTCTGCTCCTTTCAACGAGGGTCATGTTTCTGAGATTCTCCCATGCTGTGTGTGTCTGCAGTTAATTCCTCTTCAGGGTTGAGGCTGTTTCATTGAATGGAAATATTATCATTTTTTGGACCCATTCTGCAGTTTATAGACATTGGGGCTGTTTTCTGTCTGGGGCTATAATGAATAAATCCCATCTATGTATCAGTGTGGAAGCTTTTGTGACGATGTGTTATTTTAACTGCTCTCAGGTAAATATGTAGGAGTAGAATCCCTGGGTCACATGATGAGTGTATATTTAACTTTATAAGAAACTGCTACACTGTTCTCGGGATTGGCTGCCCCAATATTGTCCATCTCCACCAGCAGCGTACGAGCGTTGCCACGGCTCCACATCTTCCTCGACACTCAGCATGGCCGACGTTTTCAATTTCAATGACTCTGGTACGTGAGTAGTGGCACTCACTGTGGTTTACGAGGATCCTCTCAACACCTAAATCTGTGACACTCCTGTCTGCAAACTCTCCCACATCAGGGACAATCTGAACAACACACTAAAGAATGATAGTAAGTAAATTATAATCCACAAATAATAGTCCACGAGTCTACACTGACATACACACACACACGTAAGAAGGGTTGGCCAGGTGCAGTGGCTCATGCCTATAATCAATCCCAGCACTTTGGAAGGCTGAGGTGGGTGGATCACCTGAGGTCGGGAGTTAGATACCAGCATGACCAACACGGACGGAGAAACCCTGTCTCTACTAAAAATGCAAAATTAGCCAGGCGAGGTGGCAGGCGCCTGTAAACACAGCTACTCGGGAGGCTGAGGCGGGAGAATGGCGTAAACCCGGGAGGCGGAGCTGCAGTGAGCTGAGATCTGGCCACTGCACTCCAGCCTGGGCGACAGAGCGAGACTCCATCTCAAAAAAAAAAAAAAAAGAGAGAGAATGAAAATAACAGATATAAATGTGATTGAATGTGAACATTTGGGTAATCTGGGTTAAGGAGAGAAGGGAAATATTTGTACTATGTTTGCACCTTTTTCTATTTTGTTTTGAGACGTGATCTGTTTGTGGCCCGGGCTGAGTGCAGTGGCTGGGATCTCTGCCTCACTGTAAGCTCCGCCTCCCGGGTTCACGCCACTCTTCCTGCTCCCCAGCCTCCCGGAGTAGCTGGGAATAGGCACCCGCCACTCCGCCTCTGGCTAGTTTTTGTATTTCTAGTAGAGATGGGGTTTCACCGTATAGCTGTGATGGCCCTGTAATTTCCTGACCTCATGATCCGCCCGTTTCGGCCTCCCAAAGTGCTGGGATTACAGGCTTGAGCCACCACGCCCGGCTGTTTGCACCTTTTCTGTGTGCCTGAAATTATTTTGAAATAACGGGTTTGTAAAATCCCCCAGCCCTGCCTCGCCTGACTGGAGAACCTGCCCGTGCTGCAGCGGCATATTCCCACCGCACTGATTCCCTGTTCACCTGCAGCTCAGGGAGGGCAGGGCTGAGCCCTCACTTTGTCTGCATTCAAAAGGCTGGCACCTAGAAGGCCCCAAACCGTTTCCAGGGTTCACCTTTGCTTTCTGTTGGCATCTGCTGTGGTCTGACTCTAAGTCTCTACCAGGTGCTGGGCCAACCCCACGCTCAGGAGCCTCCACTCAGGTGAACATCAGGTGAGCACGCAGAGTTCTATGGCTGTCATTTCCACACGAGCCACGAAGGAAGAGTCCCAGCCAGGTGGAGACTGGCGGGTTGGAGAAGGCTTCTCCCAGACAGGACCTCGCAGATACCCAAGCCCACAGTGAAGCCATATTTCTGCAGCCCCAGCCCCCTTCTCTGCTCCTCAGAGACCCAGGTGCCTTCTCTGCAGGTACTCCACACTGTCACAGACTGCTAGAGAAGGCCTGTGGAGACCTTGGCTGACCCCACGTGTTCCAGATTGGAGAAACTGAGGGCCAGGGTGCAGAAAGGTCTTGCCCAGGGCCTCACAGCAGGTGCAGGTAGAGTGAACAACTGCATCCCCCTGGCTCCAGCCCAGGGACTTCACTTATTTCCTTATCTATTGTTTAAATAACAGCTTTCACACACCATACCATTCACCCATTTAAAGTGTACAATTCAATCACTTTTATATATCCACCGAGTTGCACAACTATTACCACAGTCCATTTTAAGACAATTTCATCACCACAAAGAAAAATCTTTTAACCATCACCTCCCCAGGCCCCTCACCTTCCCATTCCCAGCCTCCAGCAGCCAGTAATCTCCTGTCTCTACAAAGTTCCCCGTTCTGGACATTTCACAGAGATGACTGGCTTCTTTTGCTTATTTTTATTTGGCTTTTAAAAGAGGGCTCCTGCTCTGCCATGGTCCCTCTGGGGTCTCCTGGGTGGAGGTGGAGAGGGTCCCCTCTGAGCTTCCCCTCCCAGGGGCCCCACCCAGAGCATCAGGTCTTAATTTCAGTTGAGGGCAGGGGGGAGCTGGTGCTTCTGGATGTCTCCTCCAATGACTCATAACTATTGCTCATCAGCTCAACCTCGGAAGCACCTGCAGGGGACAGGACAGCTTAAAGAAATGGGAGTACTCCATGTTGGGAGCAAGCCCCCCAAAATCTGGCCATAAACAAAATCTCTGCAGCACTGCAATATGTCCATAATGGCCCTAACACCCAAGCTGGAAGGTTGTGGGTTCACAGGAATGAGGGCAAGGAACACCTGGCCTGCCCAGGACAGAAAACCGCTTAAAGGCATTCTTAAGCCACAAACAATAGCATGAGCGATCTGTGTTTTAAGGGTGTGTTCCTGTTGCTGTTAACTAGCCCAACCTATTCATTTAATTCCGCCCGTCCCTTCGTTTCCCATAAGGGATACTTTTAGTTAATTTAATATCTATAGAAACCATGCTGATGACTGGTTTGCTGTTAATAAATATGTGGGTAAATCTCTGTTTGGGGCTGTCAGCTCTGAAGGCTGTGAGACCCCTGATTCCCCACTTCACACCTCTGTATTTCTGTGTGTGTGTCTTTAACTCCTCCAGCGCCGCTGGGTTAGGGTCTCCCCGACTGAGCTGGTCTTGGCAACTCCAGCCTGGATCCAGAGGACAGAATGGTCATGACTTAGGAACTTTGTAAGGACACTGAGGACATCTGCAATTCACGTGAAAATGGTGCAGATTTTGCCTGAAGAGTCAGCTGATCAGACGCAGGGCACCACGTGCCAATGCACAGCTGCCGTTGGGTTCCGGGGAGCTCAAGGCTCAGGCGGGATCAGCTGGATTGCTGCTGATCTAAAGTAAGGAAATTTCACCCTCTCAGATGTCAGACCTTTTTGACTTTTTCTTCTTTACTTTTACTACTTTTAAAGAAAACCCAATTATTTCCCAACTTAGTCAACATGTAAATATGTCCCAATTTTGTTAACTGTAAGTCACAATTTTGTGGCTGGTGGCCATGACTCTGAATGTCAAGGGCACCATGGTTGTGGGTATAGGCTTGGAGTGAGCACAGCTGTTCACTTTGACTTTATGTCCTTTTGAAGAGGAGGGGGCTTCCCAGATGGTTGTGATGACATTTCCAATATTTAAGACTCCTCTTGAGTCCACCAGCCTGCCCCAAACTGACTCTGGTGGGCACTCCCAGCTGGCTTCCTTTTGCACACTTTTCCACTGGCTGCGAGTCTGGGATGGGACGGGCAGGTGCATACACTGGACTCCATGTATGCAGCCAAATTATCCATCAGGTCTCAGCATAGAATAGAAACATTTTGGGCACGAGACTGTAGTCAAGTATCTCAGCCTTGAGAAGGATTTTAAAATTCTTCTTCCTTTCCCTCCTAGTCTCAGAATGAAGCCTTGAAACATACTTTAAACCCGTTTCCCTCCCTTTCCGCCAGCCACAGTGCTCACTTCTGTGCCTGCTTAGAAATGCCAGGGGCTCGTTTTTAAATAAACCAGGCATAGGACCCAGCTGTGGAATCCTCCTGTCTAGGGGCATTACGAACAATGCGTCCACCACCACTGGACCAAGGTCAAGGTGATGCCAACCGTACCTCCAGATGGGCAATTACTTAAGACACCTGCACCACTACCCCACTCCCACATGTCTCCCACACCGAGTTCTCCTTCCTAAAGCCCTTCACTCAGCCTGGAAAGCTGAGATGGTTCCTTTGAGGCTTGAGTCCGGCCATTCTCCCACCTGCTAGCATGTGAATAAAAGTTGCTTTCTGCTTTCCTTTCACCACACCTCGCTTCTCCTGCAGCGAGCAGCCAAACTTGAGTCGGTTACAAGACATCTCTACCTCCCCTGATCCCTCTGCAGGCAGCTAAAGGAGGACGCACACCCGAAGGGAAATGTGGTCAAGCGCGATGGCTCATGCCTGTAATTCCAGCACTTTGGGAGGCCAAGGCGGGCAGATCTCAAGGTCAGGAGTTCGAGACCAACTTGACCAACATGGTAAAACCTCATCTCTACTAAAAATACAAAAATTAGCCAGGCGTGGTGGCGCACACCTGTAATCCTAGCTACTCAGTAGGCTGAGGCACGAGAATCACTTGAACCCGGGAGGCGGACGATGCAGTGAGCTGTGGTCGTGCCACTTCACTCCAGCCTGGGCAACAGAGTGGGCCTCTGTCTAAAAAAAAAGAAAAATGTAAACCAAGAAATGGGAAGGCAGGGGGGTGAGAAACTGGGGAACCCACTCAGGGGAGGGACAAGAGGGCCTTGTGGGGGCAGCGGGCTCCTCTCCCACATCTCTTCACTGCCTCGCACTCTACAGGTCTCTGTGGCCCGTGGGCCTCACCCCACACGTTTCCAGCTCCAGGTTGGTTTAACTGGTTTACCTCTTTCTCCTCTGTGCTTCCATTTGAATCATTTCTCTTGGCCAATCTCAGCATCCCCTGAGCCTTTCCTTGGCTGTATCTAGGAGCTTTTATGTGAAGTGCACCCCAGTGAATCCGCGATTCCCATGCGGCCTGTCCAGCCGCTCCTTTCCCAAGGGCTCCATTGCTCTGTCAAAGCCTCCATCTTCTCATTCGTTTTATCCATCTTTTCCACTACCCTCGGTGCTTCGCCCAAAGCAAACAGGAAACAGGTCACTGCAGCGACCACTGTCTGGCCGGGGGAAGGTCACTGGGGTCGAAGCCTCAGCCAGGACATTGGACACCCCAGCCAGCAAATGACCCAGACCAGTAGGAGCGTGGGGTGAGGGGCTCTAGAATGAGCGTCAGCCGTGGCGCTGAGGCCACGGTGGTGGTGGGAACTGGCATCTGTGCCATCAGCCCTCCCAGAAATCGTCACTTGAAGAAGCAGCGACAGGACAGGATGGACTCCGCGCGGGGCAGGAGGGAAAGAAAGATGCTGCCGTCCCCCAGAGGTGACCTCAGACAGTTCTGTCTCTACCCCCAGCTTCCCGTGTCTTCCGCCGTGTCTTCCGCAGGAGGACATTCACCTGCTGCTGGAGCTGCCAGACTTGGCAGGAGCTCACAGCCCAGGGGCGGAGCGCAGCTACTGAGGAATGGGAGTCAGTGGGTGATCCCAGCTCTCTCAGCCCTCAGAGGGACGTTCCGAGGCACGTTCCCCGTGGCCTCCAGGAGCCTGAGCCCAGCTGCCCATGGCCGTCACCCTTCCACTGGCTTTCCTCCCCCAGTGTCACCCTTCCCTCACTGGGCCTCCTGGGGTCTCTGGTCCCCAGGTCCTCATCTCAGGGTCTGGGGGGTCCCAGCAGTAAGTGCTAAATAACCCACGGCAGGGAATATGACTGGTTCTCTCTGGGAGAAAGGAGATGGAGGCGGGTCTCCTGCAAATGTGGTTGTAACGCTTCCTTTAGAAGGTCGAATCTGTGCAAAGCGCCTGCAGTGGGGAAAGCAGTGGATGCACCCAACCCCCGGGGAGGCAGAAGAGGGAGAACATGAGGGATGAACTCTTGAAGGTAGGTGGGTGGGCTATGGGGGTTTCTGGCTCCATTATTCAAACCATACTAGGAAATCATCAGAGACTTTTTTTTTTTAGCTTAATGAATTCTTTTTTTTTTTTTTTTTTTTTGAGACAGAGTCTTACTTTATCGCCAAGCTAGAGTGCAGTGGCGCCATCTCCGTTCACTGCAACCTCTGCCTCCATAGTTCAAGCGATTCTCCTGCCTCAGCCTCCCAAGTAGCTGGGATTACAGGCATGCACCACCACACCCAGCTAATTTTTGTATTTTTAGTAGAGACAGGGTTTCACCATGCTGGCCAGGATGGTCTCGATCTCCTGGCCTCATGATCTGCCCGCCTCAGTCTCCCTAAGTGCTGAGATTACAGGCATGAGCCGCTGCACCCGGCCTTTTATTTTTTTTATTTTATTTTTTTAAAGACAGTAGGGGAGTGCAGTGGAACAATCACAGCTCACGGCAGCCTTGACCTCCTGGGCTCAAGCGATCCTCCTGTCTCAGCCTCCAGAGTAGCTGAGGCTACAGGTGCACATCACCATGCCCTGCTGATTTTTAAATCTTTTGTAGAGATGAGGTCTCACCATGTTGCTCAGGCTGGTCTCAAACTCCTGGGCTCAAGCAATGCTCCCACCTTGGCCTCCCAAAGCCTGGTATTACAGGCATGAGCTGTGAGCCCAAGCCAACCATCGCATCCCCTGTGACTTGCACGTATAGGCCCAGATGTCCTGAAGTAACTGAAGAATCACAAAAGAAGTGAAAATGCCCTGCCCCTGCCTTAACTGATGACATTCCACCACAAAAGAAGTGAAAATGGCCAGTCCTTGCCTTAAGCGATATTACCTTGTGAAATTCCTTCTCCTGGCTCATCATGGCTCAAAAAACTCCCCCACTGAGCACCTTGTGACCCCCACTCCTGCCCACCAGAGAATAATCCCCTTTGACTGTAATTTTCCTTTAGCTACCCAAATCCTTTAAAACGGCCCCACCCCCATCTCCCTTCGCTGACTCTCTTTTCGGACTCAGCCCACCTGCACCCAGGTGATTAAAAAGCTTTAGTGCTCACACAAAGCCTGTTTGGTGGTCTCTTCACACGGACGCGCATGACATGAGCCACTGTGCCCGGCCAAGCTTCATGGACTTCGATAGGGCACACTTTTTATCACCACCACGAAAACCAAGAGCTTTGCCAGCCACTCCAGACCCCCTCCATGGCACCCCCATGGCCACAGCCCTCTCCCAGCCCCCAACGTCACCACCGTCCTGACAGGATCTTGTCTCCCTTGTGCTTCTCTACACTTTCATTTAGGTCAAATTATTTAATATCTCCATCTTTAAACATGACAGGTTAGGCCAGGCGCGTTGGCTCACGCCTGTAATCCCAGCACTTTGGGAGGCCGAGACGGGCGGATCACGAGGTCAGGAGATCGAGACCATCCTGGCTAACACGGTGAAACCCAGTCTCTACTAAAAAAATACAAAAAACTAGCCGGGCGAGGTGGTGGGCGCCTGTAGTCCCAGCTACTCGGGAGGCTGAGGCAGGAGAATGGCGTAAACCCAGGAGGCGGAGCTTGCAGTGAGCTGAGATCCAGCCACTGCACTCCAGCCGGGGCGACAGAGCGAGATTCTGTCTCAAAAAAAAAAAAAAAAAATGACAGGTTAGTCAGGGCCACTTTTGTATCTGATGTGTCTTTTAAATCTCTTTTCCCCTACAGGTTCCACGCCATCCCTTTCTTTTCCTTACAGCTGATCTGGGGAAGCCCTGGGGCCACCCCCTGCCAAGTTCCCCACAGTGACAGTGTTGTTGGCTGCCCACCGCCCCCCTCCAGCTCACAGATCAACACCCCCTCCCTTGTCCAGTGGGTTTCCTGTAAGGAGGCAGCTGGAGCCAGTGGCTGGGGCCAGGGGCTCCATCGCACTCAGGCCCTGTGGCTCTTTATCGGGACACAGAAGCCTGATGCTCCCCCTTTTCGCGGGGTCAGTGCCTGCATTACCTACACTCATTCATTCTATTCTCTTTTTTTGAGACAGAGTCTCGCTCTGTCACCCAGGCTGGAGTGCAGTGGCACAGTCTTGGCTCACTGCAACCTCCACCTCCCGGGTTCGAGCAATTCTCCTGCCTCAGCCTCCCGAGTACCTGGGATTACAGGCATGTGCCACCACGCCCAGCTAACTTTTGTATTTTTAGTAGAGATGGGGCTTCACCGTGTTGGTCAGGCTGGTCTCGAACTCCTGACCTCGTGATCCGCCCGCCTTGGCCCCCCAATCCTTTTTCATTTATCAGTCGGACTGCTTAAAAAAAAAAAACTCCCCGATATGGGCAGGAAGAATGCTAAATTTTTACTCACCTGTCTCTAAGATAATGAATTGATTGTTAGCCTCCAAAGATGATCAATTTGTTTTCTTTCTCTCTTTTTTTTTATTATTTTTTTAAAGACTACAGTGAACTCATGGACTTAAACTTCTTGATGGGTTTTGAGTCACTGCAATTATCCTCACCAAATCTCAAGCTGTCCCATCTCTGACACGTGGGGCCTCTTCAAGTTTTCCTCACTCATATTTGTTTGTCCGTTTGTTTGTTTTTGGATGGCCAGCAGGAGAGCATCCACAGTCCGTCTCTCCAGCCAGGGAGGAAGATGACAGGACCTCCGTGAAGGTGAGATCCAGGTCGGCAGCCTCTGGTTCCCCCGCAGTTAGGCTGGAAGGTGAGGCCTCTGAGTCGGCCCCTGGGGTGGGAGCACCAGCTCCAGAATACACTTTAAACCTGTCCCCAAGGCCGGGCGCGGTGGCTCAAGCCTGTAATCCCAGCACTTTGGGAGGCCGAGGCGGGCGGATCACGAGGTCAGGAGATCGAGACCATCCTGGCTAACACGGTGAAACCCCGTCTCTACTAAAAAATACAAAAAACTAGCCGGGCGAGGTGGCGGCGCCTGTAGTCCCAGCTACTCGGGAGGCTGAGGCAGGAGAATGGCGTGAACCCGGGAGGCGGAGCTTGCAATGAGCTGAGATCAACCCGGGAGGTGGAGCTTGCAATGAGCTGAGATCTGGCCACTGCACTCCAGCCTGGGAGACAGAGCAAGACTCCGTCTCAAAAAAAAAAAAAAAAACAAACAAACAAACAAACAAACAAAAAAAACCTGTCCCCGCAAATCAGGGTCTCAGGTTCCATGTTACCCTATCCGTCTGAGGTTTTTTTTTTTTTTTTGAGACGGAGTCTTTGCTCTGTAGCCCGGGCTGGAGTGCAGTGGCCGGATCTCAGCTCACTGCAAGCTCCGCCTCCCGGGTTTGTGCCATTCTCCCGCCTCAGCCTCCCGAGTAGCTGGGACTACAAGCGCCCGCCACCTCGCCCGGCTAGTTTTTTGTATTTTTAGTAGAGACGGGGTTTCACCGTGTTAGCCAGGATGGTCTCGATCTCCTGACCTCGTGATCCGCCCGTCTCGGCCTCCCAAAGTGCTGGGATTACAGGCTTGAGCCACCGCGCCCGGCCCCGTCTGAGGTTTTTAATTAAGTCTTGACACCAGTGGGTAAGAAAACTAGAAGGCATTGTCAGGGTAGAGATGAAACCGCCATTGCAAAATTATGAGCCAGTGAAAGAGACGAACCAACTCCACTTGCTTCTAAGCTCCAAGCTGTCCTTGTTCATTCCTGGGTGTAAGGCTGAACTCACTTTGGGAGGAATTTAGTTTATATTAATAGTTTATAGTTTGATATAAAGAGAGTAACAGCCCTTTCCCAAAACAAACCCCCTTCTTGCCTGGGGACTAGACTGCCTTTGTAGGACTAACAAATTAGCCACAAGATTAGAAATTATGGTTTAGGCATAGCGGGAGGCTGCAAGATTCTGACTCTCCCCAAACTGCTCCTGGAGATAAAATCACGACTGTAAAACCTAAGACCAGTGCTTGAGGTATTTTGCAGACCCTGCAGTCGATGGATCAGCTGGCACCACCCAGATCGACAAACTGGCTCATCTGATCTTGTGGGCCCCACCCAGGAACTGACTCAGTGGAAAAAGACAGCTCCGACTCCCCATTTCATTTCCGACCAGTCAGCACTCCCGGCTCGCTGGCTTCCCCCACCCACCAACGTTGTCCTTAAAAACTCTCATCCCTGAAAGCTCCGGGAAACTGATTTGAGTAATGATAAGACTCTGGTCTCCTGCACAGCCGGCTCTGCATGAATTATTCTTTCTCCACTGAATTCCTCTGTCTTGATCAAACGGCTCTGTCTACACAGCAGGCAAGGTGAACTCCTTGGGCGGTTACAGAGGTTGTAATGTATTCATCACATTTTTACAAGTTTGACTAAGACAGGATAAGAGTCCTGGGTTTGGAGCAGGACATTCTGAATGGAGCTTTATTTGCCATCGGTCCAGCCATATGACCCAGGGTCTCTGGACTCCCAGGGACACAGGCAGCCCAAAAGGCAGTTCTGTCTTACCTCAAGCCCAGGAAGACAAGATAATATGCTGGGATAATCCCTGAGAAGTTTCCTTCTCCTCCACCTTAAAGAAGTAAAAGGAAAATAAAAATCTCAGGACCCCAAACTCACTATGCCAAAAAGAAGAGTTAAGAGCGGGAACTGGGTCACCCAAAACTACCTCCCAGTTTCTTCCTAAATAGACAGATGCAAAGACAGAAGGCCACTCCCCTCCCCAGGGGGCCTCCCCCACTGTTTGCTCACAAGGAAATACCTTGTGCTCCCCAAGATCTTTTTTTTTTTTTTTTTTGAGATGAAGTTTTGCTCTTGTTGCCCAGGCCGGAGTGCAGTGGCATGGTCTGGGCTCACTGCAGCCTCCAACTCCTGGGTTCAAGTGATTCTCCTGCCTCAGCCTCCCAAGTAGCTGGGACTACAGACGTGCGCCACCATGCCTGGCTAATTTTTGTATTTCTAGTAGAGATGGGGTTTCACCATGTTGGCCACGCTGGTCTCAAACTCCTGACCTCAGGTGATCTGCCTGCCTCGGCCTCCCACAGTGCTGGGATTACAGGCCACACTTTTTTTTTTTTTTTTTCTTTTCCTAGAACTTTGTCCTAAAACAGAGTTCTATTGAATTTCACTCTGACAATGTAAATTAACAGCTTATCTGCACAGGTAAGGGACAAAGACCGGACTAGAAGTCTTCCCTCCGCTCACTGGAGACAAACTCATCTTTGACTCCCTCCTCTACTGTTCTTCCTAGGTAAAGATGCAGGTTCGCAGAGCACAGGATGAATGCACAGTTTACTGTTCCTCTTCCCCCTTTCACATGTAAAACAGGGATTCAGGGAAGGCTCATCAACACCTCAAAAGAATGCAACTGCTGGCCTCTTTTATCTATCCTCCCATTTTTTTCTTTCCATTTTTCCCTACTGCCTGCTCTTTTCTCTTTGAATACTGAAGTATTCACACCTTTGGAAATCGTGCAGGCCACAGCTCCTCCTGTGCCCCTTCGGACCCACCCAGCCCGCGGAGCCCGTCCTTTTCCTGAAGTTGGGGATCCGGTTTACCGACACTTTCTCCTGGGCACATCCTCAACCCCGGCAAAATAAACCTCTCAATTGACGGAAGCTCCTCAGCCATTTTCTTTGGTGTACAAAGCACAGGCTCATCTTCCTGTGTCTATTCCGGGGTTTTGGGGCAGCAGAGCTCCGCCTCCATAGTCTTCAGGATCTGTTCAGCCGGTTCAGCCTCAGGGCCAGGCTGGGTCCTCTGCACCCCACGCTGTGTCCTCTATCGCAATGACCCAGACAGCGCTGCTTCTCAGATGGCTCTGAAGAAATGTTTCGGGGTGTCTGGGGACCGTACAATACCTTCCTCCACGCTCAGATTCCAGGGTTCTCCCTTGACCATGGACCACTTCCTGGGCACGGCTGCAGAAATTAGCCAGGCATGGTGGCACGCGCCTGTAGTCCCAGCTACTCGGCTTCCTGGACACGGCTGCAGACAGCTGTCACCTCCCTAAGCTGAGCCTTAAAGACCAAGGACCCACTTTCCCAGTCTGCTCTTGATTCTTCAGAATTTTCACAAAGCTGGGCCGGGCGCGGTGGCTCACGCCTGTAATCCCAGCACTTTGGGAGGCCGAGGCGGGAGGATCGTCTGAGGTCAGGAGACCAGCCTGGCCAACACGGGGAAACCCCGCCTCTACTAAAAATACAAAAATTAGCTTGGCGTGGTGGCCAGCACCTGTAATCCCAGCTACTCGGGAGGCTGACATAGGAGAATCGCTTGAATCCTGGAGGTAGGGGTTGCAGTGAGCCGAGATCGCACCACTGCACTCCAGCCTGGGGACAGAGCAAGACTCCATCTCAAATAATAATAATAATAATAATTCTGTGCTGGTTTCCTTCTCTTCCTCCACACCAGAGCCCAGAGGCTGTGGTCTACAGCTGCCGGCCATGCCCCTGCCTCCGTGGAGACCTGGGGTTATGTCAGATGTCCTGCTCCATCCTTTAAGAGCAGGAGTGGCGTTTTCACCAAGGGTATGCACGGCTTTTCCATCCCCTTTCATCCTGGGTGACAGAGGCTGCAGATAATCACAGCCTGGGATTCGAGGGAGCCTGACTAGTTGTCACCTCTCTCCCCCGACTCAGATGGTCTGCTTCTGAGCCCATCTTCTGCTGTGAAACTTACTCCTGAACGCCTTCGCTTGATTCCGAGCAAAACGTCACAGTTCATACTGTGTTGATGTGCACAAGCTGTAGGTAGACGGCACAGAGCACAACAATAGCTCGCCTCTGCCCAACTGTTAACCAGGCAGCTGGTCACCCAGCTCAGCTACCTGCATAAAAGCCTCGGCGATCCCCGTGGACCACACTGGAAGTTCTCCAGCGACTTCCACGCTAAGAACTATGTCTAGGGTTTACATCTTTCTTACTGGCGAACCTCCTTTTGCCTTTCAGGAGTGTGACTGAGGAACCTCTTAGACTGTAACCGGAGACGCTGGTTTCAGAACGCAGGTGGAAAGGTCCGCAGCTGCTGCCACAGAAACAAGAAGGGGTCTCCGGGCAACAGGCTTGGTCTGGGAGTGCTTTCGCCTCTGTCCTCCACCTCTCCCCTCTGGGCAATGGGCTTGGAATGGGAGCGCTTCACCTCCGCACCCACAGCTGTCTCCATGCATGCACCACCTCCGCAGGGGCCTGGCGGGGCAGCTCACCTGTACTTTGCTCCCATCCTGGGCACTGAGGTGAGTCAGATGTGGGGGCAACCACACAGTAGCACCCCACTCATCGGCCCCACTTGGGGCAGTGAAACAAAACACTGCTGATCAAAAACTCAAAAAGGAAAAGAGAAAAATCAAAAGTCCAGACTCCCAGGGAAATGCTACATCTGAACTTCTGATTCAAGGGACGAAAAAAAACGAAAGCAGCTGCCCTCCTCAGGATCTGCCGGCCCCAATTTGTGCGCACCCTTGGTTCCCAGCCATCTCTGCAAGGAAGACCCTTGGAAAGGGGTCTCCCTCCTCACTGAACCCACCATCACAGATGGGACCTTCTGAAGCCCACAGGTGGCAAAGGGAGCCCACCCTAAGGTCCAGCTTTGTGTGCGGCCACAAGTAGATTCATGCCATCTCGCTTCCCTTTCTAACATGAGCTCGGGGTGTCATGATCCATCAAAGTAGACCTCACCATTTCCCTTCATGACTACCAGGCTGAGAGAAAAGTGGGCAGATGTTTCTCCCCGGGAAATACTGCTGCAGGAGTGGCTTTGAAGGTTACCTTAGGTTGAAGCTAGGCAGTGTCTTCTGGGGCATAGAGAGGCTTGGGACACCTGCCTCTTCCCGATGCTCAGCCCTCAATGCCTTCTGGCCTTGGATGGTCCTGGGCTGGTGCAAGGTACAGCTTCCATGCAGCCCTACTTTTCTCTACAGCGCCAAACTAACTGCTACATACAAAAAAAAAAAATCTATAGATACATATTTCAGAGAGGGTCTTGCTCTGTTGCCCAGGCTGCAGTGCAGTGGCACGATCAGAGCTCACTGCAGCCTCAATTTCCTGGGCTCAAGCGATCCTCCCACCTCAGCCTCCTGAGTAGCTGGGTCCACAGATGTAGGTATAAATATATATATACATATTTTTTTCTTTTATTTTAGAGACAGAGTCTTGCTATGTTGCCCAGGCTGGTCTCAAACTTCTGGGCTCAAGCGATCCGCCTGCCTCAGCCTTCCAAAGTGCTGAGATGACACGCGTGAGCCACTGTGCCCGGCCAGAAACTACAAATCTGTATCAAGACTTGCAGAGGCTCCTTACCCTCCTCTACCTCAGAATAAAGTGATTCAGGACATCATGAGTAGGTTTTTATACAAAAACATCAAATGTTCTGTATTGCCTTTCCAAAACTACGAGAACGTGCAGTAGAGTCCCTCTTCTTTCTGCCAAAGGGAAACTGAAATAGAATCATTTCCATGGATCTAGGGGAAATTTTTGAGACGCAAGAAAACTGTGACCTTTCTCGTTTTTACTCTGCACCACCTTCATATAACAAGAGTGTGGAAACTTCCTCGTGAGAGGAAGAATCTGCTTCCCTCATTACGTTGGCCATCACTTTAACCTTGACTGCTAACATCCTATTTCAGAGTTGTAAAGCTAAGTCTTATCAGCTTATCATTCCTGATACAGCTTCACCAGCCTCTCCAATGAACATGGTTGAGATAACATTTCTTAGAGAGACTTAACAAGTGAACTACCTCTTTGCCTAAGAGATGGAGAACGTAAGCTCCTAGCAGAGTTTCTGAAGTAAGAGATTCCAATGGCTGCTTCCCAAGGAAGGAGGGTCCTGGGGAAGTTGGGGTGACACAGGGCAGCTGCCTCGGCCCCCTTCAGGGCAGGAGCACTCCATGGTCCCCGGCTGCCCAGCCCAAATGACACTCCCAGGCTGAGGTCCCCAGGGGCAGCCCACGTCCAGTGGCCACGCAGGGGGTTTAGAGGCGTAAAGGCCCGGCCAGTTTCCTCAACAGGGGCCATCTGAGGGGTTGCCACGCCCAGAACTCCCTGAGAACTGGGGCTGAAGCCTCCATTGTGGGCCATGTGGACTTCCTCGCCACCTCCTGCCCCATCCTCTGGGCTCCTGGGGGGTGCCCCGGTCAAACCCTCACACATGACCTTCTCAAGTCCATGCAGCTCCCCTGCCCTGGGCAGGCTCCTGTCCAAGAGGTGGTCTGGGTCAGAGATGCTCACTTCCTCTGGCCTTCGTCACCTTTGCCTTTTCTCTGCAAGGTTTTCCTGCCTTTGAGGAGGGGGCCACCTGTCCCACCACACTCCTGCTGGCCCCTCCAGGCCCTCCTGTTTGAGGAGAGGAGCAAACACAGAGTGTTCAGAAGAATAAGGGCCTCGCCTAGACGTATTTCTACAGAATCAGAGCAAGAAAGTCATTTTTCTCCCAGATCCTGAATTGGAGGCATCCTGCTCTTGAATAAATCCAAGGTGACGTGTCCTCGTTTCCCAATGACGATGCACGCGGGGCCTCCTGAATAATTCTCCTGTCTTGGGGCTTGGTCGGCTTCCAGTTTAAAATGCTCCCTCATAAACAGATCATCATCAAATCACGTTGTCTCCTGACCTTATAAGTAATAAACTGGGTAAAATTCACGCCAGGAAAATTCTAAGAACATAACGATCAAGAAATGAATCCACATAAAGCCATTCAGAGTCATTTCTGGGTAAACGTTTAAAATTCTTCGCTGCAGAAATAGAATTTCTTTTTAGACGGAGTTCCGCCTGTCGCCTTCAGGCTGGAGTGCAGTGGCCGGATCTCAGCTCACTGCAAGCTCCGCCTCCCCGGTTCACGCCTCATTCTCCTGCCTCAGTCTCCCGAGTAGCTGGGACTACAGGCGCTCTGCCACCTCGCCCGGCTAGTTTTGTATTTTTAGTAGAGACGGGGTTTTCACTGGGTTAGCCAGGATGGTCTCATCTCCTGACTCCTGTGATCCGCCTGCCTGCCTCCCAAAGTGCTGGGATTACAGGCTTGAGCCACTGCTGCCTCGCCAGAAATAGAATTTCTAAAGACTGAATCAAGTGGGCTCCTTGGACCCGGGTGGGAAGGACTGGGCCCCCCTTCATGTGACTTGGGCCGGGATGGAGAGCGTCAGCTGCCTCACCTGGTGGCAGGTCTCCATGGACAGGTAAACGTTTGCAGGGCTGTGCTCATGGTCATGAATATTCATGTCCTTCTGTTAAACAGCCTATATGAGTCGGTTTATGTACAAAGGAGAGGAGAGCTCACCGTTCTATTTTTTATTTTATTTATTATTTATTTATTTTGAGACGGAGTTTTGCTCTTGCTACCCAGGCTGGAGTGCAATGGTGCAACCTCGGCTCACTGCAACCTCCACCTACGGGGCTCAAGCAATTCTCCTGCCTCAGCCTCCAAAGTAGCTGGGATTACAGGCACCCACCACCACGTCTGGCTAACTTTTTTTTTTATATATATTTTTAGTAGAAACGGGTTTTCACCACGTTGGCCAGGCTAGTCTCAAACTCCTGACCTCAAGTGATCCACCCACCTCCACCTCCCGAAGTGCTGGAATTACAGGCGTGAGACCGGTATGCTCACTGTTTTGAAATTTTAAATGGTATAAAAGAAGACAACACCAAAAGACAACACCAAAACGTCCCCTCCCCCTTGCTGGCCTTCCACTCAGGCCGCTCACCTGGGTCCCGACATCTTCGTGCGTGTTCTGCCGGGTGGCGCGCCAGCCCACTCTGCTTCTGAAAGCGTATTGGGGTGACACTTCACATCATTCTGCTGCAAGCTTTTTCCATTTTCTTATGCTCCCTGGACTCCTTCCACACTGGGGCACATGGACCCACCTCCCTTCCAGCAGAGGCCCAGCGGTACAGGAGGTACCAGGGTTCATTTCGCTGTCCCCATCTGGTCACTTAGGGGGCTCCGCTTAGACAAGGTTGGAGCAGTCCTTGTCAGTGCGTGCCTGGACAAACTGTGTGCACGTAACTTTAGGACGAAGGGCTAAGCAACACTCAAATGTGACCTGCACTTTATAGTTAACAGACACAGCAGGATGACCTCCCAACAGACACTGTGTCCTCGTGCCAGCAGGGTCTGGGGTGCCTTCATCCTTGAGTCCTCCCAGGGGACTGTGGAGCTTCCTTGTGTGGTGGGGAAATGCTGCCTTCTTTCATTTGAGTTTCTTTGTTTTTGTTTTGAGATGGAGTCTCCCATCCCAGGTTCAAGCGATTCTCCTGCCTCAGCCTCCTGAGAGCTGGGATTACAGGCGTGCACCACCAGACCCAGCTAATTTTTTTTTTTTTTTTTAAAAGAAACAGGGACTCGGCTTCCTGGCCAGGCTGGTCTCCAACTCCTGGTATCAGGCGATCCGCCCTCCTCGGCCTCCCAAAGTGCTGGGTTTAGAGGCGTGAGCCACCGAGCCCAGCCCCTGAGTTTTCTTTAATTATGACAATGTCACTAATTCTGTAAAGGAAAATAGCCACAGAGGGACTGACTGCTGGCTTTTCTCATGAGCTCATATTTTGGTCCCCAGCAGGCCCTCAGCCATCTCTCCCAGGTGGTCTCTCCACTCCACATGGAGAGTGACCTTGACGTGGCCCCACTGGACTCTTTGTGCCCTTCACAGAAGGCCAAGCGGAGGCCCAGAGGGGAGCAACAGCCACACAGGGGCCCAAGAGCCCACCAGAGCTCCTCAGGTGAGACGTGAAGCCCTCTTCACCTGTCCCTGCTGCCACCGCCCATCCACTGTGGACAGCAGAGCCCTGGGCTAGGTGGAAAGATGCCAGGAGTCCTCACTTCCTCCATGGCGGATGATGAAGGTAACCCTGTGTGCTGACCCCCGGAGGCACCGACTGCACAGCGAGGAGCCTGACTAGGGGGTCCCAAGGCCAAGGCCAGCGCCTCTCACAACAGGAGAGTCTGACAATGACAGACGCCCCCTCCTTGTTCCTCCAATGAAGGCCTCACAAGGCACTGTTGAGGCCTCCTAAGAATTTGATAAAAAAATAAAAAGCACCAAACAACCAATCTCTGAACGTCGGTAGCTTCAAAAAGGAGTACAAGTGCTTGCTGTTTTGAGAAACTGTTTATTACGTGCCATACACTCTGGCCCAGGAATCTCCCGAAAGCCCTAGGTCACACTCCTCCATGCCCTACGCTGCTCTCTTACTTTGGAATTCAGGGATTAAATTGGTGAATGATTATGAAATCTTAGAGTGGTAAAAGCTATCCCAGGCCTTACCCCAAAGCCAGAAACCACAAAAGAAAACTTGATAGATTTAGCTACAGAAGAACTTTAAACCTCTACGTAGTAAAAAAATAAAAAGGCCAGACACAGTAGTCCACATCTGTAATCCCAGCACTTTGGGAAGCCAAGGAGGGTGGATCACTCAAGCCCAGGAGTTCAAGGCCAGCCTGGGGAACATGGCAAAACCCCATTTCTACAAAAACAAAAACAAAAACTAGCCAGGCGTGGTGGCGTGCACCTGTAGTCCCAGCTACTGGGGAGGCTGAGGTGGGAGGATCACCTGAGCCTGGGGAGGTTGAGGCTGCAGTGAGCTGTGATCACGCCAGTACACTCCAGCCTGAGTGTACACAGAGTAAGCCCTGTCTCAAAAAAAAAAAAAAAAGTTAAAAAAACAAAATCCAAAGTCAAAAGAAAAATGACAGAAAACTAACTGCAATGTACAAGAGTATACTGTACTACTGTACAATACTCTGTGTTATTGTACTGTTGTACAATACAGTTTTTTGTTGTTGTTGTTGTTGTTTGAGACAGAGTCTCGCTCTGTCGCCCAGGCTGGACTGTAGTGGCACGGTGTCGGCTCACTGAAACCTCCACCTCCTGGGTTCAAGCAATTCTCCTGCCTCAGCCTCCTGAGTATCTGGGGTTACAGGCACCCGCCACCACACCCAGTTAATTTTTGTATTTTTAGTAGAGACGAGGTTTCATCATGTTAGCCAGGCTGGTCTCAAACTCCTGACTTCAGGTGATCTGCCCACCTTGGCCTCCCAAAGTGCTGGGATTACAGGCGTGAGCCACCGCGCCCGTCCACACATTGCATTTACACTCTTGTACAGAGTAGCATATGGCACAGAGAAGGGCTAAATTCCTTACAGTAACAAGCTCTTAGAATCCCTAAGAAAAAGACACATAGCCCAACAGAAAAACAAAAAATGGGCAAAGAACATAGACAGGCAATTTTCCAAATGGCCAATAATAAAATGAAAAGATGTTCAACATCACCAGCAGTCAAAGAAATTAGGATTCCAGTGATGAAAAGGGCTGTTTCGCCTACCAGACTGCCAAAGACATAATGCAATGACAGCATCTCAGGGCTGGCAAAAGGACAGGCAAGCGGGCATGCCCGCTCACCAGTGAGTGGACGGCAGGCTGGTCCCGCGTTTCTGGAGGGCATTTTGGCAAAATGCAGCACAGTCTTTGGTCCGCCAGCCTCTTCTAGGGATTTGCCCGCAGGAAACGCTTAGAGCTGCTCTAAGGACGCATCATGAAAGCTGTTCACCACAGCACTGTTTTAAAACCTGTGAAGCAGCACGCCAAAACCTTAACAGTCCCTGTCTCTGGAAAGTCATCTTATTCATTAGATCATCTCCCCCAAAGTTGGGTATTGAAAGAGTATTATTTTATGAGAAAAAAAAATGGTTTTTTGAAAAAATTCACGAAAGCATTAAAACAATGCTTTAATGGGTTTCCTGACCCCAAAATTGGCCCTCCAGCTTCCCAGGCTGGAATGACTGGAAGCACCTCTCCAAGGCAAGTCTCTGA
Organism: Papio anubis; assembly: GCF_008728515.1. Classification (NCBI taxonomy): domain Eukaryota; kingdom Metazoa; phylum Chordata; class Mammalia; order Primates; family Cercopithecidae; genus Papio; species Papio anubis. The sequence goes on along the minus strand of NC_044988.1, from coordinate 103,539,516 downwards.
TTTTGATCCTATCAAATTTCTGACACTTTCTAGACAGGAACCGAACCCACAAATTCATCTCCCAGACACGTGTGGATCAGGGCCCAGGGGGCTTAGAGAAGCAGCGCGGTGCCCTGCGCACCATCTGCCCCTTCCACGAGTGGGCGCTGAGGGAGGATCCAGTCGGGTCTGCCCGTTCCCCGCCGCCCGGGGATGCTGAGCACACCCGGACCACCGGCCACCGCCATCCTCGGGCACACACCCTGGACCTTTTATAAAACAAAACGGGAACGACTCAAGGTCACATGGTCAGTGCGCAGCAGAAGCAGAAACAGCAGCGGCCTCAAGGTCCAGGGCAGTTCCTAGAAACTGTTCCCTCCCCCGAACCTGGCGGCAGGTGTGCTCCAGGAGCCGCCGCCCCGGGCAGGCCGTGCACCCACTCCCCGCCGCAAGCTCGGGTGGGGCAGCCACGGGGACACGCGGGGGCCGCCCCCGACCCCAGACCAAGGCCGTGGGGCTAGAGGGGCGGGCAGGCCCGGCTCCGCCCGGAGCACGCCCGTGAACTTCGGGGAGGAACTCAGCTGGCGGCCGGGGCCCCGCACGCTCCCTCCCCGCGGCACCGAGCGCTTTCCCACGGCCACGCCCCCCGCGCCCAGAACTTCCCGGCGATCTGCGCCCCTGCGCGCCTCGAGGCGGCCGCACGGAGCCGGGCAGCATGAGCTCGGTCTGACCTAAGCGGTTTCGCCTGCACCCCCAAGTGGAGGGGCCGCGTCCGAACCCGGCAGGGCGGGGCGGGGGTGTCCCCGGGGCGCCGGCGCTGCGGCAGGTGGGCGCGCTCTCGCGGGCGGGGGTCCGGCCGGGCCGCGCGCCTCCCCCGGAACTCGGCCGTGCCATTCCCATGATGCCCAGCCACGGGCACGGCTTCCGGGACGCTGGCCGCCGCCGCCACCGCCCGGTAGGTCGCGGGGAGGGGGCGGCCTGGGGTCGCCCGCCCCGCCTCTGCCCCTCCCTCCCGCGCCTCCCCACGGCGCGGCCCGGCGCGGGCGGCGGGTGGCGGCGCGCGAGGCGGGGGAGGCGGGGCTCGGCCGGACGCCCCCTGCGCCCTCCCGCCCGGCCGAGGGCGAGCGCTGGCCCCGCAGCCTCCGGCCTGCCTCGGCCCGCCGCCTCCCCGGACGGGACGTGGCGCAGGCGCGGGGTCCGCGCGGCGGGCGGCGGGGAACTGGCCGAGGTGAGCGGGTGCAGCGCCGGGCCGGGGGTTTCGGGGGCTGGGAAGCTGGGGGGCCGGGGACAGGAGGGCCGGCCAGGCCGGGGCCGGCGCGCCGTGCAGGCCGCGGCGGGCGGGCGGCGGGGGCTCCCCGGGGCAGGCAGACGGGGATCGGCGCCGGGGCTGCTCCGTACCCCGGGCCGGGGTCCTGGCTCTGGCCTCCGTGCGACTGTCGGTCCGCGCGCCCCGCGCTCCTGGAGCCCCAGGTGAGGCGCAGGTGAGGGCCCGCGGTGGGGAGCCTTGGCCCGGCCCGGGGCGCCCGCTGCCCTCCGAGAATGGCCGCGGCCCGGCCGGCCTGGAGACTGAGGTTCACGCCCTGCTCCAGGCGGAGCTTCCGGGAGGGTGGCCGCTCTCCCGGGCCCCAAGCTCGCGAGTCCTCGGATCCCAGAAACATAACTCCGGGGGTGCAGACCTGCTTGGAGGCCCGGCCTCTTCCCTGGGAGGCGTTCGCCCCCCCCCGGGCCAAGGACTAGGTCGCCGATCCAAGCGGCTGGGGTGAGCGCGCCCTCGGGGAGGGGAGCTCCCGTGGGGGACACTGCCCAGCCCGCAGGCCGTGAGTAGCCCGAGCCCGAGCTCGGGAGTCGGGGGAGGTCGGGCGGGGGCAGCCGGGAGGGGCTCACCTTGCCTCTAGTTCCCAAGCACAGGAAATGGCGGTGCAGCTTTGCTAGGGGACGCTTGTTGTGAGGTTGTAAAATTGCAGCTTCTGGAAGGCTGGGAGCGGAATTCTAGCCCACGCCCACTTCTGGGTGGCTGGAGCGGGCCCTCCTGCTGCCCCGCCCGCTCCTGCACCGGGGCTCCTCTCCCTGGCCTGCAGACCCTGGCCTCCTTACCCTGGGGGAAAACCCCACCTGGGAGGTAAGACTGCTCGCTGAGCTGCTTTTCGGCCAACCAAGACATGTAGAGTATTTGGGGGCGTTTCTCACAGGTGGGCAGACTGTTAGGATGGCGAGGGCCCAGTGTGGGTGCTTTGGTTCTCTCCGGAATATTGATGTCTGGACCGAGAAGGGACCGAGTGTTCTCCACCGCTTCCTAAAATCTGACACCGTGTGGCTTTGGGGTGCAGGTGCTGGGTATCCCCACAGCCACCCTCAAGACCGTATCCTGGGGCAGCAGTTTGACAAAGCCTGCCCCACTGCAACCTCGGCCTCCCAGGTTCAAGCGATTCTCATGCCTCAGCCCCCGGAGTAGCTGGAACTACAGATGGTGGGCTACCACACCCAGCTAATTTATGTATTTTTAGTAGAGATGGGGTTTCGCCCTGTTAGCCAGGCTGGTCTCGAACTCCTGGCCTCAAGTGATCCACCCACCTCCACCTCCCAAAGTGCTGGGATTACAGGCGTGAGTCACCATCCCCCAACCAGGGGGCTTTTCAAGAATGATTCATCTTGCATAATATTTTAAAGCCTCAAGCTGTCCCGGGGAGATGCCCCCCCTCGATTTTGTTTTTGTTTTCGTTTGTTTTGAGATGGAGTCTCCTTCTGTCTCCCAGGCTGGAGTGCAGTGGCGCCATCTCAGCTCACTGCAACCTCTGCCTCCCGGGTTCAAGCAATTCTCCTGTCTCAGCCTCCCCAGTAGTTGGGAGGCACACACCACCACGCCCAGCTAATTTTTGTATTTTTAGCAGAGGAAGGGTTTCACCATATTGGCCAGGCCGGTCTCAAACTCCTGACCTCAGCTGATCCACCTGCCTCAGCCTCCCAAAGGGCTGGGATTACAGGCGTCAGCCACTGCACCTGGCCAGATTTTTTAATACCATTCTTGGACTAGGTGATTTGACAGCTTAGAAAACTATTCACTAGGTGTCCAGGCCCTCTCTGCAATCAGTCAGAAGCTGTAAACGTGGCTGGTGGAGAACAGAATATTTCTCCAGGAAAACTCCCCTCCCCCACCTTGTCATCTAGTGGAAAGACACTGACTTGGGCCCGTTTTCTGAAGGTAGTAGTACTGTTTAAGGAGCTAATAGTCTTAATTTAGACTCTCCTCAGCCCAAGGCTAATGCAAATGTTTTATCATTGATGTCATTTTGCAGAGGCAATTTGAATAACACCTACAGTAAGGCAGGCATGGGTCCGCTAGCCAATGAGAGAGCCCCTACCGCATTGTTGGTCCTCAGTGCTCTGTGTCAGTGGGGAATCTCTCCAGAAGGGGACTTTACGGGAGATGTCATGGGCCACAGTGGGTGGCCAGAATTTGAGAACTAGTGGATAATGTCACATATGTGCCCCATCACCGTCACTTCAGCTAGCATCAGATCTGTTGTCCAGGATAGCTAGACATGACTTGTGGTTAAATGTATTTGTCTTAATACGTTAAGTTAAATGTCTTTGTACTTGTGGTTAAATATCTTAGAGTAAGTTCCTTCAAAAGTTAATTTTGAGCCCTTAAGTTAATGGTATTTCTTTCCAAAAAAAAAAAAAACTGATGAACTGTAGCTTCAGCCTGTAACTAGATGCCTCTGATTGTCTTTGATTCTGGTAGTCAAACGTCTATTGAAAAAGCAGGGAGAGGATGCCTCGGCGTGTAAGGGGAGTGATGAGGACCTGATCCCGGGCCGTTTGGGAACACTGGTTGCCGTTGGATCACAGTCAACCTGGACTCAGAGAATTTCAAGGAATTTCAAGTAATTCTTGTATTTTAGTTTCCCTTTTAGAGCACAAATTGGTACTAGCAAATGACTTACTTCTGAATCTGTCTCACCCCCTGGTTAATGGCTAGTTACCCCTTTTGGGCTCACCTGTGTGTAGGTGGCCAGCCTCACCTTTTTTTTTCTTTCTCTTTTCGTTTTTTCTTTTTGAAATGGAGTCTCACTCTGTCGCCCAGGCTGGAGTGCAGTGGCGCTATCTCAGCTCACTGCAAACTCTGCCTCCCGGGTTCAAGCAGTTCTCCTGCCTCAGCCTCCCAAGTGGCTAGGATGACAGGCATGCACCACCACGCCCGGCTAATTTTTGTATTTTTTTAGTAGAGGTGGAGTTTCACTATATTGGTCAGGGTGATCTCGAACTCCTGACCTCAGGTGATCCACCCGCCTTGGCCTTCCAAAGTGCTGGATTGCGGGGGTGAGCCACCGCATCTGGCCGCAGCCTCATGTTTTTGAGAAAAGATGGTGGCATGTAAATACCCGATTATGTGCTTGCCAGGAAGAAAGTGCTTGGTTAAACAGAGAAAGCTCGTGGTAGAGAAGAATCCACAACAGAGGCAAAACATACGGGCCGGTTTTCACCCACTGCTGAGGTCCTGAGGGCAGCCACGGCCTCTGAGTCAAGGGGAGTTCAGTGTCCATAAGCCTTGGGGGCTTGCTTGCATAGGAACCGCTTTGCCCTCCAATTCTGGTGTAGGCAGGCGGGGATCAGAGCAACATGTTAAGAATGAATAGCTGTGCAGTATCCCTGGTATTGTTCTAAGTGACTGCCGTCCATCTGGGCTTCCTCCCTACAGTGGCAATCCCCAGGCCTTTCATGAGCAGGTCTTCAAAGTGTCCCAAGCTCAGCCCAGCACTTGTGCTGAGGCAGCCACCTTTGGTCTGAAATCTGGAAGCACAGGATGAGAAGGGGGACATCACTGTGTTCAGGGTGACTTATGTGCTAGTTAGCTAAGAATAACAGTTAGTCCCATGAGACCACCTGGCAAATTTACATTTGACATTTAACACAGAGAGGGTTTAGTAAAAGCAGCCCTTCAAGATGTTTGGGGAAATAATTTTTGAGTGGCTCACATCATACAACTTTCCATTCCAGGAGCTTGTTGGTTGGGTCAAGATAAACCTACGCATGACGTCGTGCTGATCCTGGGTTTATAGTCGTCCTTTTTAACCTGCAAAGAAGCATTTGAAGACGTTGTCTCATGGGTACCGCTTGCCAACCTTTGGAGGTAAATAAAACCTCTCCCCTCTTACAGAGAAGGTGGAAGCCCGGAGTGAGAAGGGAAGAGTGGGGAGGTGATGTGCGTGCGTGCCCCGTGTGGCACCGTGGAGGGTGGCTGGAAACATTTTCTTACTGAATCTTCCCAGCGGCCCTGGGCTGGAGCAGATAAACTGTTCCTTTCCCAGCCGAGGAATCCGAGGCCCCAGGAGCATGAGTAAGTCACACAAGGACACCCAGCCAGCTGGACGTCGGGTGGACATCGGGCTCCACCCGACTCTCTCAACTCTGTGAGCCCGACATGCTGTTCCTCTGGGGCCTCACTTGGTACTGGCTGCTATCGCTGTTCTTAGCTACATCACGCCCGTGTGCTTTCTTTCCGCCCAGGATGTGAAGCCGGCAGAGAAATAAAGCGCTGCCCCTCTGCGCGTCCCTCCCCGTCTGCTAGAATGTTTCTCATGAACGCTCCTCCAGTGGTTGCTCTCCAGTCCAAATGGGAGGCCTTTGGCCCGCCAGGGAGCTGTAGGTTCCCCGGGTGCTTCTCGGAGGCTGACGAGGGCGTGGAGAGCGCGTCGGTGAGCGCCCGGGTGCAGATGCTCATCAGCACGCTGCAGCGTGACGGGGCTGCTCGGGGCACCAGCGATGAGCGTGCTGCGCAGAGGGGTCACAGGGCGGAGGGATGCCACGACGCCAGGCCGGCCGCCAAGCCCACCGTGCACAAGGAGCCGCCCACGCTGGCTGCCTGTGGTCTCGTTGCTGACTTTGACCCCATGGGGGAGGAGGAAACTGCAGACTTTGGCCCGTTGGTGCTAGATTCAGACAGTGACGATTCCGTGGACCGGGACATTGAGGAGGCCATCCAGGAGTACCTGAAGGCAAAGAGTGGAGCCACACAGCCCGGGGCCGGTGGGGCTCAGCCAGGCACAGCCCAGCCTTCCAGGGCCGCAGGCGGAGGCAGTAGATGTAAGCCGGAACCGGCCCCGACTGCCCTGTGTCCACCAAAACTTGTACCTGGATCAGGTGGTGGCCCCGGCAGCCAGGTGGGATCCAGCGAGGACCAGGGCTCCGCCTCCCCGGTCAGTGTAAGCAGCGATGATTCCTTTGAGCAGAGCATCAGGGCGGAAATAGAACAGTTTCTGAATGAAAAGAGACAGCATGAGACCCAGAAATGCGATGGGTCCGTGGAGAAGAAACCAGACACAAATGAACATTCGGCCAAGTCACTCTCGAAATCCCACCAAGAGCCGGCTACAAAGGCGGTGCCTCGGCAGGGCCCGATGGGCGTCCAGAAGGAGTTCGCCTTCCGCAAACCTCCCCGGTTAGTGAAGACGAACGTGCAGCCCAGAAGCCTCAGGTCCAAGGTCACGACCACGCAGGAGAACGAGGGCAGCACGAAGCCAGCAACCTCCTGCCGCCCTTCAGAAGCAGCACAGAATAAAAGTGGGACCAAAAGGGGCACCAGCGCAGCAAGGAGGGGAAAGCGAGTCACGAGCCTGGCACAGGCACCCGAGGCGTCTGACTCTAGCAGCGACGACGGCATCGAGGAGGCCATCCAGCTGTACCAGCTGCAGAAAACACGCAAGGAGACCGAAGGGGACCTGCCCCAGACGGCCCAGCTCCGAGAGGAGAGAGCACCTGATCCTTCCACACACAACACAAGCAGCGCCCCAAAAAGTGCCTTGCCCGAGACCCACAGGAAAACACTCAGCAAGAAGAAGCCAGTGGCCGCCAAGACCACGGACCCTGGTCCGGGGGACGCTGACCATTCCCCCAAGCTCCTGAAGGAAACCAAAGCTCCACCTCCAGCGAGCCCGGCCTCCAGGAGCGAGTTTGTGGAACGGTCCTCATGCCGGGCAGACACATCTGCTGAGCTGATGTGCGCAGAAGCAATCCTGGACATTTCCAAGACCATCCTGCCGGCCCCTGTGGAGGGCAGTGACCGGTCCCTGTCTGCAAGCCCCGTCTTCTACTCCCCGAACGTGCCTTCCCGCTCTGACGGCGACAGTAGCTCTGTGGACAGTGATGACAGCATTGAGCAGGAAATCCGGACGTTTTTGGCCCTCAAGGCGCAGTCGGGGAGTTTGCTGGCCAGTGGTGAGAGCTGCCCTCAGGCTGCCCAGGTTCCACCTTTGCCGCCTGGCCTCAGCAGCCAGACCAGTGGCCCCAAGGCCCCTCTTTCTAAAACACGAGACCCACTGCTGGGCTGCAAAAGGAAGCGTAGAGGCGGTGGCCATGTGAGGCCATCCACGCCCAAGAAAACGCGGGAGGTGGTGAAAGACAGTGGCCAGGATGCCAACCATAGCCAGGGGAGAGCCGAGCCTGGCCATGAGGGGCGGGACCTGCCTGTCCAGGGCAAAGCCAGCGAGGCCCCGGGAGGGGAGGGCGCCGCCAGGGGACCCGGCGACACTCGCGTGTCACAGGGCCAGGGTAAGACAGACGAGGTGAGGCGCCTAGAAGAGAAGGAAAGCTCCGAAGACAAAAGCAGCTCCCTGGACAGTGACGAGGACCTGGACACAGCCATCAAGGACTTGTTAAGGTCCAAGCGAAAGCTCAAGAAGAGGTGCAGGGAGCCCAGGGCTGCGTGCAGGAAGAAGGTCAGGTTCAGCACCGCCCAGACGCACTTCCTGGAGCAGCTGGGCGGGCTCCGGAGAGACTGGAAAGACAGGGGCCCGCCGGTGCTGAAGAGCTGCCTCTCCAAGTCCAAGAGAGACAGTGGCGAGGGCCCCTGGAAGAAACCCCCCAGCGTCTTTGGCAGCACGGCAGAGAGGACAAAGCAGGAGGGCCCCGGGAGCCAGGACACGGCCCTGGCCTTCCAGGTCAGGAGACCCGCCTCTGCCTCCGCCTCTGCCTCCACGTCCGCCTCCGAAGGGATTCCATTCCCCAGGGAGTCCCAGGACCCAGCTCCCAGCCCCAGCTCCCTGTCTGATGATAGCAGTTCAGTGGACAGCGACGATAGCATCGAACTGGAGATTAGAAAGTTTTTGGCGGAAAAGGCCAAAGAGTCAGTGAGCAGTTCAGAAGTTCAGGCAGAGGGCCCCACTGCTCTCGGGACAGGGGGCCCAGCCAGGCCAGAGGTGCTGTGCAGAAGGGAGCCGGCCCCACTGCCTGGCGTGTGCACACGGAGCCAGAGGGCCAGGGGGGTCCCACATCTGGCCGACGGGCTTCGAGGCACAGAGAGCGCGGGAGCACAGGGCGCAGCTGGTCTGTTCAGCCAGGGCGGGAAGGGGCTCCCTGCTGCTCCGGCCCGAGGGGATCCGGTGCCACCCAGGAGCACCAGTGGCAGTGTCTCCGCCAAGGGGCTCTCCGTGAGCAGGAGAAACGTTTACGTTCACAAAGACCAGAGCCCACGAGGGGCCGAGCCTGCTGCCAAAAGTGCTTTTGGTCAGCTGCCCAGCTGTGCCACCGTGGGCACCGAGGCAGGAGGTGCCAGAGGAACCTTTCACATGGGCTGCGGGAGCCCGAGCTTCCTGACCCCCAGCCCGGGAGCTGAGAGGGACACTGGAGCCCAGGCCGACCGTGCCCTGCCCTGGAGTGACTTCGCCCACCAGAGTCGGCTGCCCAGCCCGTGGGTGCTGCGCTCCGAAGGCAGAGATGCGGCATGGAGAGGGGGCATCGGGAGTGAGAGAGACAAGGGGTCTGAGGGACCCGGCCGGGGCCTGCCCAGCCTGCCCCTTGCGGGTTTCTCCCCGCTGCTGTCCACCCAGCTCTTCCACTTCGGAAAGGGTGTCTCCTGGGGGGGCAGGCAGGCCGGCCTCTTCAGCCCCCACCTGGGGCTGCCTCTGCAGGGCCCCTCCTTCTCGGCCTTCAGGGAGGCCCAGGCCGGACCCAGCCCTGTCTTTGGAAGCCCACACTTGCTGGCAAAGAAGGACGGCAGCCCCTGGCCAAGCAGGAAGGCACAGACAGGGCTGAGTTTGCACGACAGGAGGAGCTCGGGGTCGGAGGAAAGCATTTTAGACCTGAGGTATCGACGAAGGGTCATCAACAGAGATGACCAGGACCAGGACGCCTTGGGCAGTGACGCCAGTGACTTCAGCGACACCTCCGCGGAGGACAGTGGCGGCAGCTCAGTAGTGAAGGTCTAAACCCTCGAGCTATGGGTTCGTGTCCCGGGTTCCGTGCATTCGTGGAAAGCGGCGTAGCCGTGTGTGTAGCCGTGCGTGCGTGTGATGGTTCTGTGGTTGCAGGGAGGGGAAACGGTCTGTTATACATAACCCTGTATATATGTACACCAACATGAAACTTTTATTTAACAGACGTGTCCTGGTAAATATGATTTTTGTAGCTTTTTGTAAATTATTTAAAGTGATGTAAAAACTATTTTTGGAAAATACTGTTGTTCGATTTTGTAGGGTGTTCCTAACTGCAGTCTCTGTGTTATGCATACAAGTCTTCGATTAGAAAACATTTGGTTCTTATCATCGCAGCCAGGTTCACAGAGACTCTGATGCTTTTTAGTTGGTTATTGGTGAGAATGCCGGCGGTGACTGCAGTGGTAGCCTGAGGAAGGCCGAGCTGCCCTCCCTGGGAATCACTCAGATGCCCCCGAGATGTCCGTTGGGAAGCTCCCAGGACAGCACTTTTTATACAGAGGACACCCCCTCGGCCCCACAGTCCTTGGAGGCCAGAGCACACCTGAAAACTGCAATTACCGCCGTCCGTTGGAGAAACCTTTCGAAGCACAATGGCCAGCGAGCACGTGACTGCTCCCTGTTGCATGTCAAATCCACACAGATGTCAGCAGCAGCTGCTGTGCAGCCCAGCCCTGGGCCTGGGTGGGTTCATGTCCAATCTTGTTCAATCACTAGATGATTCTAACATCGAAATAAACCTCTTTTTATATGGAGTTACTGTTCTTTTTTAATCATGGTTCTTAAAGATAACACACGTGCATTTAAAATTTCCTTTTCCTTGGCTGGGCGTGGTGGCTCACGCCTGTAATCCCAGCACTTTGGGAGGCTGAGGCGGGTGCATCACCTGAGGTCAGGAGTTCGAGACCAACCTGGCCGACGTGGTGAAACCCCATCTCTACCAAAAATACAAAAATTAGCCAGGCGTGGTGGCGGATGCCTGTAATCCCAGCTACTCGGGAGGCTAAGGCAAGAGAATCGCTTGAACCCAGGAGGCGGAGGTGGCAGTGAGCTGAGATCGTGCCATTGCACTCCAGCCTGGGTGACGAGAGTGAAACTCTTATCTCAAAAAACGAATTCTTTTCTTGCCCACACCAATAATCACTGCTTAGAACTTTCTTCCCCAGACACCTAGGGCAGAGACGATGTGCAAAGCCCAGTCCTGGGGATAAGCGTTCTCCATACCTGCCCTCCAGAAACAGGAGCCCCATCAGAGGTGTGCCCGAACACCACGGCCAGCCCTTTGGGTGGTTTTCTGTGGGTGCCTCCCAGGGCAGGATGCACAGGACCCTCTTCACTGCGGTTAAAGGCAGCAGCCTCAGGTCCTCGGTGTTGGCGCCCTGTGATGCTGCTCTGGTATTCTGTGCCTTCCGCTCTGAGGCTGCCGCAGTGCCTGTGGCTACTGCAGAGACGGAAGCAGTGCTGGGCACTGATGGGCCATGACATGTACATTGTAATTGTTCAGCAGACTTTCATGAGTCACTGGAGGCTCCCAGGTCAGCCTCGTGGCTCAGCTGCCACGCAGGGTTTACTTTGGAGCTGAATCTTGTTGGTATTCTAACATGCGAGTGACTTGTCTACACACTGTGCACCCCTGGGTTTTAGCAAGAATTCACTCTTGTATCCAGATGCAGGCATGTGCCGCCTGCCATCCACAGTTATAACATCTGCTGGGTCAGAAGCTGGGACGAGGGTCCCTGTGGTTGCTGTTCCTGTCCAGCCCTGTCTTTTGTGTTTGATATCTTCATTGTGGCATATTGCTTCACTTAAGTGCTTTCAGGAGAAACAGTTTCATGTAATCCGTGCTCTTCTATTTATATTGCTTCCCCCCCCCCCCCCCCCCCGAGACAGTGTCTCACTCTGTTGCCCAGGCTAGAGTGCAATGGGGGCACAGTCTTGGCTCATGCAACCTCTGCTTCCCAGGTTCAAGCAATTCTCGTGCCTCAGCCTCCCAAGTAGCTGGGACTACAGGCGTTTGTCACCCAGCTAAGTTTTGGATTTTTAGTAGAGATGAGTTTAACCATGTTGGCCAGGCTGGTCTCAAACTCCTGACCTCAGGTGATCCGCCTGCCTTGGCCTCCCAAAGTGCTGGGATGACAGGTCTGAGACACCCCGCCCTGCCTTATTTATATTTCTAGATAATGCCTGTGGGGGTGTTGGCTGGAAACCGTCCTGGGCCTGCTAGGGGAGGCGTTGCCAACCACAGTGCACATAGCGCTGAGCCTCTCCCACTCCTGCCCCCATGCCCACCCCAGGGTTGCTTGTCTTATGTCTTCCCCAAACCCCGGACCCTTTACACCTTCCATGACGTTCTCATGTCCTCTGCCAACGCTCCACACAGCAGTGCAGGTCAGAGCTACCGCTGCCCCAGAGAGAAGACCTCCCAAGGTTCAGGGACATGGCGTTTGTAGCACACGGTCACCGGCCCTAGTTAGCGTGTTCTGCCCGTCCTTGTGGGTACGGCATCCGCTATCCACATGCGGAGCAGCTACCACTTGGCTGACAGTCACCGTGGGTTAATTACACACTAAGAATGTTCCGGGAACCTGCATTTCTTTATGGAACATTTTGGTCCATTTTCAGTTTTTGTAAAGAGGTGCTGTGTCATCGCTGGGGTCACCCCGGTGGGGTGGACTCAAAACTGCACAAGATGTCCCCAGTTCAGAGCTCCTTACCGAGGGCCTTGGGGTCAGGCTTTGCTGTGACAAACAGTGGCTTGCTCAAGCACCGACCAAACGGCCCGCCTGATGGGGTTAAAACAGGCGATTCATGGGAGTCTTCCCTGGGGCTTCCTCCGATCTTTGTTCTGCTGATCATGGCTGTCTTTGGAGCTCCTCTTGTCCTGCTTTCAGGAGTCACTGGTGCCTTAAGACTCAGCTGGAGATGAGTCCGTTGGTGTCTACTTTCTTTTCACAAACTGGAATTCCCTGGTATTGTCCGTGGGCCATGTGACCTGAAAGTGTTGCTGCTTCACCCCTACACTGCCCTGTGTGTTTTAGAGAAGAGGCCAAGATCCAAGGTTCCTCCGTACCTGCCAGTGGGTTTTCCTGTATGGGAGGGGGCTGCAGTCGGGACAGCCAGGAGCTGTCCAGGAGGGATGCCCGCCCCTGTGTTGGCAGTCTGTCTCCCAGCACCTCCGCAGATTCGGGTGTGACAACGCGGCCTCATCCCATAAATACAGGCCCGGAGCCGCTTTGGGAATAAGTAGATGTGTGCCCGCCCTGTAGGAGTCTCCGGTGGACGGGGTGTCAGTAAGTCAAGCTCTTTGCAAGTCTGTAATTATTAAGACCTAGATGTGAGTCACGTCCCAAGAGCCCCTCTCTCTTCCCAGGGAGTAGAGCCAGCGTCCATTTCATCCAATACGAAGAATCGGGAGACGTCAGGTCCTCTGGGATGGGTCAGCCTGATGTCGGGGAACGGCGATGGGAAAGGGAAATAGTTCTGGTGGATCTTGTCTGATATTCTCCACGCACGTCCCCATATAGGGGGAGAAGCTTCCTTTAGGGAAGAGTCCCCCTTATTTTATCTGTCGCTCAAAATCTGAAGGGTCAGACAGCAGGTTCTCCCAGCTTGAGATACATTTGCTTTGGAAAATCAAGCAGTACATTTAATTATTAGCACCTTGTCTGCTCATATAAACATGAAAACACATTGTCCTCTGGATCCCCCCTCTCTCAAAATGAATGAAAGGAACTGTTTAAAGGGGTGTGGGGAACAACACAAAACCCACAGTCCACATCTGCAAATCACAACCAGGTTTATTCCCAGGCGTGGCTGTTGGGGATGGTGGGGGACAGATCACATTATTTGCAAAATCTTTGAGGCTTCTGGTATTTTGTGTACTAAATGTAAGAGATTTTTTTTTTTCAATGTCAAGATATTTTACTATGTAGTGGAAACCATTCTAATATTGACTATAATGAAAAGATAAAGGTTACTGATGAAAAATACAGAAATATAAATGAAAATGTACGTTGAAGAAGTGGCTGGTTTTATCGCTGGCATGGCGCGACACCTGTAATCCCAGCACTTTGGGATGCTGAGGCGAAATGGATCACCTGGAGGTCAGGAGTTCCAGATCAGCCTGGGCAACACGGGTGAAAACCCCGCTTCTACTAAAATACAAAATTAGTGGGCATGGTGGCACATGCCTGTAATCCCAGCTACTTGGAAGGCTGAGGCAGAACTTTTCTGAACCTGGGAGGCAGAGGATGTGGTGAGCCAAGATTGTGCCATTGCACTCCAGCCTGGGCAACAAGAGTAAATCTCAGTCTCACCAAAAAAAAAAAAAAGGGAGTGGCTGGTTTTAAACCAACTCAGCAGCAAAATTCAGTGATTAGTAAGCGACATGAAACTTATTTTTCTTTTATTTATTTATTTATTTTTTGGAGGCAGGGTCTCACTCTGTCACCCAGGCTGGAGTGCAGTGGTGCAATCTTGGCTCACTGCAGCCTCCGCCTCCTGGGTTCAAGCAATTCTCCTGCCTCAACCTCCCAAGTAGCTGGGATTACAGGTGTGCACCACCATTCCTGGCTAATTTTTGTATTTTTAGTAGACACAGGGTTTCACCATGTTGGCCAGACTGGTCTCAAACTTCTGACCTCAGGTGATCCGCCCACCTCAGCCTCCAAAAGTGCTGGGATTATGGGCATAAGCCATCACCAGCCTTAGCTTTTAATTTCTGAGTGGAATAAAAAGGCTAAACAAAGTGAAGACTGCTCTGTGGAGTGAATAGAGAGGGTTTCAGAAATGACTGTGTCCTTTTTTTTTTCCTTCAAATATCTCTGCAAACTGACGTTACCCTGTGTTTCCGTCGCCTTTCCTGTAATTCTAAGATTTTGAAAGAACACAATACAGATGGGTGCTATTTTCTTTTCATTTTGCAACCCTCCGTTCTGAACACTTTAATCCCAAACAGAAAACACACCCGTTTAGCATTCACTTAGATCAGTGGACTTGATTTTTCTCAGCATGTCAAGATTTCAGTTTGGAAATCTGTTCCAAAGATGAAGGTCCACATTTGTGAGCCCTGGAGTTCCGTCTCCACATTTGTGATCCCTGGAGTTCCGTATGACTCGCAAATGCATAGTAGGTTAGGACTGAATCTGCAGATCTGGTGCCGATGGCCTCGCGCCTCCAGGACGTCCCCAAGGCGGGCTCCGGCGAGGCCTGCTCACAGCACTTCCTTGAGGCTCTTTCTCATCTGAGAGGGAGGCACAGTGATGAGACCTGCCCTAGGTGTGAGGCTCGGGCCAGGTGACAATGCCAAAGCCCTTACAATACTACGAAATGCCGAGAAACGGATTGGCGGGCACACGCCCGGGCCCGGGCATGGGAGACGGGCACGCTCACAATTCAGAGGTATTGGAGTTTTTCATCTTTCCAGATGCTTACTCTATTTAGAATAAACAAATGGAGTCCAACTTTCCATCAGCTCATTAGCGGCTGTACAGAAATAACGTTTTATTAGACACAACCCACTAAAGCACTCGGTGCCCAACTGAGATGCCGGAATCGAGCCCGTGAAGCCCGTGGGAGGGAGGCACCTGTTGCTGTTGGTTGATACTCCCAGCCTGGGCCACTATAGCGCCTCAGCTAGAATTGGGGGTGTTATCCAAGTAAAGTGGTTTCATCAGGTGTGACTTTGCCTGCAGGTGTGACTTTGCCCGCAGGTGTGACTTTGCCTGCAGGTTTTGCCTGCATGAAGCGGTATGCTGCAGCAGTGCAGGTGTTCAACAGTTCTAGGCTGATGGGGAAAGAACCCCAGTCATTTGGCCTGATGGCTTCATCTTACCCTGGGGTTGCTAACCTGCTTTTCAAAATCATCTGTGGAGGAAGGAATGCTTTTTTTTTTTTTTTTGAGACAGAATCTTGCTCTGTCGCCTAAGCTGGAGTGCAGTGGCGTGATCTCGGCTCACTGCAACCTCCGTCTCCCAGGTTCAAGCAATTATCCTGCCTCAGCCTCCCGAATAGCTGGAATTACAGGCACGCACCACAACACCCCTGGCTAATTTTTGTATTTTTAGTAGAAACGGGGTTTTGCCATGTTGGTCAGGATGGTCTCGAACTCCTGACCTCAAGTGATCTGCCTGCCTCAGCCTCCCAAAGTGCTGAGATTACAGGCGTGAACCACCCACCACGCTCGGCCAGGAATGCATTCTTTTCAGCATGTTGAGAAACCTGATTGATAAAGCATGTTATTATTATTTTTTTTTATTTCAATAGACGCTAAACACAGAGGGATTACTGGTATTCTGGTATTTTTAAGGAATGACTGCAAAAACATTTTCAATTTGATGCCTGGAGTTCTTGCTACTTTATAGCTCTCAGAAGAAAGGTATTACATAGATCCTGGCTTGATAACAATTTTATTTTTGCTTTGTTTGTTTTTGTTGTTGTTGAGACGGAGTTCATTTCTGTCGCCTCGGCTGGAGTGCAGTGGCCGGACCCCAGCTCACTGCAAGCCCGCCTCCCGGGTTTACCATTCTCCTGCCTCAGCCTCCCTGCAGGCTGGGACTACAGGCTACCACCACCTCACCCCGCTAGTTTTTTGTATTTTTAGTAGAGACGGGTTTCACCCGCTAGCCAGATGGTCTCCATCTCCCTGACTCCTCGTGGATCCCCGGGCCCCTGCCTCGGCCTCCCAAAAGTGCTTGGGATTACAGGCTTTTGGAGCCACCGTGGCCCCGGGCCTTATTTCTTTTAATTTCCTTAAATGTATTAATTTTCTCCGGGAAGCATTTCCATCCCAAATTGGACATTAAGACTGTTGCCAAAATGTTTACTTTTGTGTATTAATAATAGTATATATGAAGAAATAACCCATCGTGATGTTTAACTTCTTCCCTGATTCGTGAGTAGAATCCCTGCAGATAAGAATCTATACACAAGATATTATTGATGGTATATAAGAGGAGTTTATTTTTTCCAGTTTCAGCACTTTCTAAATTTCCTATAATGAACACATCGTGCTCTCATAGAGGGAAAAAAATCCATGTCATAGATAGAATTTTTTTTTAATTGAAGATCCTGTAACTCATAGTAAACATGGATTTATGACTACACAGAGATGAAAATCCACTTAATGTAGTTATTACCCCACCTTAGCAAAATACAAGTAATCCCGTGCCTGCTTTTTTTACTTTTTATGGAAATTTTAAAATAAACATAGAGAATGCCCATGTCTGCATCACCCCCTTCCACAATGAAGGGCAGTCACCAGTCTTGTCTCTGCCCCTGCCCCTTGCTGGAGCATGAAGCACACAAACACGGCAGAGGAGGTTCACCTGCAACCCGTGCTCCTCGAGTAATCTCAGGTAGTAATGACCCTCCTGCCTGTTCAGCCTCGACTTGGCTGACGCGGCATCTGCTCCTCCTCCTGGCCCTCGCCCACACCCCAGTGGGGCATCCCATGCCCTTGTGGGAACCCTGCAGGGTTGGTGCAGATCTCAACCAGGGTGCTGGGTGCTTTTAGGACGGGAGATCTGCTCCCTAACTGGTCTTGTGGGTAACATGGCTCCCAAATAAAGACACGAGCAGAGTTAGCCGCCAGCACTCCTGATGCTCAGGCCAGGACTTGGGCCCCGGGAGCCACAGCCCCACTGCACCATGACAAATGTCAGACGAGATGGAAGCTCAGGATGTGACAACGTTTTTTAATGCAAAGTCAACCATGAGCATCTTTCCCATGTACTTATTAGACGTTAAATAGCAGGACTTCACAGCCCTGTTTGCACATTTTCCTACTCCGCAGACGGTATAATATTTTCAGGGAAGGGGGCACAGTGTGTGCCGTCGCTATCGGGCGACTGTGGGGGATGAGGGACAATGATTTCCCAGGAGGCCCCTGGGGTCAGAGGACTCCTAGAGGGGGTTTCCAGCCCCTCAATCACAGATGGATGGCCTGTTGATGTTGTAACTGGGGTGGAAGTTGAGCCGGTCACAGGAGGTGATGTAGTTATCAGGGCCAGTCACGACGCTTTTCTCCAGGTAAACATTGAGAGTGTTGTTCCGGAACATTCCGCCCGCTGCAAGTTGTTGGGAAAATTTATTCGAATTTGGATAAAATACTTTCTAGAAGAGATGAAGGAACATGGATGAATGAACATGGATGAATGGGCTCACCCCAGACCATCCTAACCCATGCCCGATGCCTGGCACTTGCTGTTAACACTGCCCCTTGCACTGTTCGAGGGATAGAAGGGTGGGCTGCGGGGCCACCTGTGTGCCATCTCTACCTCGGGATGTGGCTGTGAGCATCGCCTTGGGAGTCAGGCCTGGAGTCACCCCCAAGTCTGCTTTTCCTCACTGTGCTACTCTGGGAAAGCTGCCAGCCCTCTCTGAACTTCATTTTCTCTTCTATGGAATAGAAATTATATTCACATCAGTGGGTTTCAATCTTAACTGGGGCCGGGCATGGTGGCTCACGCCTGTAATCGCAGCACTCTGGGAGGCCGAGGCAGGTGGATCACGAGGTCAGGAGTTTGAGACCAGCCTGGCCAACATAGTGAAACTCTATCTCTACTAAAAATACAAAAATATTAGCCAGGCGTGGTGGCAGACACCTGTAATCCCAGCTACTCAGAAGGCCGAGGCAGGAGAATTACTTGAACCCGGGAGGCAGAGGCTGCAGTGAGCCGAGATCGTGCCATTGCACTCCTGCCTGGACAACGAGAGCAAAACTCCATCTCAAAAAAAAAAAAAAAAAAAAAAAGATGATAACCTTCACTGGAAATTTGAATCATCTGAATCATCTGTAAAGCTTTAACGACACCAATGCCCACACCTCACCAGCCCAGTGGTCTGGGCAGGGGCTGCCCTATGGAGGTTGAGAAGGGGTGTACTGAGGCCACTCGTGTGGGCGGGCACCCAGCGGTAGGAGTTATTCTAGCAAGACAGCATCATTAGGTGACTGTGACATTCCTGAAGCCTGAAGCTAGTGGCCTGGACCTCTGCCAAATATTTTGCCCTATGCGGGTGACCTGTCGTCCGTAGAGGATCCTGTGTCATGTGTCATCTCCTTGGCAAGAAACAAGTGCAAAGAGAAAACTTCTTTTTGTTTTTGAGAAGTTTTAGATCTATAGAAAAATTGAATAGAAAGTACAGAGAGTTCCCAAATTACCTCCCTCAACACACAGTGTCCCCTGTCCTCAGCATGTTGCACTGGTGTGGCCCATTTGTTACAGTGAAGCCAGTGTTGATACTTTATTAGTAACTAAAGTCCACATTCTACAGGTGGGACAAATGTATCATGACAGGGACCCACCCTTGCAGTATCATGGAGAGGAATTCCCTTCAGAGCACTTTTTTTTTTTTTTTTTTGAGATGGAGTTTTTGCTCTTGTCGCCCAAGCTGGAGTGCAATGGCGCCATCTCAGCTCACTGCAACCTCCGCCTCTGGGTTCAAGCCATTCTCCTGTCTCAGCCTCCCGAATAGCTGGAATTATAGGCGCCCACAACTAAGCCCGGCTAATTTTTGTATTTTTAGTAGAGACGGGGTTTTGCCATGTTGGCCAGGCTGGTCTCAAACTCCTGACCTCAGGTGATCTGCCGGCCTCGGCCTCCCAAAGTGCTGGGATTACAGGTGTGAGCCGCCACGCCCAGCCCTTCAGTGCACTTTTTTTTTTTTTTTTGAGACGGAGTCTTGCTCTGTCGCCCAGGCTGGGGTGCAGTGGCCGGATCTCAGCTCACTGCAAGCTCCGCCTCCCAGGTTTACGCCATTCTCCTACCTCAGCCTCCCGAGTAGCTGGGACTACAGGCGCCCGCCAACCCGCCCGGCTAGTTTTTTTGCATTTTTTAGTAGAGACGGGGTTTCACCGTGTTAGCCAGGACGGTCTCGATCTCCTGACCTTGTGATCCACCTGTCTCGGCCTCCCAAAGTGCTGGGATTACAGGCTTGAGCCACCGCGCCCGGCCCAGTGCACTTTTTAATGCAAAGCATTTATCTCCTGTTCTCACATGGGAGGTAAACAGCTTCTCCGGCATCCACCCTTGGTCACGAAACTGGAAAAGAGACTCCAGATGGAGCAGGTGGATAAGAAGCAGGAAAACCTCCTTGGAAACTTGTCAAGAGTACCTCATGCCCCCGATCCCACTGCCTGCTCACATCAGTGACCTGAAGGCTCCTACCATTTACAATAGGAGCGTTTTTTCATGGCCTTTTATAAAACCTAAAACATCTGGACCCATGTTAGTGAGTTTGCTGGGTTTTTTGTTTGTTTGTTTTGGTGACAGGGTCTGGCTCTGTCACCCAGGGTGGAGTGCAATGGCACGATCATGGCTCACTGCTGCCTCAACCTCCTGGGTTCAAGCAATCCTCCTACCTCAGCCTCCTGAATAGCTGGGACTACAGGTGCATGCCACCACACCCAGCTAATTATTTTATTTTATTTTTGTAGGGATGGGGTCTTACTACGTTGCCCTAGCTAGTTTTGAACTCCTAGCCTCAAGTGATCCTCTCACCTCAGCCTCCCAAAGTGCTGGGATTACAGGCGTGAGCCACCGCGCCCAGCTGTGTCTGGTCGTTGTCATAGAAATACCTGATCCCCAGGGAAAACTCAGGGTCGTTTGATTATGGGAGAGTGCTCCAGCATTTTCAGGTAAGTAATCTTCTCACCAGAGCTCAGTCACTCACACAACACAACTAAATAAGCACTCAGCAGACCTTTTCAATGATGAATGCTTTGACAAAGAAAAAACGCCCACAATATTCTCACCCCAAAATGGCTGGCCCAGTGTCCCAGGTGTGCAGGAGACACCGCACTAGCCCCTCTGTCCATTCACCTGGACCTTCATGGGGTTTGGTGTGAGGAGGTTCTAGGAGGGCTATCCTGGAGTCCGAGGTCAACTTCAAAAAGGGTTTGGCTTCCCCAGTGGCCCACAGGCTCCTGTGCCCACAATACACCTTGCCCACCCACAAGCTGTGCTGTCAGCCAGTACTGCCCTCTTAAGGTCACACGTTAACATCTCATAAAGTGTAATTCCAGAAAAAAAGTAGCCCTTCATTTATCTGCCTCAGAACTGAGCACTGTAAGTTGCAGGAGATGGTTGTGTGTGTGTGTGTGTGTGTGACTGCTGTGCGTGTGCTTGGGGGTGTGGGGACAGGGTGATGCCAGCAAGTCTATATCCTCCTCTTTTAAAACGCTCCGCTCCCAAATTCATTCACTCATTTAGTTCCATCCTACCCTCTCCCAAAACGATTTGGGGAACCTCCCTCCTCCCCATTTGTGATGTTGGAACTTTGGCCTCTTCTCTGGGTGCACCCCTCCCCGTCTCATTGTTGACTTATTGAGAACCCCAGGTTTTTAGCCTCTTCTTTGAGGCTGCCCACCCCCTGCCCCTTCCCATGCCCGGTCTTGCATCCCACTTACGGGCATCTCATGCACGGTGGGGGCTCTGCTCCCGTAAGCCTGGTTACTGGTCGTGTACACCGAGATAGCCTTCTGGGTCCTGGTAGATGAGAAACACTCTCTTTTCGTTCATTTAATCTAATTCTGCACAAGCCACAGCCTTGTATTTGGTTGACAGCACTCCACTGGAAATGCCCCCAAAGAAAGAGCAATGTGCCTGGGCTGGTGATGCAGCCTCAAAGGCAGCCTCTGGGAGTACCTGGCTGATGACCGTTCTGAATGGCCCGGCCTCCCCTGCCCCCTCTGCTCACCACTGTCCCTGCTCTTCCGAGGCAGGCCAAAGCCCTAAAGAGCAGGCAGCCAGCAAGTGCTGACCCCCAGCCCTAGAAGGACCTTGGCACATGCTGCAATTTCTGGGTAACTTAGCCTGTCAGGAGTGGAGGCTTGGCCTCCAGACCCTGCCACCCAGAGGGTCCCTCTGCCTTTAGCCCCCACCCTCGCTGAGGTGATGCTTCTCTCCGTACCACTGCCCCTACCTGTCAGTAGGACAGGCTACTGAGAGGCTGCAGGCCCACACCTTAGCTCTACTTTATACTCCCAGATCTTGGCCAAGTTGTTCTTTCTACATTCCAGTCGTCTCAATGGGAGAACGAGGATACTAACAGACCCTGCCCTAGAGGACTGTTGAGGGACCAAATGTGTGAGCACAGCAAGATGCTTGCACCTGCCTACAGGAATTTTCTTACTGCTTCTTAGCCTGCAATGCCCTGTGGCAGCTCACAGCTGGCTGAGTAGACTTGCTGCAGGTGCTGCTGTGCTCACGCCCCGCAGCGGGGTTTCAGGGTAGAGAGGAGACTCACCCGACACAAAACAGTGGAGCTGAGACCACAACTGGGTTTTCTCCCCACTACGGGCCTGCCCCTCACTGACCCTATTCCCACTTCCTTGTATGAGGCTCTGGGGAGCACTTTCTTTTTTTTTTTTTTTTTTTTTTTTTTTGAGACGGAGTCTCGTGCTGTGTCACCCAGGCTGGAGTGCAGTGGCGCGATCTCGGCTCACTGCAAGCTCCGCCTCCCAGGTTCAGGCCATTCTCCTGCCTCAGCCTCCGAGTAGCTGGGACTACAGGCGCCCGCCACCACGCCCGGCTAGTTTTTTTGTATTTTTAGTAGAGACGGGGTTTCACCATGTTAGCCAGGATGGTCTCGATCTCCTGACCTCGTGATCCGCCCGCCTCGGCCTCCCAAAGTGCTGGGATTACAGGCTTGAGCCACCGCGCCCGGCCTTGGGGAGCACTTTCGTTGCTCACTAGTGGGCGATGACAGCGCGGGCCCCGGATGACCACTCGATCCTCTTGATTTCTGCAGCTAGGACCTTGGGGGTCTTGCGGGGTCTCTCACACACGGGGCTATCGAGCACTGGACGCCAGGACCAGGCGCGCCCCAGCTTCCTCACCTGTAGCCCCGGAACCACCCTGGGTTGTTGAACCTGCCCGGCAGGTCCGCGCTTACGCGGTAGTAGTCGCTGGTCCTCTCAGGCGGGGCCGTGGCGTTGGGCTCCACAGGCTCCGCGCACGCTCTGGGGCTTTCCTCCGCCATTGCGCCTCGAAAAGCGGGACTCGGTGGCGTCCTGTTGCCAAGCGACGGTCAGGTCACGTGACTGGGGGCGGAGCGGAGGGGCCTTAAAGGCGCCGCGCGTTGGCGGTGTTCCTCCGCGGGCTGGTCGGGAACCTGCCGAGCGAGTCCCCAAGGACCGGGAAGGTCGGGACGGCGAGAGATTCCCTGCTGGGACCGTCGTATGGGGCAGCCCCTGGCCCCCAGCCACCCGCGAGGGGACCGGGTCACCCCAGCATGGGGGCGTGGACTCCCGGGCGAAAGGAACCCCAGGGCCTGGGACCCCGCCAGCCGGGTGATGGGGTTTAAGCACTGCAGGTCCACTCGGCAGACAACGATTGGACGCTTGCTGTCCAGTGTACTCCAGGGATGATATGCCCCTCAGCACCCCGAGTCTAAATTGAGACCCGAGATCTTGCTAACTTTATGAAATTCTCCTAAGTCAAATATCGTTTAAATATTAAAAACAGTTTTGGAGCGCGAGAGGCTGCGCGGGACGTGGTTCACAGCTCACGTGGCGGGAGGCGAGGGTCCCCATCGTCCAGCGGGCTCCCCCAAAGGTCAGGGGCCTCCCGGGCTGGTGGGGCCCATTAGCGAGGCGGGGCGAGCTGCAAGGCGAGGACGGTGGCCCCACTCCCGGCCCGAGACTCTCAAGCCCGGGACCCCGGGCCCTGCCCCCTGGTCTGCCCCGCCCCCGCAGGGAGGTCCCAGCCGCCCGGGGACGGCGCTGTGGCTCCTCCGGGCCTGTAGGTGGCACTGCGGCCCCGCGCGGACGGCGGCGGGAGGGGAGGCCGCTCGGCCCGGCTCGGAGGGAGGCCTCGCTCCGCCCCGCGTCCCGGCCATGGCGACCGCCGCGGCCGCGCTGCCCCGAATGCTCGGCGCGGGTGAGCGCGCGCTTGCGGGTCCCTGGGGAGGAGGATGCAGAGGGGGCGCGGGGACCCGAGGGAGCGGCGGGGACGCGGAGGGGACCCGGGGCGAGCGCGGAGGGGACTCGAGGAGGGCGCGGGGACGCAGAGGG
The DNA here is from genome assembly GCF_008728515.1 of Papio anubis. NCBI lineage: Eukaryota > Metazoa > Chordata > Mammalia > Primates > Cercopithecidae > Papio > Papio anubis. The sequence goes on along the minus strand of NC_044988.1, from coordinate 103,516,314 downwards.
GATCCGTTGGGGCTGCGGTGGGGGCGGGCGTGGTGCATCCGGGACGCGGCGCCAGGACCTCTGTCTGCTTCCCCCCAGGTGCCCGGGCCCCGTCGCGCTGGCTGAGGTTCCTCGGGAAGGCGACCTCCGGACCTGCTCGGTCGAGCCGCAGGACGCTTGGAAGCGCTGCGACCCCTGTGATCCGCGAGTCCGAGGACGGCACCGGTGACACTGGGCGCGCAGCCGAGTCAGGTAGGAACGAGGAGAGGCCGGCAGCCGCGGGAGATGCGAACCCTGCAGGGGCCTGGGCGCTGCACGTGGTCGAAACTGCGCGCCCGGCCGGGCTCCTCCCACTCCCCTACTGGCCACCTGAGACCACAAGGTGGGGAGGTGCCAGAAAGACCTGAGAAACCCGCTGGGCCCCTCTCTTTTTCTCTTCTGTTTTCCAAGTAAGACCAAGGGACGGGGTTGACCAGGTTCGACCAGGCTCACACAGGAGCAAGGTCGGGATCAGAACCTGGCTCCAGCTCTCTGTTTCCTGAAAAGGTCCCTGTGCTTCCAGGTCTTTCCTGGGGCTGGGGGGCTCCCGGCTGCCCACCGCGGTGTCACAGAAGGCACTTGGGAGCAGGGGTGGGCGGGAACTGCGCTCTGCCTGTCTCTGCTGCCACCGATGGGAGACACAGCGTCGCTTCTCCTCCCTGCCGTAGATTTCAACGACAAGATTCTGAATGAGCCCCTCAAGCACTCTGACTTCTTCAATGTCAAGGAACTGTTTTCCGTGAGAAGCCTCTTTGATGCCCGAGTGCATCTGGGACACAAAGCTGGCTGTCGGCACAGGTAGGTGACACCCCCATCTGAGCTGTAGCGGTTCCCAGGAGTGCTTGGGACCTGGGACCTGCCCTGGTTCTAGGGCCACTTTTGAACTGGCCCCTGTCAGTTTTAGGTGATTACAGCTCTTCCTCCTCCACATGGGAACACGGAGCCCCACACAGAAGCAGCAGTTCACTCCCCAGCTTGGCGGGGGCTCTTGTGTGCCTTGGGGTGGTGCTCACAGCCCTTAGTAGGGCAGGCCTGCTGGGGGATGCAGAACTTCACGGGTTCAGAAATGGAAAGGCTGAGGGCAGAGCCTGTGAGTCTGGCCCCCCCTGGATTGGGCGGGGCTTTCTGGGCTGTGGGGAGAAGGAGTGACTGGTCCTGTATTCTCATATGGTTATTTTGACTGTTGCAGGGAGAGGGGATGGGAGGGGCAGGTGGGAGGCCAGGGAGGAAGTTGGTGTGGGTGTCCAGGGCGAGGGTGGTGGGGCTTAAATCGCAGTAGCAGAAGAGCTAGAGCAGCAGGTGGACATGAGGCAGCAGGGTAGAGCCAGTGGGCCTTGGGCTGGGGTCGGAGGTGGCTGGGGCCAAAGGGATCAAACACCTGCTCCTTGCCTGGAGCCTGGTGCTGGTTACTGATGGTGAAAACCAGGGGGGACCTGGGGGCCATCACAAGCTTGGTTCCTATGAGGTGTGAACTCTTAGCTGCCCCAGTGGAGAGGTCACACGGGTACCAGGAGGGATGGGCTCCCAGGGAGCCATCAGCATCGGGGACTTGTGTTTCCAGAGCATCGGAAAAGGAGGTCGGAGGTGGAGCCCTGGGCACTCCAGTGTTTGGAGTCAGTGAAGAGGGACGGCCGGGGGTGGAGGGATGTGGTTGTCTGTTGATGCTGCTGAGAAGTGAATTCAAGGGTGTGACCTTGGCAAGATGGAGGTCGCCAGTGTCTTGATGGGCAGGGTTGCTTGAGAGGAAGGGACAGTACCCAGTGGGAGTAGACTGGAGGTGAGGACCTGGGAACCGCAAACGTGGATGACTTGCCTGCCATGCATCGAGAGGCGGGGTGTCTCCCATGCGCCGCTCTTCCTCAGCCCAGGCTGGCAGCAGTCCAGTGCCCTGGATCAGGGTTCTCCTCCCAGGCTTGGCCACTCCTGCCCTGATTCCTTAATGCTTTTGGCCCAGAGCACCCCCTAAGTCCAACCCCAGCGGGACCTTGTCCTCAAAGCCTCGGGAAGAGGAGAGTGATGGAGGGGGCTGCCCCGTGAGCCGCACAGGGCTGAATGTCCTTCTGGTGTCATGTTGGATGTCCACACGTCCATATGGGGTCAGTTCTACTAGGATTCCCTCGGGAAGAGGTAGAGGGTCGCAGGGGTTAAGCCATGAGACGAGGCGTGCAGAGGGGTGGCCTGGACAGGTCTGCACTGCTGTCTGTCCACACGGGGAGCGTTGCAAACTGTGCTTCCTAGCCCATAGTACCCTTGAAGAGGAGTTTGGGAGTCCCTGGTGGGCGTCTGTGTCCTGCAAGGGGCCAGTGGAGTTGGCCCGGTGAACTCTCATCCCCCTTGCCCTGGTGGGGTCTCTGGCAGGTTTATGGAGCCATACATCTTTGGGAACCGCCTGGACCAGGACATCATCGACCTGGAACAGACAGCCGCGCACCTCCAGCTGGCCTTGAACTTCACCGCCCATGTGGCCTACCGCAAGGGCATCATCTTGTTTATAAGCCGCAACCGGCAGTTCTCGTACCTGATTGAGAACACGGCCCGCCACTGTGGCGAGTACGCCCACACTCGCTACTTCAAGGGCGGCCTGCTGACCAACGCACCCCTCCTCTTTGGCCCCACAGTCCGCCTGCCGGACCTCATCATCTTCCTGCACACGCTCAACACCATCTTTGAGCCGCACGTGGCCGTGAGAGACGCAGCCAAGATGAACATCCCCACGGTGGGTATCGTGGACACCAACTGCAACCCCTGCCTCATCACCTACCCCATACCCGGCAACGACGACTCCCCGCCGGCCGTGCACCTCTACTGCAGGCTCTTCCAGACGACCATCACCCGGGCCAAGGAGAAGCGGCGGCAGGTTGAGGCTCTGTATCGCCTGCAGGCCCAGAAGGACCCTGGGGCCCAGGGGCCAGCCCACCCTCCTGGGGCCGACATGAGCCGTTCCCTGTGATGTTCACTCAACTCTTCCCAAAGCAAAGCACAGCCAAGCCTGTCTGAGCTGGGAGTCCCCTTCCCCAGCCCTGGGTCAGCAGCATCCTCAGTCCTTGTTACTTACTTAGCTGACGTCACAGTGCAGATATCCGCTGTTCCGCCTCAGAACCAGTGGCTGAGCAGACCGACGTTGCCTCTGCATTTGCGCTGTGGGAAACAGAGCACAGAGGGTGAGTGATGTGCGCAGAACGGCCCCTTGGCTGCAGTTAGGACCTCAATGGCTGGTGTGGCCGAGCTGCTGGAAGACGCCGCTGTCCCTGTGATCCGAGCAGCCCTCCCTTCACCCTGACCCCTGACCTTTGTCAGGAAGGTACAGTTTTTCTTCTCAATCTAAATGCCTTTCAGGTGGGCTGCTTCCTTGGCTGCCTGGTTCCAGGGGGCTGTTTTGTAATGAGATGCTGCAGGCAAGCTGCTCGGAGACTGCCAGCCGGGTTGGTGATTCCAGCAAAAATAAAACTCAGATTTGGGCAAAATGAGACTTGGAGTTTGGGGTTCTGCCTCGAGTGCATTTGCTTTCGTCCATGTGGTGTGGCTTTTTTTTTTTCTCAGGCACGCACTGGGGCCCCAGTGATGGGAGATGGGACAGGCACTGTGTGTGTGAGGGGCATGAATGAGGTCAGCAGAGGTGCCAGCTGCCACTAGAGGGCACCGTCTTCAGCAGTGGAGCTCCTGACAAGCCCACAGCCCGGCCAGCCTCATTCATCAGAACAGGCTCGGTGTGTTCCCAGTTTCAGGAAAGATGGGCACGTGCTGACAGGGACGCTTAACACCCCTCACCTGTGGGAACACAGCCGTGTTCCTGGGACAAGCTGCAACCTCCTCTCTGCCCCATCCCGAGCTGCTTAGGACCTAGGCCCCCCTCCCCCATGCACCTGACCACCCAAGGAGCCATCTCGGCAGAGTCTGGGCAGCAAGGCTGTATGGAGCCTGGTGCCCCGGGTAGGGCAAGGTCTGCCCTGCAAGAGCAGCACAGGGTGATGGGAGGCCGGAGTCCAGCGTCCATCCCTGTCCCTTCAGGGTTAGGCTGGCGAGGGGTTCATGGTAGGGGTCCCCGGGGGTGTCACGGGTTTGTGATGTGGGCAGGACAGGGAGCTGAGCTTCACGTTGGTCTCTGGCCAGCATGGCTTTCATTTGCAAAGTCGAAGTCTGAAGATGCAGGTGTATAAAGGCAGGTGAAGTGAGGGCCCCTCCAGGGCTTCCCCCCAGAATCCCTCTCAGGGTGTGCAGGTGAGATACCCTGAGCTGGGTCTCCTGTCCCACCGTGCTGGGGAGGCCAGCTGTGGGGAGCCAGGACCCCGGCGATGAGGCAGCAGTATCAAACACTGGGCACTGATTGGGGGCTTCCAGGAGGTGCCCCTCTAGCTGCGACTGGGCCTCCCCCGGAAGAGTCCTTTGTAGCTTGGGTCCAGGCCAGGCCCTTCCCTGCTAAGCCACTGGCGGCGGGGGAGGGCATTGCAGGCAGCCCCAGGGTTGGGACGGCAGGAGACACAGTGGGGTGCAAACACAGGAGGGATGGGGCGGTCTCTTCTGGCCATTAATTTTGAGGCCAGGTGGAGGGGAGCAGCCCAGGCAGTGCTGTGGCTAACCCAAGAAACCTTGTAAGAATGATGGGGGCTGGCAGGCCCCGGGCAGGCTCCCTGGGTCCCGACCGGTCCCCCTTACCTTGTGCTGATGACCTGCCTGGCTCCTGGCTCCTGCTGTCCTCCTCCCACTGGCCCCTGCACCCGGCACAGGCTGGCGAGGACCCACTAAAGAGCCACGAGTGGGCGCTTGCTGGGCTTCCAGGGCGGGAGGGGCCCTGGCCGAAGGGATGACCCAGTGGATAAGCAGGCACCGGTGACCATGAGGAGCAGGGAGGGACGGGAAGGGTGCAGCGCAGAGGCCGTGGGGGCCATGCTGGGACAACCAGGGTGGGCCTAAGGGCCCCTTCCGGAAGTGGAAAGAGCCACTTCCCAGGATTCTGAGGGACTCTGGGTGAAACAAGGGTTGAGGGCTAAGGGGATGTGGTCTCGCTGACCCCATCCTTGACTCTGCCCGGAGGGGCCCTCCAAGTTTTCCACCCTGGAGATGAACCCCAAGAGCCCTCAGAAGAGGCCAAAGGAGACGGTGAGAGTGCCTGAGGCTGGGGAAGGGCAAGGGAGTTGCCTCAGTACTGGGGAGAGGGGCCCCCCAGCCATTTCCTCCCTTGGCCACGATGCCTGCAGACCTCATTAGAGGTGGCCTTCTCTGGACTGTGGCAGGACTGTGCCTGGACCAGCTGGTGTTCCAGACGGTGGGGAAGACCAGAGGCAGCCACCAGAGGACAGGCCTGGCAGAGCCGGCTCAGGGCAGGGTGGGGTGGGTAGGGCCAAGGAGCCTTTCCATCCCTGCCGAGGCTGGGCCACTCCCACCCCTGAGGCCCGGAGGATCCCCATTTGCCTGGAGGAGCTCAGGGCAGCCCCCTCCATCAGCACAGGCCAGGCTTCCACTGTGATCCTCTGCACCCCTCCCTGGGTGTGTGGGGGGAGGGGATAGGAGGGGAGGGCCTGCCCTGGGCAAGAGCAGGGTTCTGGGGCAGGAGCCTAGGGGCCCATGAGGATCGAGGCCAATTGGGCCAGCCAATGCCCTCTGCTGATGTGGGCCCCAGCCCTTGAGATGGATCTCACGTCATCCTGGCTGGAGGTCTGCGCGGACACGGCTCTGTGGCTGATTCGGGGAGTGGAAGGTCAGGTGGGCAGAAGTGACAAGGGCAGGGCCCGGCTCTGATGTTCCTAGGTCGCTGTCTCTGCATAGCTCCACACAGAACACTGGCCAAGGGGGGACCCCCACTCTCTCCCCAAGTGAGGGACAGGGGCTCCTTGACACCAACAAGGGCCAGCGCTGGCTGGGGGTGCAAGTGTCCTGAGGAGGTCTCCACAGCCTGGGCCCCTGAGTGGCTGGGAAGGCCTCCTGCCCAGATGCCCCCAGGTGGCTCCCAGGGTTCTCCCAGGACTCTGCCTCTCCAGCGGCCCACAGTCCCAATCCCAGCACCCTAGGCCTCCTCCTGCCCTCACCTCACCACCATCTGGCCCCGACTTGGCCAGGTGCAAAGTGACTTTTCATATTTCTATAGGAATAGCCAAGAAAGTCTTCCTAGACTTCTCCAATTCATATTATGGCGATGAGCAACTGCGTTTTGTTCCTGTTCACGTTGGGCCATCCTCCCTTTGGCCCACTCCAGAATGAAAATGAGTCAGCCCTGTTCCTGGATGAGACCTGCAGGGTGGGAGTCCCCACACAAGCTCCACGGAGAAGCTAGAGCGTCACCTGGGGGCAGAGCAGCAACCGTTCCTCGTTCCTGCTTTCCTGGGCAGGTGTGGAAGGTTTGCCCCCACCCCACAGACGCTGGACCTGCTGTTCCACAGGCGAGCATGTCCCACTCCACTGCACAGGGGCTCCTTGCTCGCATACCCACCGACTGTGGGTCTTGGCCATGCCAATTCGCCCCTATGAGCCTCGGTTGGTCTGTGTGAGAATTGGGAGCTAAGAGGACCTGGTGAGGCTGCTGTCAAGCCTGGGTGGGACGGGCCATGGAAAGCACTCTGCTCACGCCTGGCTCTGGGGAACAGGCTACCCGGGCTGTGATGTTCTTATTTATGATTTTCCTCTCCCCTCCATGAGGAAACTCTCTGCCCCAGGCCTCACTTGTAAGTGCAAAGCAGTTTTCCCACCTGTAGAGAACATTCCAGGTTCCATGTGGGAGGTTCCCATCCTGGGTATAGCAAAGCAGGACCCTCTGGGGAGGGCTGAAGAGCCCAAGGGCCATTCAGGTACCTGAGAAGGAGCTGGTTGGGCCTCATTCATTCAACAAACATGAAGCTGCCCTCCTGGACCTCCGTGAACCCATGACTGTGTGTACGCACCGATTTAACAGTGTGGAAATAAGGAACAGAATGTGGAGAGGCACAGAGGCAAATGTTCAGGATGGCTTTTGTTCTATCGAAGGTGTTTAAAGCCATGATTTTCTTGACTATTTCCATGATTTAGCACAACGAAAAATCTTACAGATGAGGACACTCGTGTCCAGAAGGTGGAGACACCTGCTCTGGTCACAGCCAGTGTGGAACCTTGGCAGAGTTTGGGTCTCTGAAAGCAGACAGTGATTTGGGGACACGTTGTTTGCTGCAGATGATCCCAGGAAGCCTGAGGGATCACCTGGGAAGGTGGACCTGGAGGTGAGAAGCTGGCGAGTGACCTTGAGCAAATCCTACAGTGGGGACCCCACTCAGCCTTACAGGAAGTCCAGGTCCCACCTGGATGGGCTGTGTCCCCATGGGTGGAAGGTTATCCCTGGAATATTAATGCCTTTGTTCTGTTGGCTGGTGCAGTGTGTAGGAGAGGAAGCCCCCATGGTGCTTGAGAGAGTCCTCAGGAAGGACACATGCAGGTGTTTCAGGGGATGCCATGGCCTGCTGGAGACCAGCTCCCCCAGCTGCAGGTGGACCTGGGTGGGCTGAGGAGACATGGGTGGGTCAGCAGCAGCACAGCCACCCCAGGTCTCCCAGATCCAAGGCATACCAGCCAGAATCTTGAGTGAGAATCAGGAAACAACAAGACAGACACATGAACCTTGATCAGCTGCCACATGCCTCTGGTGATCTAGAAGATTCTGCTCATGTGCAGGGCTGTTTCCACTCATGAAAGACCAGAGAGGGCCTTGATAAGCTGCCACATGCCTCTTGTGGTCTAGAAGATTCTGCGCATGTGCAGGGCTTTGTCCACTCAGGAAAGACCAGAGAGGGTCCTAGCTATCTATTCATTCTTGACTAAATATGAGGACTTACACATGTGCAGAGGAGACAGGAGAAGGCTTAGAAGAAAAGAATATCCAGGGCAGACTGGTAAACTGCTAGAACCTCAAATGCATTCCCCACCCCACACACAGACCCACTGGCTCAAGGCATTTTGGCACCACCTCTGACCAGGTAATAGCTGATCACTAAGATATGGTGACCCAGGAACAACAAACACTTAGGAAGCCAGAATTCAAAATAAAAAGTATTAAAGTAAGCCATGTTAAGAATTAAAGTATGATGAAAATGACTCATTAGAGAAAATACATAAGGAGATACTCATTAATTAAAAAACTGAATAGATATTCTGGAGCTGAAAAGTTTAACAATCGAAATGAAAATTCACTAGAAGGGATTGACAGCAGATCTGAGGAAAGAATCAGGGAACTCTGAAGGTAGATCAGTAAAAATGATCCAGTTTGAAGACTAACAGCAAAAGTTAATAATAAAGGAAGAGAAATGAACAGTGCCTTGAACCTGTGGGAAACAATCAACATATTAATATTCACATAATCAGAGTTCAAGGAGAGGAGAAAGAGAAGGGACAGAAAAATTATTCAAAGAAGTATCTACTTGATACAAAAGGAAGCAGGAAAGGAGAAAAGACATGAGACATACCGGAAGCAGATAGCCAAATGGCAGAGATAAATCCAACCATAGCGGTAATCAAATTAAATGTAAATGAATTAAACACTTCAATCAAAAGGCAGACATTGACACTGTGGATGAGAAACAAGATCCAACTTTATGCTATCTAGAGCCTAGAGAAGAAACATTTCATATTCATAACACAAAAAAGGTTGAAAGCAAAATGTTGGGAAAACAAACACCATGCAAAACATAACCACGAGATCTGGAGTTGTTTTATACATATATCAATATTTTTTGTTTGTTTTGTTTTGAGACAGAGTTTCACTTGTGTTGCCCAGGCTGGGGTGCAATGTCACAATCTTGGCTCACTGCAACCTCCGCCTCCCAGGTTCAAGTGATTCTCCTGCCTCAGCCTCCTGAGTAGCTGGGATTACAGGCGTGTGCCACCAGGCCCAGCTAATTTTTGTATTTTTTTTAGTAGAGACAACATTTCACCATGTTGACCAGGCTGGTCTCAAATTCCTGACCTCAGGTGATCCGCCTGCCTCAGCCTCCTAAAGTGCTGGAATTACAGGCATGAGCCACCAGGCCCGGCCAGGAGGAGTTATATTAATATCAGACAAAATAGACTTTAAGACAAAGTGTTAGCTAGAGATAAAGAGGGGAATTTCATAATGAAGAGACCTATTCAGGAAGATAAAATAATTATAAATGTCTATGTATTTAACAGCACAGCCCTCTGAGTATATGAAAATTATAGCCAGTATGATATGGCAAAAAAACAAAAACAAACAAGCAACAGCACCAAAACCAGAAACAAACAAACAAAAAAAGAATTAAAGAAGAGATTAAAGTTCAAAATTAGAAAAGAAGAAGTACAATGACCTTTATTAACAGAAAACAATCCCGTGTGTCAAACATCCTAAGGAATCACCAATGAACTGTAATAAATGAGTACTGCAGGATCACAAGATTCCAGATCAATATGCAAATATCAACTGTGTTTCTCTATCCTAGTAGTAAGCAATCCATAAATTAAACCAAGAAAACAATTCCAATCACAATATCCCTGAAAAGAACAACATACTTTTTTTTAAGGAAGAACAAATTTAGCAAAAGAAGAAGACTTGCATACTGAAAACTATAGAATATAAAACACTGCTGAGAGAAATTAAGGATATTGTAAATGAATGGAGAGATACTCTATGGTATTAGAAGACTTGGTATTGTCAAGGTGGCAGATATCCCCAAACTGATGTATAGATTCAACTTGATCACTAAGAAAATCCCAGTTGGATTTGCTTGTTTCCAAACATTGACAAGTTGATCTTAAAATGTATATGAGACACCAAAACATTATTTCAAAAGAAGAATAAAGTTAGAGGACTTACATTTCTCTCTTCAAAGCTTCCTAGAGTGACGTCAATCAGAACAGTGTCATCCTGGCATAAAGATGGGCACAAAGATCAATGGACTAAAGTTGGAGTCCAGTAATAAACGCTGACATTTATGGTTTGTTGATTTTGAAAAGGTGCCAAGGCAGTTCTATAGGGAAACAGTAGAATTTCAACAAATGATGCTGGGATAATTGGATATCCTCATGAAAGAGATTTATTTAGGCCTGTACCTCATACTAAAAAATTAACTCAAAATGGATCATAAATCTAGATGCTAGAGCCAAAAGTATAAAACATCTAGAAGAAAACATAGAACATCTTCAGGACTTCAGCCAGAATTTTTAGATATATCATCAAAATCATAATCCATAAAAAAATGTATTTCATCAAAGTTTAAAACTTTTGTGATTCAAGAAATACCCATTATGAAAGAGAAGGCATAGACTGGAAGAAAATATTTGTAAATTATATGTCTGATAGAACTCTCACAACTAATAACAGGAAGACGAACAACTCAAACTAAAAAAAAAAAAAGTAAAATGTAATTGAATATGCTTTTCACCCAAGAAGCATATTCACCCTGAATTTGCTTTTCACTTAGGAAGAAGGATGAGTGACCAGTAAGCACATGAAGCCACTCAGCATCATGAGTCATTCAGGAAACGCAGATCAAAACCACAATGAGACACCACTTCACACCGCGTAGAATGGCATTAGTCCAAAAAAAAGGACAATAACAAGTATTGTCATCCATATGGAGAAACTGACACCCTCACACATTGCTGGTGGGAGTGTGAAATGGTGCGGCCATCGTGGAAAACAATCCAGCATTTCTCTAAATGGTTAAGCATAGTGTGGCTGATGACCCCCAGTTCAACGACTAGTCATATACCCAAGATAATGGAGAACATATGTCCTGTATCTGAATGCTCACAGCAGCATTCCTCATAACAACCAAAAAGTAGAAAAAGCCAAAATATCTATCAACTGGTGAATGGATAAACAAAATGTGTTGCATCCATACAATGGAACACTGTTCACCCATGAAAAGGAATGAAGGTCTGACACACGCTGCAACACGGATGAACCTGAAGACAGTATACTCAGCCTGGCACGATGGCTCATGTCTGTAATCCCAGCACTTTGAGAGGCCAAGGCCGGGGGCATCACCTGAGGTCAGGAGTTCGAGACCAACCCAGCCAACATGGCAAAACCCTGTCTCTACGAAAAATACAAAAATTAGCCAGATGTGGTGGTGCATGCCTGTAGTCCCAGCTACTTGGGAGGCTGGGGCAGGAAAATCACTTGCACTGGGAGGTGGAGGTTGCAGTAAGCTGAGATGGTGCCATTGCACTCCAGCCTAGGCAACAAAGTGACACTCTGTCTCAGACTAACAAACAAAAAAAAGACAGTATACTCAGGGAAAGAAAAAAAAAAACAGACACAAAAGGTCACATATGTATGATCCCACTTACGTGAAATGTTCAGAATAGAGAAGCCTCTAGAGATAGCAAGTGGATTCGTGTGTCCAGGGTCTGGAGAAGGGACTGGAAATTGATTTCTCAGGGGCATGGGAGACCTTTCTGGGGTAGTGGGAACATTCTAAAGCCAGATGGTGTTGGTGGCTGCTCAGGCCTGTAGATGTACTAAGAGTGGTTGAATCGTACAGTGGATGAGCATTACGACGTGTACACTATATGTCAACAAAGCTGTTAAAAGGAAGTGATCAGAGGTGATCCAGAAGCGATGCTGCCTCCAACTGAGACAAAGGAAGAAGAAAGAACTTAAAAGTGTTCCCAGAGCAAAAACGCCTGTTTTCTAAAGAACGGCTCCACAATTGGTTCAAGTTGACCGAAGAGCCTCCGGGAGAAGTAACAGCTTCGTCACCTGTCTAGTTCGGGGCTTGTTTCTATAGTAACCTGTGACATGGCCCCCTTCCCAAAACACAGAACAAAACAAAAAAACAGAAACAAAGACAATGAATCCCTGAGAACAGTGAGAAAGAGAGAAAGCTCTTGCTTCCTTTGGCCTACGGAAGGGTGTGGCTGTTGAGCTGAGCCTTGGAGTCCCTGGGTTTGCCAGGTTCCCCGTCCGGCAGTGCTGGGGACTTCGAGCCAGTGACCTCAAAGAACGGCCACGCCAGGGAGGCCAGTGTGCATGCAGGTATTGACATTGGCTTTGCAGGGGTGCAGTGAGCTGCATGACTGAGACCCATTTCCCCATAAAACAGCCAAGCCAGGGAGACCAGCATGCACGCTGGTATTGATGTTGGCTTTCCACGGGTGCAATGAGCCGCATAATGGTTTGAGGCGAGGATTTAAACGTTTTGAGATAGGCATGACTTGCCACTGTTTTAAAGGTCAGCTGCTGCCGTTTCAAAGATACGTACTGTTGCTTTGCCAAGAGGCCTCGTTCCGTGTTGCTGGGAATCAGCAGCCATGCTGCTCTGACGTGGCCGGTGGCCGTCCCAAGCCCCCACGCCTCCCTGACCTCTCGCTGTCCATCACCCCCCTCTCCAGAGGCGCTCACACCAGTCATCACTCCCCCTCCCGGTGCCCACATCCCCTGCCTGTCCGCTATGCCCTGTCCACAGTGCCCTGTCCACAGCACAGCTAGCTCAACACACGTGGCATCCACGCCAGGCACCATGCTTCGCCTCACACTGCTGAGCCCGCCTGGCCCTGCATGGCCCACGTGGCTGGGGTACAGGCGTGGGGCAGGCTTCCGTGATGGTGTCAAGGACTGGGCGCTTCCTGCCTCTCTCCTCAAGGTCCCCAGGGCTGGCTCATCCCAACTGGGGCGCCTGCTGTGGTTCTCAGATGCCCTTAGCGTGTTTCTTCTCTGGGCTCCCTGGCCTATTTCAGAGCAATCACAGACCAGAGGGACTGGGCCCCGTTAGATCCATCAGATGCGCCCTGGAGCGGGGAGCGTGGTCACCATCCATGAGGATGGCGGCGTGTTGAGGGAATGCAGGGAGGGGAATGGATACTGGGTGGGCCACCAACAGGCCCGACGGAGCCCTGACTTCCTGCACGAACATCGTCCCAGTGCACACATCTGCCCAGGACCACTGGGGCCATTCTTACCTATGGGTCTACCAGATGCCCAGGAAACGCCCCCAAAATATATGATGCTCACAAGGCAAAGGCCACCTGCCCTGAAGGACGCAGGAGCCACAGAGTAGTGGAAAGCAAAGGGATGGAGGAATTATCCCCAAATCAGTTACACACCTGATGGCAGCCCAGTCACAATCTCTAGGGAGGTTTCTTTTCTTTTTATGGAGGGGGGTCACTGTAGACAAATTGCATTTTTTCTTACAAATGTATAATTATCTGAAATGCAAATATACCGTGTTCTGTTTAGGGCAAATAGCCTCTTCTGATGTTGAGACTACAAATAATCAGAAAGCACTGAAAATTCAAAAGCCGGAGTTAAAGTCCTCAGCAGCGCTTGGGTATGCGGTGGGGTCCGTGACAGATGCTTAAACCATGGGCTCCAAAGGCCAACACAGGAAGGAAGGAGAGAGCCTCAGAGGAGGGGGCAGGTCGGACCCGGTCCATCCCCGGCGTGGCGCCCTCAGCCCTTCTCACCTCCCAGTGCCTCTTAACATTGCTGGCGGGTGTGAGCCGGGGTCGTGCAGCCTCTGAGCGAGCTCGGCCCCTTACTCACCATTTCCAGCCTCACCTTCCTCTCCTGCGAAAGGGGCACGAGGGTAACACCTGCCTCGTGGAAGTGCAAGGCTGGTACAGGCTTTAGCTGCATCTCTGAGCCCTTTCACCAAAAAGGACTCACTGAACCAAAGAGCTGCACAGAACATTAGCATCCACCCCCACCCCAGAGAGGGCTTCCTGGAGCTCACCTGGGGGAGGGTGTGTGTGCAGGTGGGAGGACGGGGAACGTGGCCTCCCTCCACGTGGCTCGTGATCTGAAGGCCCCACCTCAGACATCTCCAGCCTCCCAGGTGGCAGCTGCCTGAGTGGCAGGTGGTATCTGGGGCCAGGAGACCTGATTCTGCCTGGCTGGGCCTCAGTTTCCCAGGAAATGACTTGGACAGAGTAACGCCGCCCCCTCTCTATGGCACCTGGCTGGGGACTCGCTCCCTCCCTCCCCACTGCTCTTCCTTCTCCTTACTCCTGGGGTCTTCCAGGAAAGTGCTGATCCCGGAGTAAGATTTGAGGGGGCAGTTCCTGCACTAGCCTCAAGCCCTCTGTGTACCCCTTCCCCAGATGCAGTGAGGGCGTCCGGTCCTCCAGGAGAAGAGCTGGGCTAGGAGCTTAGTGTGTTCCCCGTGTCACGGGGCCTCTTCCACCCCCGGCTCATGGACCCCATGCTGGCCGCAATGCCTGCCACTCCCCTCCAGGGACCAGCCTTCTGGAAGGGGGATGTTGAGCCCGTGAGGAGTGGGGAAGCAGGTGGGGACGGCCGTGTCCACAGCATCACCTTGGCAGCTGACGGGCAGGAGGACAGGTCCAGGTGGCCTCCAGGCACGTTCTTGTTTGTGTGACATTCACCGTGACATGGTGCATGCTGTGGCACACAGGGTCCTGTGTTCAGATAAGCCAGGGCCTCGGAGGAACTCAGGCAGAAGAAAGAGCCGGAACACAAACACAGCGCGACCTTTCCCGGGAAGGAGCCCCTCCACGAATGCGTCCTGGGCCCCCTGCCACGTCCTGGGCCCCCATGGCCAAGTGCCCCTCTCTTCCACCACCCGCGACTCTGCTCAGCCCAGTTGAGCCCCAAGAGCCTCTGCTGAGTCCCAAGAGCCTCTGCTGAGCCCAGCCCGGAAGGGCGAGGGAGCCCGGGTGGCCAGAGAGGGCTGAGGCCTCTCGGGATGACTGGGCTCCTTCAGGACAGGCACCCACCTGGGACGAGGATGTGCAGGGACCGCTGCGGCTGCCTTGGCCCAAGACACCCTGGAGGCCAGGCGGGCAGGGCCCCTTCTTCCCGGAGGAGGTGGGACTGGGCTGGGTTTTGAAGGATGGCAGCGGCCAGGTGGATGCAGGGCACGGACAGGGAAGGCCACGCAGGCCTAAAACACACAGACTCAGGCAGGCAGGAACTTCGAGGTCAAGTCCCGGAGCCCTTGGAGGGAGACTCAGGAAATCGGATGCTCAGTGGGGGGCAGAGTTTGGAGCCCCAGGCTTGGGGCAGGAGGTGGCATGTCCAGCAAAGGGGCTGCTGCCCATCACGGCTGGCCTTGCCCTTGGTTTTGGTCCTGGGGAAGTGCAGGGTGCAGGAGAGATGCCACAAGGCCCTTGGGTGTCCTTCCTGTGGCTTCCTTCGGTCCCAGGTGGGTGTAAGGAAGGAGACCACTACTACTCCTGCTGCCCTCCCTTGCCTAGTTCACAAGACAGGAGGAAAGAGAGAAAGAAACAAAAGTAAGATAAATAGCCAGACAACCTTGGCACCACCACCTGGCCCCAGGAGTTAAAAAAAGTAATAACAACAACATCAACCCCTAACCTAAACTACTTGTGTCATCTGTAAATTCCAGACACTGTATGAAAAAATGCATGTATGTAAAACTTTTTGTTCTCTTAGCTGATGCATGTAGCCCCCAGTCACATTTCCCACGCTTGCTCGAATTATCACGACCCTTTCACGTGGACCCCTTAAAGTTGTAAGCCTTTAAAAAGGCCAAGAATTTCTTTTTCGGGGAGCTCTGCTCTTTAGACGCGAGTCTGCCAATGCTCCCAGCCGAATAAAAAGCCTCTTCCTTCTTTAATCCGGTGTCTGAGGAGTTTTGTCTGCGGCTCGTCCTGCTACAGGTGACACATCTGTCACCGCATCCACGCAAGACACTGTTAGATAAAAGACAGGAAGGAAACGGTTCCAACTCGCGAGTGAGTCACTGGGGAGGTGGGATTGGAAGTGATTTTCTCCCCTCTTCCAGCTTTCTAAGATTTATAACATGTGTGCGTCCTTTAAACGTGTGTCAGGAAGCGACCCCACGAGGGCGTTGTGTCTGGGCAGGAAGAATCCCAGGATTCCCTGGTTTTACTGGTTTGAGCGCCAGCCTCCAGGAGACGGGGCAAGCGGCTGCTCATCCTCCGTGACCAGGCGGCTGCTCTGCCTTTGTCTCATGGGTGGTCAACGGGGTGGCTGAAAGGCTCCCGTGTTCCTCTAGCCCAGGGGATCCGATCAGCCTGACCGTCACCGTCTCTCTGTAGCCTAGTCAGTGGCCCAGCAGTGGACAGAGGCCCTGCAGGCCACTGAGGAGGACGGAGCCCAGGGACAGAGGAGGAGCCGCAGTGCTGGGGGTCCAGGCCCTGCCCACAGCCCCACCCTCGGGACACCACAACCCCTGCACCCTGTGTGCTTGCCTTGGGGCATTTGCTTTTCAAACTCCAGGAAAAAAATATTGACAGTAACGTGGGAGTAGCAAGAATCCAGATAAAAGAACACACAATTCACGCTGCCTCCCTTTCTCATGATTTGCAGGTACCAGCACACCCGGGCACTTTCTCCGTGGTGCGCTGTCCTAATCCTGACTATTTCAGCGCCCAGAAACAAGCCGAGAATAAAAACACCCATCGCCCATGCCCGGCATTAGAAAATCTCCTTGGTATATATTCAGATTATTATTATTATTATTATTATTATTATTATTATTATTTTTAGTAGAGATGGGGTTTCACCGTGTTAGCCAGGGTGGTCTCGATCTCCTGACCTCATGATCCACCCGTCTCGGCCTCCCAAAGTGCTGGGATTACAGGCTTGAGCCACCGCACCCAGCCATATTCAGATTATTTTAAAAGGAAATTAAACTCACAGATATAGCCAGGAGTAGATAGATTTTGTGGGGCTTAAAATATATGTAAAATTTAGGGATTACTTTAAATAATAACAGCAATATGAATCCAAATTAGATAGGAAAATAAAATATTTATTTGAAGTGATAAAAAATCACAAAGCTCACACATGAAAAAGCTGATAGGTGCAATAAACATCATCAAATGGAAGAAACAAACAAGATTTGATTAGTGACTCCCTGGCATCCCTCTATCAAACTTACTTTTTCTGTATCTCTTGGCTGCTACCCCTTGATTATTGCTTCCTATGAAAATGATTTCCTGGCCGGGTGCGGTGGCTCACGCCTGTAATCCCAGCACTTTGGGAGGCCGAGACGGGTGGATCACGAGGTCAGGAGATCGAGACCATCCTGGCTAACACGGTGCAACCCTGTCTCTACTAAAAATACAAAAAAATTAGCCGGGCATGGTGGCGGGCGCCTGTAGTCCCAGCTACTCAGGAGGTTGAGGCAGGACAATGGCATGAACCTGGGAGGCAGAGCTTGCAGTGAGCCGAGATCACGCCACTGCACTCCAGCCTGGGCGACAGAGTGAGACTCAGACTCAAAAAAAAAAAAAAAAAAAAAAAAAAAAAGTTCTCCTATAAATAGAATAGAAAGATAACTCAGCCTTCCCTTTGATGTGAGGTTCAGATTCGTTTCTCATCATTGGTTGGGGGCTGCATGACACACGTGGCCACCGTCATGGATGTGTGTGTGGTGATGCTGCCACGGGCCTCTGCCCCGTAAGCAGCGGCTCTGATAATTCTCCTTTGCGAGGTGGCCACCAAAGGAGCACAGAGCTGGCTGGGGCATTCGTGCGTGTTCCTGACTGAGAACTTTTCACGCAGAGAGGAATTCTGTCCTGACGTCTTTATTGTATAATAGATGCGTTTAAGGCTGTAGACTTGAAGTTTATATTTCTCTTTATGTAACACTCTGTTCATTGTTGATTCTAGTTTATTGCCTTGTAGCTACAAAGGGCAGGCTCTACTGTGTTGGTTCTGTGAAATTCCCCAAGTTGCCTGGTATGTGGCCTACTTTAAAACTATTCTCGGTGGCTCAAGCCTGTAATCCCAGCACTTTGGGAGGCCGAGACGGGTGGATCATGAGGTCAGGAGATCGAGACCATCCTGGCTAACACGGTGAAACCCCGTCTCTAAAAAATACAAAAAAAAAAAAGCTAGCCGGGCGAGGTGGCGGGTGCCTGTAGTCCCAGCTACTCCGGAGGCTGAGGCAGGAGAATGGCGTAAACCCAGGAGGTGGAGCTTGCAGTGTGCCGAGATCCAGCCAATGCACTCCAGCCCGGGCGACAGAGAGAGACTCCGTCTCAAAAAAACAAAAACAAAAACAAACAAAACAAAACAAAACAAAACAAAACTATTCTATGTGTCCTTAAGAAGAATTAACAATTAAGAATTGTTCACTGTAACAATTATAACAATATAATTGCTTAGCTGTTGAGGCAGTGTCTTTGTATACTTTCCAATTTTGGTTCCAAATCTTCGACATTGGTGTGAACTTTTTAAAACCCTCGGCCTCTGTTTCTAATGGAGAAGTGCTGGCGTCTCCCGTTCCAACTGGATTTGACCCCTTTGTTCTTCAGTCTGTTTTGGCTTCTTGCGTTTTGATGCAGTATGCCTTCAAATTCATGAATAGTCATCTTCTTGTGATTGTGCTTTTGTTTTCATGTTGGCCCCCTTTTCATCTATACTGAGAAAAAATAAATCATGCTTTTGTCTAACAAGCTTCTTTATGTATTTTGAACATTTATTATCCCTGCCCACCCCTTTCCACTTCCCTCTCTCCATACATCACTATTCTCCTGTGCTTAACATGCATCTTTTGGTTCGTATGAACCCATGCATGTGGGCACAAGTGTGTTTTGTGTGCATTTAGCTCGCTTTAAATATCCAGTAAAACAGAACCTTCCTCCCCGCATCAAAGTCTGCACCATTCGTGTTTGTACAGCCAGCAGCTAGTTTGCTTTGCTGACATCATTTAACCCCCTGACCTTGGTCTGCTATAGACTTGCTAAAATTCTCCCTTTCAAAATTTCTTTGATAGAAGCCAGTGAGTGGTAGACGCTCTCAGTTGCTGTTGTTGTTGTTGTTTAATTTTTATTATTATTTTTTTCAAGATGGAGTCTTGCTCTGTTGCCCAGGCTGGAGCACAATGGCATGATCTCAGCTCACTGCAACCTCCGCCTCCCGGGGTCAAGTGATTCTCCTGCCTTAGCCTCCTGAGTAGCTGGGATTACGGGTGCATGCCACCATGCCCGGCTAATTTTGTATTTTTAGTCAAAATGGAGTTTTACCATGTTGGTCAGCCTGGTCTCGAACTCCTGACCTCACCTTGGCCTCCCAAAGTGTTGGTATTACAGGCATGAGCCACCTCGCTGGGCCTCAGTTGCTTTTTAATGTCCAAGATGTCCTTATTTTGCCTTCAATATTTTATGAAAGTTGTGCTGAGAATAATATTCAAAGGTAAATGTGATTTCCCCTGGGTCTGTTAAACACGTTACTCCACTGTCTTCTGGAAGGTAGCGTTGCTGCTGAGAAGTCTGCTGTCAGCTGACATCTGCATTTTTGGTAGGTACTGTGGCTCTTCTTTCTGGTCATTTGGACTTTTTTCTCCTCTCCTGGATGATCTGCACTTCACTGTAATATTCTAGGAGTGGATTTCTCTTGGTTTGTAATTTAGATCTGGGATCTCATGTCTTTTCAATTCTGAAGAAATCTGATCTATTACATTGCTTTGTTGCCATTTCAGAAAATGTTTTTCTTTCAGAACTCCTATTCTGTTTATATTGAAGCCTCTTGATCTATTCTCCATGTGTGTTAACTTTGTGCATGTGTGGTCATGTGTGTATGTGTGTACGTGTGCATGTGTGCATGTATGTATGCATGGTGTGTGTGCACATGTTTATGCCTGCACGTGTGTGCATGTATGTGTGCATATGTGTGGGTGTGGGTGTGCATTTGTATGTGCGCACATATATGTGTGTGCATGTGTGGGAGTGCATGTGCATGCATATGTGTGTGTGTACGTGTGTGTGTACATGTATGTGTGTATGCATGTGTGTGTGTGTATATGTGTGTGTGTCTGTGTGTGTGTGTGTCTGTGTGTGTTGTGTTTTCAGAGCTGCTGCACTCTGATTGGTTTCCTCCACTCATTTGATTCCTAGCTCCAGACTGGAGACTGAATCTATCTGTAACACCTCAATGTCTCCTTCAAATGTTTCTGTCTTCGTTGATATTGTTAGTACTATCTTCCATGACACTAAGTCTCTTTTCTATTACGTCAAGTCTGGAATTTAACCTGTCTATTGAGTTTTTTATTCACTTTATTATTCATCTTCAAGATTTGTAATTATTTCTATTTCATCTCCTTCTTTTTTATATTCTGGCCAGTTCTAATTTTATACTTTACATATTTTTTAATTGCTAGGCATCTTTTACTTTACATATTTTTTAATTGCTAGGCATCTTGATCATACTCTTGCAGTTTTAAAGTGTGTGTCAGAGTTTCCTTGGCTGGTGTAAGTTCCTGTACCAATTGCTCATTTTTAGCCTGCCTTTCTTAGTGTGGGTTTTCTTGGGTAATTTGGAACCTGGCCTTGCTCATTTCAAGGTGAGGATATTGTGTCTCTGCATTTCTGCCTTTCTCCACTATCTCGTTGTCATTGTCCTCTGTCTAACAGTGTTTCGTAGCCTCTGCCCTGGGTCCCAGGCTTCTGCCCTGCAGTGATGCGGAGGATGTCACAGATAAAGTCACCCCTTCCAACGATGGCTTGTCTCAGCTTCTCTCAAGGCTGTGTCGATGTCCTCTTGCCTTCCTATGCCCACAGTGCTCCACTAAGTTATAAGAAGTAACAGCCCTGGGATGTGTCAGGAAGGGTTTCTCAGCCTCCTTTCTGGAGTCAGGGAAGCTGCTCCCATCACTCCCAGGAGCTGGACCCAGGCCCTTTCTGCCTGCCTTGAGACTTGGGGCTGACAGGCCCCTGCCTCTGCCCCATCACCAGACTGTGCTTCTCCTCCATTCCTGGTTTTATGTGAGTGAGTGTATGTGTGTGTGTGCATGTATATATGTGCACACATGCATACACACACACACACCTGTCTTGGTCTTCTGTCTGACCTATTGCTGCTCTGTGTGTGGGGCAGAGCGGTTCCTTATTGCACATCGTGCTCAGGAGTGTGGACACTCTCTTTAAATGCACACGGTACTGTGTTCACACAGGAGGGTCCCACTTTTTCCATGATGAATCTGAGGCCAAGTAACCTGCCTAGAGATGCAGGAATTTCAGCCGAGACCCAAGCCCATGGCCCTCAGACTCCAATCCGCAATCCCTTTAGCAATGTGCACGTCAGCACGTGTGGGATGGCTGGAGGATGCCTGTTACTGCCGCACACGTCCCCCCCAGGAGGCCTGCACGCCCTTCACTCCCTTCAGTTTCCTTCCAGGTGAAATCTGCAAACCCGCTCCTCTGGACCTGCTCCTGGTTCTGTGTCCGGATGATCCTCTGGGATTAATAAGCTGTTATTCAACAGCCTCCAACAACAATGGCACGTTATCTGCTCCATTGCAGAACTGGCCGTGGTTTGCATCCAGGAAGGGATTGGTCAGTCACCTGTGCCAGGTCCCTGGGGGACCCTGAGCCCAGCAGTATAAAGGGCGGCTGTGGGAGGAGTGACACAGCCTCTCTCAGCCCCAGCAAACGACCTGTCAGGCAGCCGTGGACTCAGACCCCAGAGATGAAGGCCCTGCTCCTGGCCGTCAGCCTCAGCCTCATTGCTGCCCTGCAGGCCCACCACCTCCTGGCCTCAGACGACGAGATTCAGGATGTGAGGCCCGGATGGGAAGGGTGGGCTGGAGGGGGCATGGGGCGAGGTTGAGACTGGATGGAGACCCCCTACCTCCCCCATCCAAGGAGACCCTCATTTTTGGGTTGGGCGTTAAAGTCCTGCCCCGAGGGAATGATGAGATGGGGCAGCAGGGGTCTGGGCTGGTGGGGGAGGGAGTGCAGGGGCACAGAGGGGGCAGGACTGGGAGGGTGGGGGTCTGGCTGACTTCACTTCTCCCCTGGGGGGTGAGGGCTCCTGTGGTCCTGGTCAACTTGTAGGGGCTGGAGCCACCTTCAGGTGGGCCTGGCAAGGGTGCTGGGTGTTTCCTGGGTGGGTTAGACTGGGGAATGCTCTCTGTCTCCAGCCCTCGGGGTGCGGTAGAGTCTGGAGGCTGCAGGCCAGGGAAGAGTAGGGGAGGCTCTGGAGCGGTCGGCCTGAGCCTGATAGAGAGGAACTTTCTCCAGGTGTCAGGGACGTGGTACCTGAAGGCCATGACAGTGGACAGGGAGCTCCCTGAGATGAATCTGGAATCGGTGACACCCATGACTCTCACGATCCTGGAAGGGGGCAACCTGGAAGCCAAGGCCACCATGCTGTGAGTGTCTGCCAGCCGCCGGGCAGCCTGCAACCTGGTCTGGGGCCTTCCCCTTCCCCACCCAGGAGAGCTCTGGTGCTGAGGAGGTGGGCAGACCTGCTGGGAGGCCTCTCTCAGCCCCTCCTGCAATGTTTGAGGGCAAACTGTGCCACTGAGGTACCTTGGCTGGAGGGGGCCTGAGGGGACAGAGGCCCCGGATCAGACCTTGTGGGCTACCAGTGGTACCACCCACCTCCTCCTCCGACTAGGGAATGTCTGGTGATGTGCAGGTCTCTTTGGGAAAAGGTGTTTACCCCCAACCAGAGTCAGAGACAGCAGGCAGGGCCCGCAGACTAGCCTCACAGTCCTGGCAGTACATTTCTGTGGGAGGAGTGGCACAGCCTCTCCCAGCCCCAGCAAGCAACCTGTCAGGCAGCCGTGGACTCAGACCCCAGAGATGAAGGCAGGGATGGGGCTTGCAGAATGACCAAGAGGGGGCAAAGGACGCCACGGAGAAGACTCCCTTGAAGTCCCTGCATAGAGCTCACCTGTGCAGCTCTCACCTGTGCTGCTTCCACCCACATGGCTCACATCTTTGACTTTCCACCTGTGTGATTCACCCACGTGGCTCCCACCTGCACAACTGTGTGGTTTAACCCCTGTGGCTCCCTCCTGAGTGTCTCCCTCCTGAGTGTCTCCCTCCTGCGTAGCTCCCTCCTGTGTGGCTCCCTCCTGCGTGGCTCCCTCCTGCGTGGCTCCCTCCTGCGTGGCTCCCTCCTGAGTGGCTCCCTCCTGAGTGGCTCCCTCCCATGTGGCTCCCTCCCGCGTGGCTCCCTCCTGCATGGCTCCCTCCTCAGTGGTTCCCTCCTGAGTGGCTCCCTCCTGAGTGCCTCCCTCCTGAGTGGCATGCAGTGCCTGTGCTCCGGTCCTGGGGGCTAACCCTTAGGAAGTCATTAACCCTGGCAATGACCCTGATTTTTTTTTCCAAAAGCCCCTAACTGAACCTTTCCCTCTCTGGGCCAGATGATGATGGATGTGGGGCTTGTCCCTGAATGTCTCCAAAAGGGAGAATGCAGCTGGCGGGATGAGGCTCAGGCCCACGCCGCAGACACTGCCTGCAAACCAGGCAGCCCGGGTCCCTCTGGCAGGAAATGTGTTGGGGGTGGAGGGGTTGGGAAGGCAGCCACCAGGAGGAGTGGTGCAGAGCTCCTGGCCACCTCAGGAGACCCCGGGAACTGTGATGTGTGACCCGGAGGGGCCGCTGGTGCTTGGGTCTGAGATGCAGAGAAGCACCCTCCTCTATGGGCCTGTGGCAGACTCGGGGCCACCTTTGCAGGGCATTGCAGTGTGGCTGCTCCAGGGCCAGGGGAGGCACAGGCCAGGGCCACTTTGCCAGGGAGCTTCTGTTTTCCAGGATAAGCGGCCAGTGCCAGGAGGTGAAGGTCATCCTGGAGAAAACTGACGAGCCGGGAAAATACACGGCCAGTGAGTCCTGCAGCCTGAGCCAGAGCCCGAACTCGAACACACGCTGGAATTGGGGGGGCAGCCAGTGCCTTTTTGGGGTGGCCTTTTGGCCTGCTGCCCCTGACTCCACTAAAAGCCCACTCTCCTCTCCCACTGGTCAATTTGCGTTAGAGACTTGAACACCTGACCCCAAACACCAGGTGTGACGGGTTTATTCCGGGGCGGACCCTCAGGGCTTTCCCTGTAGCCCGGCTGTGGCTCTGGCAGGGCCAGGAGCAGAGTCGTATCTGGCTGCGGGGTGCTGCACCCCAACTCCCACCTCTGCAGACCTCATACCCCGAGGAACCCCTGGTGACTCACTGGTTTGGGATGTGGCCGCCTCTCGGGTGCATCAGGTTCCTGGGAAGTGGGGGTCCCATGGCCTGGGGCTCAGGCCTGGTGGGGACCCTGGGTCGGAGAGCTCTGGGAGGCTGGGAGGGTGCAGGAGCTGTGGGGCTTGCTGGGCCGGGTGCCACACGCTGTCCCAGGATCCTCTCTGAAGGCCCTGGTGGCTAATTCAGGACTGTGCTGCTGTCCTTCTGCAGACGGCGGCAAGCACGTGACATACATCATCAGGTCACACGTGAAGGACCACTACATCTTCTACTGTGAGGGCGAGCTGCACGGGAAGCCGATCCGAGGGGTGAAGCTCGTGGGTGGGTCCCACACCCCCACCCTGCAACCCAAGAATCCACCCGCCCTCCCTCCTCCCACGGCCTCCTGCACCCTCTTCCCCATGGGAGAAGCCACTGGGACCCAGGAACCCACTGCAGTTTCCTTAGGATGAGTTTTCCTGATAAAGGCCCCAATTCCCACCCCTGGAGTTCAGGATTTCGGATGCCCCGGCCTAGGTCTCTGCAGTGAAGGCAGGAAGGAGCCGCGGCTGTCGGCACAGGGGCTCAGAGGTCGCACGTGTCCCACGGCAGGCCAGGCCCTCCCCCGGGGCAGCTCCCTGCAGCGTCATCCTTGAGCGCATTCCTGCAGGGTGTCCAGCAGGGGGGAGGAACCGGGATGCGAGCAGGAGTCTGTGTGGAAAGGATGTTCCAGCTCCCAGGGTTGAATTCCGGATGCGATGGCTCCCACAGACAGTGACGTGTCAGTGCCATCCCTGTCTGAGGACGAGGCCCGTGAAGGCTCCTGAGTCCTCCCTGGATGCAGGGGTGTGCGAATGACAGAGGAATGGGACAGGCAGTGCCCTGGTGCCCCCGAGGGGAGAGGCGCTTCCTCCAGGGCGGGCCTGTCCTGCCGTCCATCCTCACTCTGGGAGATGCCTGGGGATGGACGGAGAGCCCTTCCTGTTCTCCCAGTTCTGCTGCCGCGGGAGCCTTCTCAGCCGTGTACGACACCCTGGTCCCGCTTTGCCAGCCCGAGGGCCTCTGGGTTCAAGTGCCCCTGTGGTGGGCAAGGTCCCCCTCCCCAGCCCAGCTGAGGCCTCCAGGCCAGGACGGGGTGCCGGCGACTGCCCAGTTCTGCCTCAACCACCCACATCTCGCCCTGGCACCCACAGGCAGAGACCCCGAGAACAACCTGGAAGCCTTGGAGGACTTTGAGAAGGCCACAGGAGCCCGCGGACTCAGCACGGAGAGTATCCTCATCCCCAGGCAGAGCGGTAGGAGGCACGGCCCTGCAGAGCCCCCCGTGTCCCCGCGTGGGGACGTCAGCAGAGCCGCGTTGCATGGGCGTGTAACTGTGCTGCGTCTAATTCTGGCTTTGTCCTTCCTGGGGTGGTGGAGCTGGTGGCTGAGGAGGGGCCCCGGTCCTGACTGCATTCCTGGGGTCTCCTGACTCGCCTGTGCTTCCTTTTCCTGCAGAAACCTGCTCTCCAGGGAGCGATTAGGGTGAGTGAACAGCTTTAGAGGACATTTGAGAAAATCCAGCCTTGGGCTCAGTGGCACTTCGAGAGGCCCTGGGGTCTCTCCCACCTACCACACTCCTACCTGGGTGGGAGACGCCCCACCTAGGCCAGGCAGGTGGGAGATCTTCTCCTGAGCTGCCCGCACTCGGGCACCAGCCTCCGCTCTTGCCCTGGGAGTGACTCCCGGGAAGCTGAGAAGCCCACAGCACTGAGCCCGCCTTTGCTGGCTGCTGGTGGAGACGGTGTCTACCCCCCGACCCTGTGGGCGGGAGCAGGCAGGAGATTCAGGTTCCTCCTCAGCCGTCCTTGTGACCTCGCTTACCTGATGAGTTGCTCAAAGATTCAGCAAAGCGGCAGGCGTGCCTGTGCTCGCTGTGTCAGGTTGACCCCTTGCTGGCTGCACGAGGGGACCAGAGTTCGGAGACTCGCCCAAGGTGTGGGCAGAGCCAGAATTCCAGACAGCATCACTGTCCTTCCCACACCCTCCCCTTGGCCTGCAGTCACCCTGATGCCTCTGCACTCA
This sequence comes from Papio anubis, assembly GCF_008728515.1. Taxonomy (NCBI): domain Eukaryota; kingdom Metazoa; phylum Chordata; class Mammalia; order Primates; family Cercopithecidae; genus Papio; species Papio anubis. The sequence continues at coordinate 103,490,414 of NC_044988.1, read as the reverse complement.
GCAGGGAGTTCTGTCAGCAGCCTGCGGGGGTGGTCCCTGCTCCATCTGCTGCAATCTGGAGGCTGGAGCCCCCACCTGCAGCCCCCAAGAGCCCGTGTGTGCCCCTGAGATCCAGCACGTGCCCCCCACACCATCGCCCCCGAGAGCCTGCATGTGCCTTCCACCATAGCCCTCAAGAGCCCAGTGTGTGCCCCCAGCGTAGTCCCCGAGAGCCCACATGTGCCCCCACACCATGCCCCTGAGTGCCCACATGTGCCCCCACACTGCAGCACCCAAGAGCCCACATGTGCCCCCACATCACATCCCCGTCCCACCCTCTCCCTGTCGTGGCCTCACTCACCCTCCCCCTTGTTTCTAGGGCAGGGGCACCTTGGCTCCTCAGCAGCCCAAGGGCAGCACCACCCAGCACCTCCGTCGTTCACAGGGACACAGAAAATCTCCCCACCCCTGCAGAACCCGGCCAGCCGCACCCCTTCCTACCACCCCCCACCTTCCCCCCGCCCTGCGCCTCCTCTCCTGGTTCTCCATAAAGAGCTTCAGCAGTTCCCGGTGACTCCGCCTGTCTGTGGGGTTCCTCGGGGTGGGGGGTGCTGGCTGGGTGCTCCTTTGGGTGCAGGGAGGGGGTGGGAAGCGGGAGGAAGGACAGGGGACCAGCCTAGGCCCAGTTCTCCATGGTGGGTGCCACAGGCCAACAGTGCGAGGGGCCTGGAGGGGTCTGGCAGGGGGGTGTGTGCTGGCGACTCGGCCTGAAGGTTCGGGGGGGCTGCTTCCTGCAGGTCAGCTGCCCACGGAGCTCAGGCTCTAGGGGTGGGTGGGGGCAGGGCTCTGCTCCTCGATCCTGCACAAGTAAGACCAGAAGGCCTGGGACCAAGCGTAGCTGCCACCCCAGAGGGGGACTGGGCAGGGCCACCAGGGCCCTCAGCAGTGACGCTGAGTCCGTGAGGCTGGACGTGGGGAGAGGGGACAGCAGCTCAAGGCAGGGTGTGGCTCAGGCTTGAGCTCACCGGGGAAGCCAGTCCTGTCCTCCGGGAAACCACACCAGCACTGCCGCCAGGGCCTGGCTCCACGCTGTCCCTCTCTGTGCCTGGGTAGGTTTGGGACAGGAAGTTCCCAGCTTGGGGGCAGCCACCGGAGGTCCCACCTCGCGCAGGCGCCTTTCCTGACCCTGGCAGTTTGTAGAATTTAAAGTTTCTTTCGATGGCGCAACCTCGCAGTGGCGCTGGGAGCGAGGAGAGGCAGACTCTTAGTGACCTGCTTCTCCCCAGGAGAGGGCGGCTGCCGGGCAGCACCACACGGGGTGGCTTGCGCCCGGGACAGGACAACAGCCCGCGGAGCTCAGGGGAGGGAGCGGAAAGGGTAGCGGGTGACCCGGCTGCCTGTGGCCAGCTAACATGAGTCATTTCTCGGCTGCAGGGCATAGGGGCTGTCCCTGATTGTCTGGTACCTGGCCTTGGGGCAATGAGGGCTGGTGGGGAGTGGCCCCCGAGTGAGGCCATCTGAATAGGGCAGGGTGGCTGTGTGGACCAATCAGCTGCTCAGGAAGGGGCCGGCCCCTAACCAGGGCCTCCGTGATAGGTCAAGATCGAATTTTATTTTTATTTTATTTTATTTTATTTATTTATTTATTTATTTATTTATTTATTTATTTATTTATTTTTGAGACGGAGTCTCGGCTTCGTCTGGCTGGAGTGCAGTGGCCGGATCTCAACTCACTGTAAAGCTCCGGCCTGGTTCACGCCATTTCAGCCTCCTTCAGTTGGACTATTAGGCGCCGCTACACTCAGCCTCGCTAGTTTTTTATTTCTTAATAGAGACGGGTTTCATCAAGTTAGCCAGATGGTCTCGATCTCCTGACCTCGTGATCCGCCCGTCTCGGCCTCCCAAAGTGCTGGGATTACAGGCGTGAGCCACCGCGCCCGGCAAGACTGAATTTTAAAAACTCGATTCTGGCCAGGCATGGTGGTTCATGCCTGTGTTCCCAGCACTTTGGGAGGCCGAGGTGAGAGAATCACTTGAAGCCAGGAGTTGGAGACCAGCCTGGGCAACATAGTGAGATCCCATCTCTACCAAAAGAAAAAAAAATTAGCCAGGCTTGGTGGTGCACACCTGTAGTCCCCCTACTCGGGAGGCTGAGGTGGGAGAATTGCTTGAGCCCAGGAGGTCGAGGCTGCAATGAGCTATGATCATGTCACTGCATTCCAGGCTGGGTGACAGAGCAAGACCCTGTCTCAAAAAATAAGATAAAAAATAAAAGAAACCCGATTCCACTTGGACTCCACTTTCTGCATCTCAAGATGAATCTCGGTTCTTACGAGGCATCTGAGGTTCTCACCCACAGCAGATGCCACCCATGCCCAGCTCCATCTCCCATCTGCCAGGCTCCAGGGGTGACGTGGCTGCAGCGGGTGTCACCTGCAGCAGGCGGACGTGGCCACGCTGGCCGGCACACCCATCTCAGGTGTGTAAGTCTCTGCACCAGTCTTCAGACACCACGCAGATGAGTGCAAGGAGCCCGTGCGAGCACCTGTAGCTCAGAAAGTGCCCCGTGCCCCACACGACCTCCACGGGGAAGCCAGAACCCCCCTCTCCCGCAGGGCCAGTGCCAGAGCCCAGGCCCAGGGACAGTCTGGACAACTGTGCAGAGAGGAGAGGATGATGGGGCAGCAGTGACAGAAGACAGGCACCCAACCTGGGTGCACCCCAGAAGAGAGAACCCTTCGCTACGTGTGGCGATAAGGAGAACTCTCATGTGGACCAGAGCATGACTGCGTGAGAGCTGGAAAGGGAGTTTGGAAGGCGCTGGACTGGAATCCACCTCTTAGGGAGGCGCAGGGTCTGGTGCGGAGGGGCCATCGGGAGAGGAGATGTCCCTGGAGGACTGGTGGGGAAGAAAGCGAGCTGTGAAGAAAGTGGTGAAGAAAGAGGACCGAGGGCCCCTTGGAAGATGTTATGGAAGGTCAGAGGGTGTCCCATCAGCCCTAACGGCTCCGTTCTTCCCAATTTCACCCCAATTCATGTGTCAGCTTTTTCATTATCCCTCTGCATTATTTTAAAAGTGTCTGCTCTAGGGGCGACAATGACATTCTTAATTCACAGTGGACTTGGAGCGAGCACTGTGTCCTTTACTTAAAACATGAAGACCTTGTGACCCCACAGGTACGTCCTCCCCGCTCTGCCTCATGTCACAGATATTGTAACCTCACAGGTGAGTCCTCCCCGCTCTCCCTCATGTCATAGACCTGGCACAGGTGTGTCCTCCCCGGTCTGCCTCATGTCACAGACCTTGTGACATCACAGGTGCGTCCTCCCCACTCTCCCTCATGTCATAGACCTTGTGATGGCACAAGTGCATCTTCCCTGCTCTGCCTCATGTCACAGACCTTGTGACGGCACAGGTGCATCTTCCCCAGTCTGCCTCATGTCATAGACCCTGTGACCGCACAGGTGTGTCCTCCCTGGTCTGCCTCATGTCATAGACCCTATGACCGCACAGGCGCATCCTCCCCACTCTGCCTCGTGTCATAGACCCTGTGACGGCACAGGTGCTTTCCCTCATGTCATTGCTGATGCGCAACGCATCTACATATGCTGGAGACACCGTGACGCAGCACTGCAGAGCTTGCCTGAAGCCGTCCCACGTGTGATAAAGGAACGGAGAGGGTGTTTTCTCTTTACCCGCAGACCTTCCTCGCTGAATGCTGTTTGATCCTGAGTGTCCTGTTTCCCTGCTGATCGCATCCCTCAGCCTGAAGAATGGCTTTTATTAGGTTGGTGTGTGCTCCTGGGTCCTGTAGTGTGTGTCAGCCCCATCCTGCAGCTGCTTCAGGGGAGCCCCTCTGCACGGGACAGCGTACCCCCAGATGGAGCACCACAGGCTGGTCACAGTCGGCCATTGGCACAGTGACCTTAACTTGGGCAAGCATCTTCCCGCCAAGCTTTGACCTCTGTGTGGTCTTCAAGGGTGGTGGGGGTGTTCTATTCTAACAGGTGTGGGGGCCCCTTCCCTGGGAGTTCCGGGGGATGTGGCTCCAAGGTTCTCAAAAGCATCTACCTGGATACCCCAGTCCCCAGCCGCAGGGCCTCACTCCTCCCAGCTCGGGGTTCTAACTGGCATAGGAGATGTGCTCAGGCTACAAATTTAGCCTTCTCCGAAATTCTGCCGCTTCTTCAATTGGTTCCTGGTTTTCCGCTCTGCCTACTTTCTGGCTGAAGGAGATAAGGGCCTATTTAAATGTTACTTTGGAGACTCGCTCCATTTAGGCTGCTATAACCAAATGCCATCATCTGGGTGGCTTATAATAAACGGAAATGTGTTTCTCTTTAATGTTGATGACGTCCAACCCATTCCTTCTCCTTGAATGAGTCACCCTTCTGGTGCTGTAGCTGAGAATTCTCTGCCTAACCCCAGGTCGTGACGGTCTCTCCTTTGTTTTCTTCTGAATGTGTTGTAGACTTGCGTTACATGGAGACCTGGGAGCTGGCTTTGTGTGAGGCAGGCCTGTCGCTCATGTCAAGGACCATCGATCTGCCTGTGGACCAGCAGCTGTTCCAAACCCAGTGGGTGAAAAGATCGTCCTTTCTCAATAGAACTGAGCCACGGGTTCCATTAATACATGAGCCCTGTCTGTGTGGCTATTTCTGAATGTTCTATCCCGTTCCATCGTGTGTGTGTACAGCCCTTTCCAACACACATGCTCACACCCCCTATACACACATGCAGAGAAAACGATTTCTTAGCAGCCCGTGTGGCTGTTTCTGAATGTTCTATCCTGTTCCATCGCGTGTGTGTACAGCCCTTTCCAACACACATGCTCACACCCCTATACACACACATGTGGAGAAAACGATTTCTTAGCAGCCCGTGTGGCTGCTGCCCGCATCCCCTTCCTGGCCTGCCAGCCTCCATCCGCACGTTTCCTCCCACAGAGCCTGCTGGGCTGTGGACAGACACTGCCTCTCGGGCCCCGCAGGTGTCCCTGAGTGTCCAGGCTCCTGCTGAGAAGCGGCCAGCCATGGAGTCTCATTCAGGGGCCGGATGGTCAAAGGGCCTGGAGGAACACCTTTCCCTCTCTGAGATCTGGTAGTGGGCGGGAATCCTGCCTGTCACTGGCAGAAGGTCAGCAGGGTTAGGGAACACCAGAGCCTTTCTCTGTGGCCCCTGGGGGCTGGGACCTGCCCATTTGTCTCTGGCCCGAAAGGGCAGTGGCCCTGCCTCTCTCCACCCTGGGGACGGCAGGACACCACCCAGCAGCCCTCCCTGCAGGAAATGACTGGGTTGGGCTGACACCTATGGTGCCGCCACCCGGGGCAATTGGGAGTGGGCGGGGAAGGCGGTGCCCGGGCCTGGGAAACACAAGGGTGCCATTGTGAGCCTGGCATCACCTGCAGCCCTGACCTCCTGCTGGGGTCAGCTCTGGGTCATAGGACAGATGCTTCAAGCTCAGGAGCTCCCCCAGTCCCAGGAAAGAACCCAAGAACCCCTGGCTCAGAGAACAGTTGGGGCTCAGGTCAACAGGGCGCCCTTTTGAGCCAACCACTAAGTCCAGCCTCTGGCGTCTGTGCCTCTCACTGTGCCTGCACGTGACAGGGTGACAGCGGGAAGATGCTGGAAGGCCTGAGGTCAGGCAGAGAGGGAGGCCGGAGTCACCAGAGCAATGACCGAGCCTCTCTTAGAGGTCAGCTCCTCCCGCCTCCGCCCTGCCTGCATCCCAGCTCAGTGCGTCCTCCCGCCTTCTCTGCCCCCAGATGCTTCTGATTGTCCTCAGGGAGCTGGTCCAGCAACCTGACCTGCCCTCAGCAGCAGTGGCAGCATTCCTTAGGCTTCCCCTGAAGGCTGATGTCTTTTTTCCCTGCTGGAAAATTCTCCATCAGTTCATCGGCAAATAGTTCTTTCACCTCTCAAATCTTACCAGATGAATTTCTTTCTTAATCATTTATTGAATGAAAATTCACATAAGATCAATGTTTTAAAGTGAGCAGTTCAGGGGCAGTTGGTGCAGCCGCCTCCTCCATCTCACCCAGGACACTCAGCACTCCAGAGCAAATCCCTGAACCTAGTGACCACGGGTCCCTCCCAGCATCCCCCAATCCCTGACTCATGGCGAAACGGTGGGCCAATCGTGCTGCCTTTCTCAAACCTTAGTTCCCTCAGAGGTCAAAGTCATTGTTTGGAAAAAACTTCGCCTATCTTAAGCCCCTCTAAAAACGTGAGGTCAGGTATCGCTATAATATATTTGTATTTTGCAAGATTACCACATTAGAGCCAATATTAAAAATCAAACACATTATTTCTAAACACCTTATAAACTTTGAAAATCCACGGTACTCTTGGAACTATGATTAACATCTGCAAATGCCTCAATGACACCCAGTCCCTGGCCGCTAACCTCCCAGGGGCCATCACACCCTCCTGTACCTCCACACCCTCCTTTCCATCTCTGAGTGTTGATCACCTTCCAGCCATACCAGCATCCACAAGGCCAGAGGACCTGGGCTCCCTCTCTTTGCCTTTTCCCTGAAAAACACCCCTATCTAGGTTCTCTCTCTTCCCTACCCGTGAAGGGACAAGGCCCATTCAATTCTGAGAGTCATCCTCAGGCTCTGGGCCCAGGGGTTCTTCATCTTTGGCATGGGAGACCCTGAGGTCAGAGAGAGTGAATCCCAGGGGGCCAAGAGATGAGGCAGAAGCTGTTGCTGGAAAGCCAGATCCTGGTGTTTGGTCAGTTCCAAGCCCCAGGGATTGCAATACACTGTCATGTATACATGTCCTTAGGAGGAAGCTTCACTTGTTATCAGGGAAAGCATTTGGTAATAGCAGTGGTTACAGGACCTGGTGCTATCAATGGTGTCAGGGAAAACACGGGTTCAGCCACACAATCATAATGGTTTCTATCTCATGTTACTCAATCTAATAAATGGATGAATGAATGAGTGGAGGATAGACGGGTTAATGAATGGATGGTGGATGGCGGACGGGCAGATGAATAGATGGATGGATGGATGGATAGATAGATTAATGTTAGATGGTAGATTGATGATGATGGATGGTTGATAGATGGGTAGATGAATGGATGGCGGATGGGTGGATGGGTGGATGCATGAATGGATGGATGAATGGATAGATGAATATTGGATGGTGGATGGATAATGGGTGATAGATGGTGGATGGATGGTTATATGGATGGGTGACAGATGGGGGGATGGTTGGATGGATGAATGGATAGATGAATGTTGGATGGTGGATGGCGAGGAGAGAGCCCCCAACATGGGGGACGCGCAACGTCTTTTTACTTAATTGTTACTTTTACTTGAGACAGGGTCATCGGGACACCCAGGAGGCTGGAATGCAGCAGTGGATCTCGGGTCACTACAGCCTCGACTTCCTGGCCTCAAGCAATCCTCCTGCCTCAGCCTCCTGAGAGTTCTGGAGGGACGCACATTTCCCAGGTTGGGCACCTGGACGGGCTTCGAGTCTCAGTGCTGTTGGGAGCCCCCAGGGGACCTCGGCCACAGCCCACCTCTCATGTCTTTGGTGACTTCCGTCCAGCAGAGGAGGGGGTGCCACTCCTCACGGGGGGTGCCTGGGCAGCTTAGGGAGGTGGGTGGAGTGTCCCTGCCCGAGACACCTTCCCTCACCTGCCAGCCTGTGGGTTTCAAGAGGCTGATCTCCTTCAGGCTTCTCCCGTGCATCAGATAGAATTCCACTCGGAATTTTTCACTTTGCAATGAAAGGCCACATTAAAATCACGTGTTTGCCAGTAACGTCAGACTTTCAAAAGCTCATGGTTTACTTTTTGACGAAATGTAAAGCCCTGGGAAGGGTCAGGTCCGGGCCCGGAACCAACAATTAAAGGGGCCCGGCTGAGGCTTCCCTTAGCTTTGCGTCCTCATCCCAGAAGCGAAAATGACCTGGCCCCAAATATGTGCCCAAGGTCGAGGCTGGTGGTCCAGGTACTCCTGGCTCCCTGTAGTGACGTATCCAGCTCCCAAGCTGTTCCATCCTGCTCCAGGGCACCTGCCCCCTCCCCACCCACTGTGACCCCACGTCCGCCTTTCCCCCGTCAGGGCTGGTCGTGCTCTGGTCCACCTAGGCCTGAAGACAGAGCTCCCCTCTGCCCTTTCCTCACCAACCCCTGGTCGGCATCCTCCCGCTTCCCCCACACAAAGGCTCTGGGGCCCGCCAGTCCCAGGTGGTACTCACAGCCCTGAGGCCCTGGGCCCCCCAATCCTGGACACAGGAGATGAATGAGGTCAAGTTGTGTGGATCCTTGAGGGGCCAGGAACGAGGTGGGAGCTGGCCCAGAGGCTGGGGCTGGTCTGTTTGTGTTCAGGACCTCTTAAATGTCTTGGGAAGGGGCAGTGCTGGTCACCTGCGGGCTGGTCACCCCCCAGTATCCAGGACTGTGGTCATCAGAAGCAGCACTCGGTGCAAGGGCATGTCCCCGACCTTGACGGGTCAGCGCCTGAGCTCTGTCCACTCCGGCCCGGCCAACCTCCTATCTCAACCCCCCAACATAAAGGCTTGACCTGGTCCTTTGGGCCTCACCAAACCAGACACTGTCACTACGCCCACGCCACTCCTCTACCTCCCACTCTGCCTCCCGGCCCCGCCCCCACGCCTCCACCTCCCACTCCGCCTCCTGGCCCCGCCCCCACGCCTCTGCCTCCCGGCCCCGCCCCCACGCCGCTGCCTCCCACTCCGCCTCCCGGCCCCGCCCCCACGCCGCTGCCTCCCGGCCCCGCCCCCACGCCGCTGCCTCCCGCTCCGCCTCCCGGCCCCGCCCCCACGCCGCTGCCTCCCTTGCTGCTTCCTGGCTCAGTCCTTCTTTTCCTGGCCCACCCCGGAGCCCCTCAGCCCTGCTCATAGATCCACCAGCTTTTAGGAAACTCGCACATAAAGCGTTGGGCAGGAAAAGCCCATCCCTGCAGAGACGTGGACCCGCCCGCTGCCTCCGTTCACGTTTGTCACAAACCATCTCAACAAGGTGGCGTTCCGGATGCTCCTCAGCTTGCGCCCCCAGCCCAGCTCCCTTCCCAGCTCTTTTCCACCCCAACACTCTCTCCCATCTGGTCCCTGAGCTCAGCCTCCGTCACTCGTGCTGAAAATGACCTCTTCCAATGTTATTTCAGCAACATGGCAGCTTCCGGGCCTCTCCCAGGCAACCTCACTCCTGAGGGTCCTGATCCCAACAGGGAGATCAAGGTGAGTCCAAGCGTGCAAGCTGCTGCCATCGACTGAGCTCTGCTCCGGGCACTGTGACACCAGTTTTTCATGCCTATGTCGCTTACTGCTGGAAGAACCCAGTGGCGTGGGCACTGTTCTCATTTCTATGCAGAAACAGAGCCCTGGGATTAAGGATTTTGCTCGCGGTTGCACAGTCAGGAAGTGGACCAGGCTGGGTCAAGGGCAGATCCAGGCAGGAGGGGCTTCAGCAGTGGAAGAATTTGGAGACCTGAGACACCACCTTGCCAGGGCGCTCCAGGGGAACAGAGGGTCTCAAGCTTAAGCTCACAGCTGGGTGGGAAATCTGGCAAAGGAAGGGCACCAGGCCAGCCTGAGAGTGGAGAGAGGGGCCATCGGAGAAAAAGAGAGCCCATTCTCTCTTCCCTGCTGGGGCCCTGTGTAGGTCAGACCCCTTGAGGTTGTCCCGTGGTCCCTGACCCCCATCCCTTTCGTCCCCTTCGGACTTTTTCTTGTGGCTTCATTGTGGGTCGCTCTGCTGCTGGGCCCCAAGCCCGCCCTGCTTCCTTTGGTCCATCTGCAGTGAACCCACCAGTATACTCATCACGTCAAATTCCTTGCTTTCCATGTCTAGGATTTCCATCTGGTTCTTTATTCCCTTTTAATTTCTTAAAACTTCACCGAGGTGAAATTCACAGAGTGTAAAATAACCGTTTTGAAGTGTACAATTGTGTAGCAATGAGTCCACACACCCCAGTGCATATCCATGACCTCTTCATAGTTCCAAAACATTCCCGTCGCCCCCAAAGGAAGCCTCGTCTCCAGCAGCATTCGCCCCCCACTGTCTTTCCCTAAGGATTTACCTGTTCTGGACATTTCCTATCAACACAATCATACAACGTGTGACTGTTTGTGACTGGCTCCTTTCACTTAGCATGTTTTCAAGGTTCTTCCATGTTGTAACATGGACCAGTGCCCTGTTCCTTTTCATAGCTGAATAATATTCTACTGTATGAATAGACCCCATGCTTTTCTGCTTTTTTTTTTTTTTTTTTTTTTTAGATGGAGTCTTGCTCTGCCACCCATGCTGGAGTGCAGTGGCACAATCTCGGCTCACTGCAAACTCTGCCTCCCAGGCTCAAGCAATTCTCCTGCCTCAGCCTCCCTAGTAGCTGGGATTACAGGTGCACACCAACATGATGCCAGGCTAATTTTTGTATTTTTAGTAGAGATTTTTCACCATGTTGGCCAGGCTGGTCTCAAACTCCTGACCTCAGGTGATCCACCCACCTTGGCCTCCCAAAGTACTGGGATTGCAGGCATGAGCCACCTCGCCCCGCCAACCCCATGCTTTTTATCCACTCATTGTTTGATAGACACTTGAGTTGTTTACATCTTTTGGCTATTCTGAACAGTGCAGCCACAAATACACACACACACAACTATTTTGTTTGAATTCCTGTTTTCAATTCAAGCAAAGTTTCTGGGTCATGGGATAATGATGTGTTTAACTTTCTAAGAAGCTGCCCATTGTTTCCCGCCGTGGACGCACTGTTTTCCTTCCTGGGTCTTTTCCATGCCTCCCATTTTGCTTCTCATCAGGTTCTTGCCTTTCAGTACCCTCTTGAGCATGTAGAGATATGTAGAATGGGTCTTTAACATCCTGATGTGCTGAGTCCACTGTCACTGTCATTTCTGGATCTGTTTCTATCACTCGATTTTTCTCCTGCTTACGTCTCATATGTTCTTGCTTCATTGCCTGCCTGATAATTGTTAACTGGATGTCATATTTACTTTGTGGATTTCACGTTGTTGGTTTCTTGACGTGGCAGCTGGCCTCCAGGATGGCTTCCCTTGTGTGATGCCTTCCATTGTGTATGGGCTGAATCTCGTGACCCACTTCTAATAGCTATGACAAGGAGGAAGGGATGGCGCGTGAATCAGACACAGAGTGTGACATCAGCCCCACTGCTCCTCTTACCGCTTGCGGTAGGGAACTGTGTCAGAGGCAGCCCCAGGGAGAGGCTCATGTGGCAGGAGCCTGAAATTCCCACCAGTCATTGTGGCCCACCAGTTCCAAGACATTCTCCAGAGCCCGAAGTCCCGGCCCAGAACGTGACCACAGCCTCATTGCAGACCCTGAGCCCGAACCACCCAGCTGGGCCACTCCCCCACTCCTGACCCTCAGAAGTCGTTGTTTGAAGCTGTTGTGTTTGGAGACAATTTCTTATGCAGCAAGAAATAACACACTCAATTTTGTTTTTCGTTAAATAACGTTAGACTCTGTGTGGCTGCAGTTAAATTGTTTTAACATGTTGGATCTTCCCCATACTTGCTTTTAATTGTATTCGGATGGGTTCAGAACAGCCCTTGCTAACCCCGCTACCAATGCAGTCTCTTTCTGAGAATTCTGCCTGCTGCCCCGTGTATTCTGAAGGCTTTCTCCTCGGCTGTGTGAGTTCTAAGAGTCACTCAGTTGACCATTTCCAAGGTTTCCTCCCTGCCCCTCTGTGTGTCTCCTGAGCGCTCCGTGCAGCCCCTCCTCTCCGAAGCTTTGCCCAGCAAAGTCGAGTCCCTCCACCTCCCCACACTCTAATACTCTTCTCCTCAGTGTGTGTGGGGTGGGACCCTGCGATCTGTTTGGGTTCGTTTGCCCTGAGCCAGGCCTTGCTGGGGTCACAGAGCTCAGTGCTCGTGTCCGTCTCTCAGGGATCACGATCCTTCGCTGCCTGTTGTCAAATATCCAGAAAGCACTGCTTCCTTCCGAAATCTCCTGGGCTTCTAGTTGTTTAAGGTGGATAAATATGACACCTGCTATTGTACATTAGCCAGGAGGGGAAGTTTGCGTTGTGTTGTAGCTTTTGTTTTGAAATAACTATAGATTCATGGGAAGCTGCAAAAATAGTACAGAGGGGTCCTGTGTGCCCTTTGCATGCTGTGCATAGCTACAGTCAGACCTCACATAAGTAATGTGCAAAAATTTACATAACCATACGTCATGCAGGACCAGGAAATTGATGTGGATGTGGTCTACAGGTCTTATTCATATTTCACCAGTTTTATATTTGCTTTTGTTTTTTTGTTTGTTTGTTTGTTTTTGTTTGTTTTGGTTTTTTTTTGTGTGATGGAGTCTCACTCTGTCGCTCAGACTGGAGTGCAGTGGCCAGATCTCAGCTCACTGCAAGCTCCGCCTCCCGGGTTTACGCCATTCTCCTGCCTCAGCCTCCCGAGTAGCTGGGACCACAGGCGCCCGCCACCTCGCCTGGCTAGTTTTTTTTCGCATTTTTTAGTTGAGACGGGGTTTCACCGTGTTAACCGGGATGGTCTCGATCTCCTGACCTCATGATCCGCCCGTCTAGTTTTATATTTGCTTGTGTGTGTGGTTCTATGCAAGTTTTTACCTGTGTAGATGTGTGTAACCACCGCCACAATCAACATATAGAATGGTTCCATCCCCACAGAGGTCTCTTGTGCTACCCCTTTAGAGACACACCCACTCCCCAGGCCCAGCCCTTGGCAGCCACTAATCAGCTTTCAATTCCTATAATGTCATTTCGAGAATATTGTATAAACAGTCATAGAGTATGCGACCTTTTGGGATTGGCCTTTTTCACTCAATGTAGTTCCCTTGAACGTCCTCCTGCTGCTGTGGGTATCAGCAGTTCACCCCGTTTTATGGCTGAGTCTCCCATAAGGCAGATGTACTCGTCTGTCTTAACTGTTCGTTCACGGATGGTGGTTTCCAGTAATTAGCTATTACAGGCAAAGCTGCTGTGGACAATTGTATGCAGGGTTTTCTGTGTCCATTTATCCCGTTTGTCTGGGATAAATGCCCAGGAGTAAAAGTGCCAGGCTGTAGAGTAAGCATATGCTCAGTATTTTGTTGTTGTTGTTGTTTGACACGGAGTCTTTGTCACCCAGGCTAGAGTGCAGTGGCACAATCTCAGCTCACTGCAACCTCCGCCTCCCGGGTTCAAGCAATTCTCCTGCCTCAGCCTCCTGAGTAGCTGGGACTACAGGTGCACGCCACCACACCCAGCTAATTTTTTGTATTTTTAGTAGGGACGGGGTTTTACCATGTTGGCCAAGTTGGTCTCGAACTCCTGACCTCAGGTCATCCACCCACCTTGGCCTCCCAAGGTGTGGGGATTAAAGGCATGAGCCACCATGCCTGGCCCAGCTTAGTTTTAAAAGAAACTTCCAGCTGGGTGTGGTGGCTCATACCTGTAATCTCAGCACTTTGAAAGGCCAATGTGGGAGGATCTTTTGAGCCCAGGAGTTCAAGACCAATCTGGCCAACATAGTGAGACCCAGTCTCTATTATTGAAACTTAAAATTTTTTCAATAAAAGATAAAAGCAACTTAAAATTTCCAGCATGGCTGTACCATTTTAGAGCCACTCAAAGTATGGATTTCTCAACATTATGAGAGATCTAATTTCTCTGGTACAGTCCCTACTTTTCATTGTCGCTGTCCTAATAGCTGGGCTGTGATATCTCACTGTGGCTTTAATTGGTGCTCCTTGATAGTCAATGATATTGAGCATCTTTTTAGGTGCTTATTTGCCACCCTAGATCTTCTTTAGGGAGATGTTCCTTCATGGTTTTTGCCCATTTTCTTTCTTTTTTTTTTTCTTTTTTTTTTGAGACGGAGTCTCACTCTGTCACCCAGGCTGGAGTGCAGTGGCCGGATCTCAGCTCACTGCAAGCTCCGCCTCCCAGGTTGACGCCATTCTCCTGCTTCAGCCTCCCGAGTAGCTGGGACTACAGGCGCCCGCCACCTCGCCCGGCTAGTTTTTTGTATTTTTAGTAGAGACGGGGTTTCACCATGTTAGCCAGGATGGTCTCGATCTCCTGACCTTGTGATCCACCCGTCTCGGCCTCCCAAAGTGCTGGGATTACAGGCATGAGCCACTGCGCCTGGCCTGTTTTTGCCCATTTTCTAGGTGGATTTTATTTTTGCTGTTGAGTTTTCAAAGTTCTTTATATCTTCCAGA